>NC_062293.1:12124412-12427899 GCF_902655055.1 Lutra lutra | reverse complement strand
GGTGTAAGGAAATGGTCCAGTTTTATTTTTCTGCATGTGGCTGTTCAATTTTCCCAACACCATTTGTTGGAGAGACTGTCTTTTTTCCATTGGACATTCTTTCCTGCTTTGTCGAAGATGAGTTCACCATAGAGTTGAGGGTCTATTTCTGGGCTCTCTATTCTGTTCCATTGATCTATGTGTCTGTTTTTGTGCCAGTACCATATTGTCATGATGATGACAGCTTTGTAATAGAGCTTGAAGTCTGGATTTGTGATGCCACCAACTTTGGCTTTCTTTTTCAACATTCCTTTGGCTATTCGAGGTCTTTTCTGGTTCCATATAAATTTTAAGATTATTTGTTCCATTTCTTTGAAAAAAATGGATGCTATTTTGATAGGGATTGCATTAAATGTGTAGATTACTTTAGGTAGCAGAGACATTTTCACAATATTTGTTCTTCCAATCCATGAACATGGAACACTTTTCCATTTCTTTGTGTCTTCCTCCATTTCTTTCATGAGTACTTTATAGTTTTCTGAGTACAGATTCTTTACCTATTTGGCTAGGTTTATTCCTAGGTATCTTATGGTTTTGGGTGCAATTATAAATGGGATTGACTCCTTAATTTCTCTTTCTTCTGTCCTGTTGTTGGTGTGTAGAAATGCAACTGATTTCTGTGCATTGATTTTATATCCTGACACTTTACTGAATTCCTGTACAAGTTCTAGCAGATTTGGAGTGGAATCTTTTGGGTTTTCCACATAAAGTTTCATATCATCTGCAAAGAGTGATAGTTTGACTTCTTCTTTGCCAATTTGGATGCCTTTAATTTCCTTTTGTTGTCTGATTGCTGAGGCCAGGAATTCTAGTACTATGTTGAATAGCAGTGGTGATAATGGACATCCTTGCCGTATTCCTGACCTTAGCGTAAAAGCTCTCAGTTTTTCTCCATTGAGGATGATATTAGCTGTGGGTTTTTCTTACATGACTTTGATAATGTTGAGATATGTACCCTCTATCCCTACACTTTGAAGAGTTTTGATCAAGAAAGGTCAGTGTACTTTGTCAAATGCTTTTTCAGCATCTATTGAGAATATCCTATGGTTCTTGTTCTTTCTTTTATTAATGTATCTATCACATTGATTTGAGGATGTTGAACCAACCTTGCAGCCCTGGAATAAATCCCACTTGGTCGTGGTGAATATTCTTTTTAATGTACTGTTAGATCCTGTTGGCTAGTATTTTGGTGAGAATTTTTGCATCTGTGTTCATCAAGGATGTTGGTCTGTAATTCTCTTTTTTGATGGGATCTTTGTCTGGTTTGGGGATCAAGGTAATGCTGGCCTCAAATGAGTTTGGAAGTTTTCCTTCCATTTCTGTTTTTTGGAACAGTTTCAGAAGAATAGGAATTAATTCTTTAAATGTTCAGTAGAATTCCCCTGGGAAGCCATCTGGCCCTGGGCTCTTGTTCTTTGGGAGATTTTTAATGATTGCTTCAATCTCCTTACTGGTTATGGGCCTGTTCAGGTTTTCTATTTCTTCCTGGTTCAGTTGTGGTAGTTTATATGTCTCTAGGAATGCATCCATTTCTTCCAGATTGTCAAATTTGCTGGCGTAGAGTTGCTCATAATATGTTCTTGTAATTGTTTGTATTTCTTTGGTGTTGGTTGTGATCTCTCCTCTTTCATTCACGATTTTATTAATTTGGGTCCTTTCTCTTTTCTTTTTGATAAGTCTGGCCAGGGGTTTATCAATCTTATTAATTCTTTCAAAGAACCAACTCCTAGTTTCGTTGATTTGTTCTTCTGTTCTTTTGGTTTCTATTTCATTGATTTCTGCTCTGATCTTGATTATTTCTCTTCTCCTGCTGGGTTTAGGCTTTCTTTGCTGTTCTTTCTCCAGCTCCTTTAGGTGTAGGGTTAGGTTGTGTATTTGAGACCTTTCTTGTTTCTTGAGAAAGGCTTGTATTGCTATATATTTTCCTCTCAGGACTGCCTTTGCTGTGTCCCACAGATTTTGAACCATTGTGTTTTCATTATCATTTGTTTCCATGAATTTTTTCAATTCTTCTTTAATTTCCTGGTTGACCCATTCATTCTTTAATAGGAGGCTCTTTAGCCTCCATGTATTTGGGTTCTTCCCAGATTTCTTCTTCTGATTAAGTTCTAGCTTTAGAGCATTGTGGTCTGAAAATATGCAGGGAATGATCCCAATCTTTTGGTATCAGTTGAGACCTGATTTGTGACCCAGGATGTGATCTATTCTGGAGAATGTTACATGTGCAGTAGAGAAGAATGTGTATTCTGTTGCTTTGGGATGGAATGTTTGGAATATATCTGTGATGTCCATCTGGTCCAATGTGTCATTTAAGGCCTTTATTTCCTTGTTGATCTTTTGCTTGGATAATCTGTCCATTTCACTTAAGGGAGTGTTAAAGTTCCCTACTATTATGGTATTATTGTCGATGTGCTTCTTTGATTTTGTTATTAATTGGTTTGTATAGTTGGCTGCTCCCATGTTAGGGGCATAGATATTTAAAATTGTTAGATCTTCTTGTTGGACAGACACTTTGAGTATGATACAGTGTACTTCCTCATCTCTTAAGTCTTTGGCTTAAAATCTAATTAATCTGATGAAAGGATTACCACCCTAGCTTTCTTTTGATGTCCATTAGCAGGGTAAATTTTTTTCCACCCCCTCACTTTAAGTTGTCTTTGGGTCTAAAATGAGTTTCTTGTAGACAGCATATTGATGGTTTTTTTTTTTTTTTTAATTCATTCTGATACCCTGTGTCTTTTGATTGGGGCATTTAGGCCATTTACATTCAGGGTAACTATTGAGAGATATGAATTTAGTGCCATTATATTGCCTGTAAGGTGACTGTTACTGTATATTGTTTCTGTTCCTTTCTGGTTTACGACTTTTAGGCTCTCTTTGCTTAGAGGACCCCTTTCAATATTTCCTGTAGAGCGGGTTTGGTGTTTACAAATTCTTTTAGTTTTTGTTTGTCCTGGAAGCTTTTTATCTCTCCTTCTATTTTCAATGATAGCCTAGCTGGATATAGTATTCTTGGCTGCATGTTTTTCTCATTTAGTGCTCTGAGTATATCGTGCCAGTTCTTTCTGGCCTGCCAGGTCTCTGTGGATAAGTCTGCTGCCAACCTAACATTTTTACCATTGTATGTTACCGACTTTTTGTCCTGGGCTGCTTTCAGGATTTTCTCTTTGTCACTAAGACTTGTAAGTTTTACTATTAGATGATGGGGTGTGGACCTATTCTTATTGATTTTGAGGGGGTTTCTCTGCCCTCCTGGATTTTGATGCTTATTCCCTTTGCCATATTAGGGAAATTTTCTACAATAATTGGCTCCAATATACCTTCTGCCCCCCCCTCACTTTGTTCTTCTTCTGGAATCTCAATTATTGTAATATTGTTTCATCTTATGGTATCCCTTATCTCCAGAATTCTCCCCTCATGGTCCAGTAGTTGCTTGCCTCTCTTTTGCTCAGCTTCTTTATTCTCCATCATTTGGTCTTCTATATCACTAATTCTTTCTTCTGCCTCATTTATCCTAGCAGTAAGAGCCTCCATTTTTTTTAAAGATTTTTATTTATTTATTTGACAGACAGAGATCACAAGTAGGCAGAGAGGCAGACGGGGGGGGTGGGGGAGAACAGGCTCCCTGCTGAGCAGAGAGCCCGATGTGGGGCTTGATTCCAGGACCCTGGGATCATGATCTGAGCTGAAGGCAGAGGCTTTCAACCCATTGAGCCACCCAGACGCCCCAGGAGCCTCCATTTTTTATTGCATCTTATTAATAGCTTTTTAAATTTCAGCCTGGTTACATTTTAGTTCTATTTTTCCAGAAAGGGCTTTTATTTCTCCAGACAGTGTTTCTCTAATATCTTCCATGCCTTTTTCAAGCCCAGCTAGCACCTTGAGAATTGTCATTCTGAACTCTAGATCTGACATATTACCAATGTCTGTATTGATTAGGTCCCTAGCCTTTGATACCGCCTCTTGTTTTTTTTTTGTGTGTGTGGTGAGTTTTTCTGCCTTGTCATTTTATCCAGATAAGAATATATGAACGAGAGACTAAAATGCTAAAAGGGTGACAAAGACCCCAGAAAAGTGTATGTTAATTAAATCAGAAGAGACCCCAAATCATGGGGAGAAGAAAGGGGGTAATTAAAAAAATTAAGAAAAAAAGAAAATATATATCTTAGACTGGTGAATAGAACAGAGCCACACACTTTATTTGGGGAGTATTTTGGTCTCTTAGAAGAAAATACCTCCTGGGGCACCTGGGTGACTCAGTGGTTTAAGCCTCTGCCTTCAGCTCAGGTCATGGTCTCAGGGTCCTGGGATCGAGCCCTGCATCGGGCTCTCCGCTCGGCGGGGAGCCTGCTTCCCCCTCTCTCTCTGCCTGCCTCTCTGCCTACTCTGCCTACTCTGCCTCTCTGCCTATTTGTCAAATAGTGGCTCTCTCTGTCAAATAAATAAATAATCTTTAAAAAAAAAAAAAAAGAAGAAGAAGAAGAAACTACCTCCCAAAATTTTAAAGAAAGAAAAAAATACACACACACACACACACACACAAATAAGGGTAAACACAATGAAGGGATGGAATATGACTGTAAAGATGAACATGTAAAAAAAGTTCTAAAAAAGGAGTTGATAAGATAAGTTGGTTGGGAAAAGAAAGGAAAAGAAAGTGGAGAGAATTTTCTCAGGTTGGAGACTAGAACAAACCCTGTGCTAGATTTAGGGTATATTTTGATCTATTAGAAGTTGTATCCCAAAAGTTTTTAGAAGAAAAAACCCTATGTGTATACAAAAAATAAAGTTAGATAAAATGAAGGATAAAATATGACTATAATTATGAAGGTTCAAAAAGATTTTTTTTTTAAGAAAGGTGTTGTTAAGATAAACTTTAAGAAAGTGGCCGATTTTCTGTTTCTAGAATTGCTGCTCTTCTTCCCTTCAATCTCCTGTTGGATTTGTAGGTGTTTGGAATGGTTTGATAACTATCTAGCTGATCTCCTGCGACCTGATGACATCTCAGCCTGCTACTCCTCTGCCATCTTGACTCCTCCCCCTAATGTCATGTAACATATTAATAAAGGAGAAAACAGCATAATCATCTGAGTAGAGGCATAAAAAACATTTAAAAAGTTCAACACCATTCATGATAAAAATAAATTCTTGGCAAATTAAGACTGGAAGCAAACTTACATAACCTAATAACGGACATCTATGAAAACTCTATGGCTAGTGTACTTAACATTGAAAGGCTTAATGCTTTTCCTCCTAAGAACGAGGAAACCATGTCTCCTTTTGCCACCTCTGTTCAACATTGCATTCGACATTCTAGCCAGTGCACTAAGGCAAAATAAGGAAAAAATGGAAAGAGATAGAGAAAGAAAGAAAAGAAAGGAAGGAAAGAAGGAAGTAAAGAAGGGAGGGAGTAAGGAAAAGAAAGGAAGAGCAAACATATTAATTGGAAAGGAAAAAGTACACATATCTTCAGATGACACAATGATCTTTTATGATCAAAATTTATACAAGAAATATGAGAATTAATAAATGATTTTCTGAAATAGAGAAAGTACCTTTGATGTGAGTCTAACAATAAGAACATCATTTATGATGGAACCCTTATAGATGGGCTCATTCACAAATCAAATAATTCTTACCTGGCAAATTTTAACAAATGTTAAGTAAAATATATATGTCAAAACATGGTCAATTAGAAGTCCTCTACTCCAGATTATCAATCAGTTAAAAAGTATGCATCTGATATAGCTCAGATGCTTAAAAAATCAGCAGATTCATTATTTGGGGAATCATAATGTTTTCAAATTTTTTCCATAGTCTATATTTTTAACAGTCTTTCTTTTCTGTTGTTGTCTTGAACTGCTCATTTCTCTTCTTACTAAAATCTTTGTGTAAAAGCCAATAGAGCTTAGGGCATCTTTTTCCATTTGGAAACGGCTGCAGATAGCAGACAATGGGATTTGAATTAAAAAAAAATAAAAGCTTTGAGTTTGTTTTTGAAAGTGAATTGCTATTTCAAAAATGAGGCCCAGGAGAGAAAAATGGAACAGAGAAAGTTTTAAAAAAATGGAACAGAGAAAGTTTTAAAAAAAGAATTGCTTCACACTGTTTCTTTCACTTTGAAGAACTTTTTATCTCATTTAAGATTGCTTCAATAACCTAATTTTTACTCCAGTGGTGAACTCTATTATAAATATTAGCTATCAGCAATTAGTTATATAAAATATACATATTTTAATTGTGAAAACATACTACTGTGGTAGAATTTTCCACTTATACATACATAATCACACTTTTAAATGAAATAGTGTTCTATATTTACCTATTCTCTGTGAAACAAATAGATGACTGAAAAAGACATCTATGTTTTTGAAGTACTGGCAGGAATTCTAAAGTGAAACTTTTTAATCTTTTAAACTGACTGCATGAATGTCAGCTAACTAGTTCCTCCTGGGGCTTCCACTAGCCACTTGACTTCTAGTTAATTTTTCTATCCTTGAAAGTACATCCTCATTAAATGGTATTTGCTGCTAAGCTGCTAAATATGTGACTTTAAATTCAATTCCTTTTTTTTTTTTTTTTTCCTTTTCTTTTAACTGTCATCAGCTACCTGCTGTTAGCTTTGGACTTGGAGAACCCACTGGCTTGCCATGCAAACAAAATTCTGAAACATGGCTGTTGACTAGTGAGGTTGCTTCTGGCTCCTCTTACGCTTGTAACTGGTTAGCAGTTTCTTACATTCTTAGAGATTGTAAATTTAATTCATCACCCAATTATTGCTGTTGAATACCTGAAAAAAAATTCTCAAGTTACAAGGAAGAAAGAATTCCCTCTGGATATATTTGTGTCATTAAGTGTAAATGGATAACAGACAAAGAAAGAGTCATCATATGAACCATTCATTGTGACTTACACCTTTGTCCTCTTGTCCTTTAAGGGTCCTGCTGGCTCATGTAATTTTAAATAAGTTTTTTTTTTTAGACCAGTTTTAAGATAATAGAAGATCCAATATAAATAGAAGCATTTTATCTCAGTTACTTTTTGATGATAATGGAGACATCTCTCTACTCTTTTAACATTTGGAATTTTGTCTTTAGATGAGATTAAGTAGCAGAAGTAAAATTCTAAAATTATATTTAAACGTTTCAATAGAGGCTATTAGAATAATTCATCAATTCCAAATGACAACATCAAGAGAATATGTGTAAGTATTTGGCTTTGAAAAACAAAATTAAACGACAACAACAGCAACAACAAAATGAATAATTAGAAGAAATTTCAACTTTTATCCTTAAATGCTTAATGTAAGAGAAATAAGTGAAAATTTTTTCTTGTAATACTCGTCAATGACTAATCTCTTTTGCAGACAAAAATAAGCCAAAAAAAAAAATCTACTGAGGACATTGGACCAGAAAATATGTCAGTTTTTTTTCTGCTTTTGACTGATTGGGTTTTTGATTATGAAATAGTTACATTATTATTTTTTAATACTTCAGTTATTTTACTGACTTACTGGCCAAGGATACAACAGATTTGACTTCTTTCATTCATTTATTAAAAGTTTATGAATACTTGCTCCATACCAGCCATTGTTGTTGTTTCTGGGAATTCAGAGATTATTTAGACATGTTTATGGCTTGTGTGATAGGCCAGCATATTAAAGTGTGTGATTTAATAAGTGGTGTGACTGATGGAATAAACATCAATCAGAGAACACAGGGGAGGGACATCTAATCTAGCCTCGTGAGTTTGGCATTTATCTGCAATTGTGGAGTCTTTGTTGTAACTACAAATTTCTTAAATGTTTGCTTATTGAAAAGTTGACAGTAATGAATTTAGTTAAGTCATTGAGTATAAGAGCACTTAGACAATGCAGTTTTATTTCTATATCAGCAGCCAACAAATAGAAAATAAACTTTGAAAAAGATGTCACAGCATGAGAAAGCTTCACGTTGGTACCAAAGAATAAATCCAGCAAAAAACGTGCAAGACTTCTGTTTTAAAAACTGGAAAACATTATCAAGAAAAGAAGACCTGAATAAATTGGCAGATTCAAAGGCTCAATGTCATAAACATGTCAGTTCTCCCCACATTCATGTATAAAATCAACACAGTTCCGAAGATCAAAATGTTAGTAGTGGGTTTTTTGGGTTTTAGGGGTTTTTTTTGGTATGTGGTTTTTGCTCGTTTGCTTGGTTTTTGTTTTTTGTTTTGCTTTGTTTTTGGTGGAATGAAGGGAAGTGAGACAAACTGACAGCTGATTCTAAAATGTATATGAAAATACAAAAGGCTAAGAATTGCTCTGGCAATCCAGAAGAGCCCAACGTATATGACCAGCTACTGAGACTAATATTCAGCTTCACTAATTAATACAGCATGGTTTGGGCACAAGGATGACCAAATGTTACAGAAGACAGAGACTCAAAATTAGACTCGCACATACACGATCAGTGTGACTCATGTTGAAGGGAGTGCTGCAGTACAGCAGGGAAAGAATGATCATTGTAGGAAATGCCGCCATGTCAATTGGATAGCCACATGGGGAAAAGAAAAGAATCTTGCCTCTTATTTTACCCATGCACAAAATTAATTCCAGGATTATAGATGTACAAGTGATAGTTTCAGTGATTGTTACATAAAACTTTCAGAAGAAAATGTAGAAACATATTTGATAGTTGAAACTAGTAAGGATTTTCTAAATAGGAAATAAAAAACCCCAAAATGTTGAATATAACCTTATTAAAAAAAAATAAAAATAAATGCTCATTAAGAAAGACCAGTAGAGGGTGGAAAGGCAACTTCAGAGTGCGAGATTCAGGTGTGGAGTCCAATATTCATATCCAGAGCAGATCAAGAACTCCCACAAACCAATTGGGACAGGTACCATAGATATCATCTGTATTCTATCAATTTATGTTTTTTTCTCACAAAAGAACTGTAGATATAATCAATTAATGTGTTCATTGGTATTCCCTGTTAAGGATATTAGTTTCTACAGATTCTTTGGCCAACCACAGAATTAATGATCTGCCTTTCTGCCATTTGTATCTATCTGCCTGCCTGCCTGTTTCTGTCCATCGATTGATCGCTCGATGGATTGATCCAAACATACTTGAAGGACAGTTTTTTATAGTTTACCTAAATATGTATTAAATACAAAAATATATTTTGAATTGTATATTCCTATACAACTGTCTGCTTATTATAACGTGAATTGTATGTTGAATTACTCCAAATATAGTTATACAAGAGTACTTTACTAGAGAAAGAGCGTAATTTACAACCCTATTTGACAGTGACTGCCAGATGTCCATGCCTGCTTTCTTATTCATAGAGCCCTGATTTTATTTAGGGCAACATTAGGCACAGTTTTAAAACTGCAGTTTCTCACCTTGCAGGTGGAGCTTACTTTTTAATGTAGTTGCAGTGAATGAGACACAACAGCATAATTAATTTGCTATTGACAGGAACTTGCAGGAAAGCTCCTTAAAAGGGTATTCAGCTCAGCTATAGGACCCTTTGCCCTTCCCTTCCCATATGTTCAGAGCTGTAGAAGCCATTTTGCAACTATTATGGGAAGGCTGAATTGCAGAGACCTTAACCCTGACATCTTTGAACTGCCAGGATAGCGGCCTGTTTCTGAACTTGTGGCACAAGGAAAACATAAAGGGCCTGTGTCGTTTAAGCTCTGCATGGTCACTTGGGTTTTCTCTTCCGTGTAGCCAAGTACCGAATGCCTGAGGCACCAGAGGAGGAAAACACCCCCCAGCCCGCCCCTTCTGTCTTTAAACACTACACGTTCGCAGAAATACACCCAACCCCTTTTTGCTCTGAAGTTGACCACCGAGTTTTACTCCTAGGTTTTCTTGAAGCCAGAGTTACACAATAAAGGAGTGCTGTTGTTGTTATTTTCCTAACACTTGAAGTTGAACGGAATGTGGAATGATGTATGAGGAAGCAGAATCTTTTGTATCTATGGCAACTGAGAACACTGTGTTTTTATACAAACTATTTTACAAGACTTTTTAAATTGTTTTGTTAAATTATTGAAGGAAAATGGAATGGGGCCTTGCATTTTCGGTCAGTATTATCTAAAATGACACGCATTTTCATTTTCTTGTATCAGTTATTTACTTTGAATTTGTTTTAATGTTTAGGTATAAAAGGTCTTTTCGTGTGTTTTAAATTCGTACCTGTTTTGATTATAGAAGAGGATTTTGTTTTTTCTTGAAGATACTCTATTTTTTACAAGCTTTGAGTACATAAAACATTTAGTTTTTATTTTAAATTCTAAATATTTTAAATATTTAAGTATTTGTTATTTACTTTTAATAGTCAATTTGTGCCGAGATAAAATAAGAACTTGAAATCAACTTCATGTGAAGATCTGTCTTAAAAGTACTAAATAAACCAGATCTTCCCTCCTTGATGTACCTTCTCTTTTTTCCATCCCCTTTTACTTTTGCGAATCATTTTATTCATCCTTGAGGATTTAATGCATATTTATTCTGCATACCATACCAATTAATAATTAAGATATAAAAGAATTAGAAATCATAGTTCCTTTTATTTGGTAGCTCATGATCTAGATGAATAAACAAAGCTCACACATCTGAAACACTCCTTCCGTATTATAGAGAGAAACACAGCTTGCTATGAAAATAGATGTTGAGTCCTTGAATGTAGAGAGAAGGAAGGCACTTATGTCAGTTGGTGGGATTAAAGAATACCTCACAGAGAGGAGAGGAAACTTGAGTCAGCCTTGAAGACTATCAGTTTGGGTGAGGGAAAACACAAAAGGGTTTTCCAGAGAGTGCAAAGAGCAAAAGGCTAGGATCAAGAACAGACATGGCTTGTTTGGGGAAAGCAAGGATCTTGGAGTATAGGGAGCGCAGACTGCTGAGGACAAGCTAAGGAGCCTTCTGCTTGAGGTCTGATGTGAAAACCACTGAAGGAAAGAGAGCCTTGAAACCCACATCTTGAGTTAGAAACAAAAGAAAACAAAGTGTACTTGAGTAATTCCTTAGTAAATTTATTCATGGCCACAATATCAACTACCTGTAGATCAATAATCTTTTAACTCTGATCATTGAATTTGGAAGCTGTTGACTTAGTATTAGGGTTGCACCCTTTGGATTTTTACAAAGAAGTAGGCTAAATTTCATGCTGTAGTTTAGATACTTCAGACCTGGGTGTGAGAAGCAGAATCTGGAATGGGCTGTTGGATAGCACAGCAGTGAGTGGCCATATTTTGTTCTCATTCAGTGTGACCGGGTGCTCTTCACTGAACAGCTTTGTTCCTAGAGCCTTACAGTTTAATAATGTCTGAGTAAATGCATTAGAATTTTTTTTTAAATTTAAAATGAAAAACTGTGAAGGAAGGACTTTTAGGGTTCATTTCCCCTAATATTCATGTTTTGTCCAATCCTAGCAGTTACCAAAAGGTAACCCACAAGAGAGCATTGGATACAAGCTGGGGGGAAAAAAAAGAAAGAAAAGAAATATCTCAACCTATCAGTGCAGCAGCAGAATAATAAATAATATAAAGTAGCCAGTGGTAAGATGATTGTCACATTAACTGACAGTTTTCTCAAGAAAAACATCTTCTGAGACAAAATCAAATCAGGGGAAGAAAGACAAATGAAAAACTGTACTAGGAATACAAGGTGTGATTTTCATATTATAGGAAGTGATTTTTCATTCCTATCTGTAAGAATATTTCTTTCTTGGCACATATAAACAAGAATCTGGCAAGAGCAGAGATAATCATACATTATCTCTAATTTTGTGTGTGACAGAAATGTCAGATTCAACATGATCTTGTATGTTATCGAAACTCTCGCACTATTAAATGTTGAAAATTACTTATTCATCAAATCTCAAACTTAGTTTCATACATTTGGTTTGCCTTCTTTCTTTTTCTTCTTCATTTGACTACTGAGGCCCTATAGGTGCCAGGCAGGGGGCTAAATCGTTGGGATACATGGGTGAACGTGGAGTCACTTTACCATGGGTGAGGCAGACATTAAAATGAGCCCTAAGGAGTAAGTAAGTTGTATAGTATACTTGAAGGTGATATGTCCTGTGATAAAAAGGAACAGTAGATCAGGGCAAAGGAGACTGTGACAACTGGGAGGTGGGCTGCAATTTAAATAGGCTGGTCAGGGAGGCTTCAGTACAAAGATGACATCTAGGCAGAAACTTGACTTTGAGAAAGAAGCCGTGTGACCATCTGAGGGGAAGCTGCTGGACACCAAGGCAAGAGCATCTCTAGCATGTCTCCAGCCCAGCAAGGAGGCAGGTGGGCTGGAGTGGTGGTGGTTATATAGAGTAGCAGAGATGAATGGAGAGAGGTACCTAGGATTAGATCATGTGAGACCTCATGGAATATGGCATAGTGTTTGACTTTTAATTTTTTCTATAATAACACCTTTATTAAGATATAATTCACATATAGGATGCCCAGGTGGCTTAATTAGTTAAGTGTCCCAACTCTTGTTCTCAGCTCAGGTCTTGATCTCAGGTGAAATTAAGCCTCGTGTTACCCAGCATGGAGCCTACTTAAAAAAATTTTAAAAGGGATATAATTCACATACAGCAATTAATTCATTATAAGTGTACAATTGAATCATTTTTAATATATTCACAAATTGTGTAACCATCAGCACAATCAATTTCTTAAAAGATTCATTCATTTGTTTTAGAGAGAGCATGAGCAGGAGGGGCAGAGTGAGATGAAAGGACAGAGGGAGAGGGAGGGGCAAGGGAGAGGGAGAGAATCCCAAGCAGACTTCCACACAGACCATGGAGCCTATCTTGGGGCTCCATCTCATGACCCCAAGATCACAATCCAAGCTGAACCCAAGAGTCAGTTGCTTAACTCACTGTGCCACCAAGGCACCTCAGTACAATCAATTTTAAATTACCATTGCCCCCAAAAGAAATCTGATACCCTTTAGCAGTCAGTGCTCACCCCCCAATTCCCTCTCACCCTAGGCAACCACTAGTCTGCTTTCTGTTTCTAAGGATTTGCCTTCTGGATATTTAATCAAATGGAATCATATAACACATAGTCTTTTGCAACCATCTCCTTTCACTTAGCACAGCACTTACAAGGTTCATCCATGTTATAATGTTATAACATGTATTAGTATTTCATTCCTTGTTGTGGTTGAATGATACTCCTATGTATGGATAGACCTCTTTTTGTTTATCTGTCATCCATTGATGAACATCTGGGTTATTTCCTCTTTTTGGCTAATGAATAATGCTGCTACGAACATTTGTACACAAGTTTTTGTGTGGATGTGTGTTTTAATTTCTCACTGAGGAGTGGAATTCCTGGCTCATATGGTAACCGTGTTTATCCTTTTGAGGAACTGCCAAACCATCTTCCATTTCACATTCCCACCAACAGGGTATGAGGGTCCTGATTTCTCCACATCTTCACCAACACTTGATATAATTGGTCTGGATTAAAGCATCCTTTGATAGTGGGTATGAAGTGGTATGTCATTATTGTTCCAATTTGAAATTGCCTAATGGCAGTGATGTTGGCATCTTCTCAGATGCTTATTGGCCATTTGTGTATCTTCTTTGGAGAAGATACCTTTTCTGTTCCTTTGCCCATTTTAAAATCGAGTATAATTGCCCATTTATTACTGGGCTGTAAGCATTCTTTATATACTCTTGATACAAGTCCCTTATCACGTATATGGCTTGCAAATATTTTCTCCCCTTCAGCACATGCCAAGGCCTTAAAAATTCTTGTTGAATATTTGAATGCTCAGAAGTATATTTCCATTACAATGTTATTATAACATTAGAGTTTAATAAAGTATGTACAGTATTAATTTCCCTGGCTTAAACTATTAAATATATGTAAATAAATTGATATAGCTTTCATTTTCTTATCGTTTTTAAGTTCACCATTATGATTGATAAAGGGTATTTAAAATCTGCCACTTTTAATGAATAGACAAATTACAAAAGCATGAAAAATAAAAAATTTTAAAAATTAAAAAATTAATTTTTTGTTTAAAAATATATTTGATTTTAAAATCTTATAGATGGAAAAAGTGGAAGCAGATCTAACTAGATCCAAGTCTCTCCGTGAGAAACAATCAAAGGAGTTTTTATGGCAGCTGGAGGATGTCAAGCAACGATATGAACAGCAGGTTGGTCTTTCATCTTGATGATGCCATTGAATTTTTAAATGCATTTATAATCTCTCTTTTAAAAATCTTGTGGCATCTATCTGGCTTAGTTGGTGGAGCATGTGACTCTTGATCTTGGGGTTGTAAGTTTGAGACCCACATTGGGTATAGAGATTACTTAAAAATAAAACCTTAAATATCTCATTATAACATCAAATCCTTACACAATGATGATATTACTAAGAATGTTATTACTGATATATGTGAATCATTTAAAGCAAAATGTTTCAGTAAAATCCAGCAATAGGATGTTGGCTCTTCACTGAAGTCTATTCCAATGATTTGTTAATCTGCATGTTTAATTGAAGCATTTATTGTGATTCCTGTGTCCTTCTCTTCCTGTCAGAGCAGAAGTCTGACTTGTTCATTTATTTAAGAAGTAGTTTTGGGTACCTACCATGTCCTGATTCTGGGCAGAGCAGTAAGTTAGACTGACAATGGTCCTTTTCTCACAGTGCATATACTACATTATTTTATAATAATTTTTAAAAATTTTTTATTTAAATTTAATTAACATATAGTGTATTATTAGTTTCAAGGGTAGAATTGAGTGATTCATCAGTTACATATACTCCCAGTGCTCTTATATCACATGCCTTTCTTAATGCCCATCACCCAGTTATCCTATCCTCGCTACCCACTTCCCCTCCAGGAACCCTCAGTTTGTTTCTTATAGTTAAGAGTGTCTTATGGTTTGCCTCCCTCTCTGTTTTTATGTCATTTTATTTTTCATTCCCTTCCCCGTTGTTCACCTGTTTTGTTTTTTAAATTCCACATATGAGTGAAATCATATAATTATCTTTCTCTGATTGACTTATTTCACTTAGCATAATACTCTCTAGTTCCATCCATGTCATTGCAAATGGCAGGATTTTATTTGTTTTGATGGCTGAGTAGTATTCCATTATATACATATGGCACTTCTTCTTTGTCCATTCACCTGTCAGTGGACATCTGGGCTCTTTCCTTATTTTGGCTGTTGTGGACATTGCTTTATAAACATTGAGGTACATGTGTCCTCTGAATCACTATGTTTCTATTCTTTGGATAACTACCTAGTAGTGCAATTTCTGGGTCATCGGGCTTCTATAAAGAACTTATCAAACTCAGTACCTAAAGAACAAAAAACAATCCAGTCAAGAAATGGGCAGAAGACATGAACAGACATTTCTCTGGAACAGATATCCAAATGGCTAACAGAGCATTTACTGAATTTGGGAAGGCAGCCAGGCCATTAATAAAAAACAAGACAAAACAAAACACGAAATAATTTCGAAGTGATTTCTGAAGGAGAAAGAAGGTGTGTACAGAAGCCTTGTTGGGTGGAGGTGGGAAGGGGATTACCAGCATTGATGGATGGTCAGGGAATCCCTCCTAGCTGGGGAGCTTTGTGCTAAGAATCTTGAAAATTCTGGGTGAGCTAGCCATGAAGTCTCATGAAGTATTCTAGGCTGGGGGAACAGAGAGTGCAAGGATCTGAGATGACAGCAAGTTGGAAGTGTTCGAGGAATGAAAATGACAGAAAAGGCCGGTTCAGCACAAGCGTGGAGGTGAAGGTTCCAGGTGTAGGTGAGGGGGTGAGAACTCGGCTTGGGCTAGGACCAGGATGTCTGGGGCAGCGTAAGAGGTTTGGATTTTGTTCTCAGTGCTCTGTGTCTTATTTATTCTATAAAAAATTTTTATTTTCATCTTCTCTAAAAATGTATTCCTGCTAATTCTTAGAATATTCAAGGTGGTTATTAATTATTACTTGTTTGTTTAATTTGCTTGCCTTGTTTCCTTAACATCTGGAAAAATGTTAATTAGCTTAATCACTAAGTTAAGAAAATTTTTTTTCTAAAGACAATATTTGAACCTTTTTATTCTGAAAACTTGAGTAATTTTTTTATTATTATATTTGCAATTCCTTATAAGTGGCTAATACATCAAAAACTAAGTAATCCCTTGTGATTACTAAATTGAATCCTACTCCTAAGTGTAGCAATTAGGGCCTCAGTTGAGTTCCATGAAAAGGAAATCTGATCTGACATGTGACCCTATGGCTGTGTGTTGTTGTTGTTCACTTATCATAAAATGTTGGTAAAAATACCTGAGTTACTTTCATAATGATGGTGTGAAGTTTGCAAATTGGTCCTTCTTTGTAATTTGTATTATCTGCCTTATCTTGCTCCATTCTGTCTGCGCAAATCATGCCCGGGTTTCAAGACTTGGTTCCTGCTCCAACACTTACCTAAAATGTCTTGTGACCTTTCTGGCCTGTACCCATTTCTTCCTTCTCTGAAATTATGGCATTAATCATCTCATTATTCTGTACACTTAAATCAGTTCTTTTTTCCCAGAATGGAGTGTAGTCTACAAGGGAATGGAAACTTTCTCTTCTATTTCTTCCAACCTCTATTACATTATGTTTCTGTGACTGAGTTGATATTATTAGAAATACATGATAGAATTCATTGCATTGTTTAATAATTAATTGGATTGGGAAGTGGGGATAAGAAGGAAACCAAGATGACCAAATATAAATAAGAATTTTTTTTTTAAATTTTATTTTTTATAAACATATATTTTTATCCCCAGGGGTACAGGTCTGCGAATTGCCAGGTTTACACACTTCACAGCACTCACCATAGCACATACCCTCCCCAATATTCATAACCCCACCCCCCCCAACCCCCCTCTCCCCATCAACCCTCAGTTTGTTTTGTGAGATTAAGAGTCACTTATGGTTTGTCTCCCTCCCAAAACAAGAAAAATGGCAGTTCCTCTGAGTAAGCTGGTGGAGGAACAGGGAAGAGAGGAAACCCAGCAAGTTAAAAACCATTTCTATGACACAGATATGACTGAGCAGCTATTGTGTTTCAGGGTGAGTATAAGGGGGAGAAGCATTCTCTTTAAGACTTTTAAAAATTACATTTTCAGGTGTGTATGGTAGGCTCAGTCTGTTGAGCGTCTGACTTTTGGTTTCAGCTCTGGTCGTGTCATGATCTCAGGGTTGTGAGATCAAGCCCCGAGTTGGCCTTTGCGCTCAGTGTCCCTCTCCTTCTGCCCCTCCTCCCCTTCCTCTTCCTCTCACCCGCCATTCACTCGCTCTGTCTCTCAAAAAAATAAATTTTTAAAATTATATTTTCATTTTGATGATAACCTTGTAGATGACAAATTTCTTTTTTTAAATATTTTGTTTATTTATTTGACAGACAGAGATCACAAGTAGGCAGAGAGGCAGACGGGGGGGGGGGGGGGAAGCAGGCTCCCTGCTGAGCAGAGAGCCCAATACAGGGATCAATTCCAGGACCCTGAGATCATGACCTGAGCCGATGGCAGAGGCTTACCCCACTGAGCCCCCCAGGCACCCTGTAGATGACAAATTTCTAATCAAAAAGCCAAGTGACTTCATTGCCTGATTTGCTTTTATTTTGTGATTGATTTGGCACAACTCGGGCTTTTTAAAGTTGGGCACATAAGAAAAACCCACCATGGGAAATTAGTATTTGACTAAATAAAAATTATTTTAAGTTAAAACAAATACTATTTGCAATGAATGTGATAGGCAAAGAATGATTCTCTTATGAAATTGGTAAATTTATAACAAATAAAAATAATTACATATAAAATAATTAGCATAAATCATAAGAAAATCATTACTGTCCCAACAAATGTCCTGGCAAAGGACAGAAACAGATAAGAAACCAATTGAATAAATGACCATGTAAAAACATCTCTAGCCTTATATTAATAAAAATGCAAATTAGAATTAAAAATGATATACCTCTAAAGTTGGCAAAAGTTTAGTGAAATTTGTACTTCATATATTGCTGATGGCATTTAAATTAATGCAGCCTTTTTGGAGAGAATTTTGGCAGGATCTACCAAGAGTCATAAGAAGTATTTATACCACTAATTCAATTATTTTTAATCTCAGAAATATTCGAACAATAATGTTAATTATTTTTTAGGTGATGGAATCATGGTTGATGCTTTTTCTATACTCCCTACTTTCCACATTGTGATTGTTTTTTTTTTAAAGATTTTTAAAAAATTTATTTGACAGAGATCACAAGTAGGCAGAGAGGCAGGCAGAGAGAGGAGGAAGCAGGCTCCCTGCTGAGCAGAGAGCCCAATGTGGGACTCGATCCCAGGACCCTGGGATCATGACATGAGCTGAAGGCAGAGGCTTTAACTCACTGAGCCACCCAGGCGCCCCATGACTGTTTTTTTTAATGTGACAATCATGATTTAATTTAAAAATATACTTACACAAGGGGTGCCTGGGTGGCTCAGTGGGTTAAAGCCCCTGCCTTCAGCTCGGGTCATGATCCCAGGGTCCTGCGATCAAGCCCCACATCCAGCCCCACATCGGGCTCTCTGCTCGGAAGGGAGCCCGCTTCCTCCTCTCTCTCTCTGCCTGCCTCGCTGCCTACCTGTGATCTCTTATCCGTCAAATAAAAAAAAAAAATATATATATACTTACACAGTGATGAATCACTAAATTCTACACCTGAAACCAATTTTACCATATATGTTAACTAACTTGAATTGAAATGAAAACTTGAAAAAGAAATACACTTACATAAACTTGTTTGAAAGAATTTAAGTTTCAAAGGCTTTTCTCAGAATGATAGTTTTAAAAATCTACCAAAGTTTTGTCTTTGTATAGTCTTGCTTAAAAATACTTAATAAGGAAAATTATTTTTTTTAAAGAATTGATACTATTAATAGAAACGGCATGCTGTTGGGATGCCTGGGTGGTTCAGTCGGTTGGGGATCTGACTCTTCATTTCGGCTCAAGTTATGATCTTAGGGTTGAGGGATTGAGTCCCGTGTCCAGTTCCGTGCTGGATGTGGAGCCTGTTTAAGATTCTCTTCCTCTCCCTTTGCCCTGCTCATGCTCTCTCAAAAAAAAAAAAAAAAAAAAAAAAAAAAAACAAAGAAAGAAAGAAAGAAAAAGGTGGGGGGCACCTGGGTGGCTCAGTCAGTTAAGTGTCATGATCCCAGGGTCTTGGGATTGAGTCCCACATGGCGCTCCCTGCTCAGCAGGGAGCCTTCTCCTCCCTCCGCCTCTGCCTCTGCCCCCCACCCTCTGTCTCTCATGAATAAATAAATGAAATCTAAAAAAAAAAAAAGAAACTGCCTGCTGTTGCTTTAATTTTTCTGTACTTCATTTTCATGAAAAAGGGATAAATGGTACAAGTGTCATGCAAATGTGTGACACGAATTTTTTAAAAAACTCACACAAGAATCTCTCAGATCTTGGTGATTTCACCCATTTTATTCTTCTTATATCTATAGGCATGTTCATTAGACTCGGTGTTGAGATTGAAGATTCCAGGCAGTAACTCACTAGGGAAAGACAAAGGCAAGAGGAATATGAGCCAGTAAATTTTAGGAGAATATTTATTGATGTGATAATATACCAACTTTTTAAGACCCTTTCTGGCAGAAAATTTTATTAACTGGAACAGTATTCCCCCAGACCACTCCAAGTTGTTAAGATTTTTACTGTGAAAGTTTATCATGAGAAATGATAGGCGTATAGCTGTGGTCCCTACAAGCTAGCACAAGTTCACTAAAAATGAAGCCGATTAAACTAAGCTCATTTCCTTCTTTGAATGGGGGTTCAGGCTGGTAGATAAGGCAAGTAGCACTGGGCTTCACTGAGCCATCTGGTAAGGTCCTTCATGAAGGTGATGTGGGAAAACACGGTTTAGGTATTGGTGCATTTTATATGGCTACGTGATGGTTCAAAGGGCCATCTCTGAATGACCAATTATCAACTTGAAGTGAGATTTCTCAGTGTTTCCGTCACTGGATGATGAGACAGACCTAAATTTCCCTGCTTCCCTAGAGCTCAGAGGAGCGGTTAACAAGTAAAGCATGAAAACCAGTACTCTGAAGCTTTAAACATTTGAAATTAAGATGATTAAATTTATTAGGATTGAACACAAAATCCTATGCTTAGATTTAAAAAATTATTGGGAAAAAACACAAGGCAGGGTGGGGTGGGTGAGGAGTATAAAGGATGGAAACAGCGAGGCAGACAGAAAAACACGCCTGGGATGATGGCTTAATGGGCCCAGTGCACTGTCTCCATATCAGGTCACATAAGGAATATGTCCATTCTGGTCACTACATTTTAAGTAGGACACTGGCAAAGCTGTGTTCAAATGAAAGTCTCCAGAATATAGAAAGACTTGGAACTTGGTCAGAGAAATTATTTAAAGGAATTTGGCCAAGAGAAAATAAGACTACGGAGAATAGCATATCTATTGGTTCTTAAATTCAAGGTCTGCCATCTAGGAAATAGTAGGATCAGTCTATGTGGGAATATCCCAGTAGCCAGCAGTTAGAAGGACCGGCTCAGGGCCACGTACCGCTTTCTGGGTACGTGTATGAGTTCAGCCACCTCCCTCCGCACAGCGGTCTTGTGAGGCAGGGTTTTTTTTGTGTCTTTTTTTTTTTTTAATAAGATTTTATTTATTTATTCGACAGAGAGAGAGATCACAAGTAGGCAGAGAGGCTGGCCGAGAGAGGGGGAAGCAGGCTCTCCACTGAGCAGAGAGCCCGATGTGGGGCTCGATCCCAGGACCCTGATATCATGACCTGAGCTGAAGGCAGAGGCTTAACCCACTGAGCCACCCAGGTACCCCGAGACCATCATGTCTTATCCCCATCTTCTAGATGTAGCAACTGAAGCACCTCCTCTTAAGGGACCTGACCAAGCTCCCACACCCTTAACAGATGACAGAATCAGACCCTGCTCCCCAGCCATGCTCCTATCCTCCACTCTAAACAGACTCCCCTTGCCCTTCCCAGAGGCAAAAATGGAACCCCTGTGTAGATAATACTGGGAGGCATATTTTGAGTCATTTCAAAGTCATTCTTTCCTAAAGAACTATTCAAATGTGCAGCGGTTTATCCTGGGAGAAAGTAAGTTTGAAGTAGCCCTTGGGAGTGTTGTACGGGGACGCTGTGCATTGGGGGGAGCTGGCCTACCGCTGAGGTCCCGTTTGAAACCAGTGTTCTTTTGCCTGATGAGACACTCAGCCTGTGTGTGTATCTTGCAACAGATGGAGAGATCTCTGGCCCCCCCACTGACCCGTTTACTTACCTACCTGTCTAGCTGGATGTCCTTCAGGGCTTCTGCCTCCTTCTCAGCTGCCATTTTGTGCAAGTGTGACGATATCTCTCTTACTCTGTCTGACTTTTCTATAAAATGTGAAATACACGGGAAGAGGACGTAGACTCCTGTCACCCAGGCCCCTGTCTCCACTCAGCCTGGGGTGGGTGATCCTGGGGTGGTCAGCCAGGGCCAGGGGGTGTGTGAGGCTGCATAAAGGCTTCCTGGAAGCTTGGAGTCACTTGGTTATTTTGTGGGAAAGCGAAGCAGTTTTACTACTGAGGTAACAATCATATTAAAACAAACAGAGACTTTCCTGTTTTGAAAAATGCACAGTTCTCATGAATTTTTTTTAAAGATTTTATTTATTTATTTGACAGAGAGAGATCACAAGTAGACAGAGAGGCAAGCAGAGAGAGAGAGGAGGAAGCAGGCTCCCTGCTGAGCAGAGAGCCCGATGCGGGACTCGATCCCAGGACCCTGAGATCATGACCTGAGCCGAAGGCAGCGGCTTAACCCACTGAGCCACCCAGGTGCCCTCTCATGAATTTTTGAGATGAAATAGGATATTTCAAAGAAACCTCCAGCTTGCAGAGCCTGCTTCAGGCTATGCCCTCAGATCGCCCAGAGGGGTGCTATTTGTTTTCACTGCTGCTGGGGGTACTTTGGTGGAAAAGTTTAGAAGCACTTATCTGGCCTCATCCTCCCATTTGATAATGAGGGAATTGCCGTCCAGAGGAAATGAATGACTTGTGCTTTTGGGGTCTCAGTTTCCTTATTCGGTTTTCATTTCTGAGCCTCCTCCCGTATAGGAAGCATCATGCCAGGAACTGAAACGAAGTAAAAAAAGCAAAGTGGTATTTTAAAATATTTTTGCCAGAATGCAGGCATAAAGTGAGCAGATGTGGAGAGAAAAACATCAAACGCATGGGCTAAACACTCACACAAATATCCTGTAAAGCCCAAGCTTTCATCAAGATTTCCTGTTTCTTTCCTGTATAACCCATTGGAACAAAAAGACAATTCTAATTGTCTGCACAAACCTCATTCAAGCTGGAAACAAACAACAAACCAGGCATGCTAGGATTTCCTGAACTATGGAGATTTTTTTTGGCAATCCCATCGTATCATTCTTTAGTCTTCTATTTTATATCTTCTCTTTTCACTACAAAGCCTTTAAAGGGAAATGTAGTTCAACAGATAAACAAGTGGTCAAATTCTCGGGAAAGAATAAATACTTATTGTTAATGATCATAAAAAACACTGAAGGGACCAGCTGCTTACACGTTACTCTTATTTGAAACTTCAAAGTATTTTGGTAGCAAAGACAGGGTAAAGATGAGACAAATTATGCAAGATAAATAGTTGGGAAGTTTTAGGATCAGTTGAGATATTTAATTAGCAGATAGCATGCAATTCCCAATTTTCCCCTGTAAATATTTCAGTTACCTTGATTTTTTAGGTAACATAGTCTAAAAATATGGGTATACTTAAAGCAGGCCTCCTTTTCCTAGTTGTTTGTAACTTTTCTCATCTAGGTTAAAACAAATGGCACTTTTATATGGAGTGGGAATTAAGTGGGCAAAGATGAACACAGTTCTTTTCAAAAACTGTGGTATGAAGTATATATGTTGTGTTTTAGGGATACTTCATTTTAAAGATGTTTCTTATGGGGCACCTGGGCGGCTCAGTCACTTAAGCATCTGTCTCAGGATTTCAGCTCAGGTCATGATCTCAGGGTTGTGAGATCAAGCCTCACGTTGGGCTCTGTGCTGGGTGTGGAGCCTGCTTAAGATTATTTCTCTCCCTCCCCTTCGGGACCTGCCCACACCTCCCCCAGCCCTGCTCATGTGCTCTCTCTCTTAAAAAAAGAAAAGAAAGTAAAGTAAAAGCTACAAAAAAATAAAAAGATTTCCTAGGTAGTGATATGGCTGATTGATGATTCCCATTCCCTAGATACCTCAGAAGTCTGCAATAGAAGCAGTGTCTTTCCAATCATTTGTTAGTTAACACATGTTTATTGAGCACCTACTTTGTGCTAACCATTATCCCAGTGTTTAGGATGTGGCATGAACAAAATAGCATCTCTGCTCTTATGGTAGAGGAGACAACAGCGATACCTCTCTCTCTCTCTCTCTCCCCCAAAAGTAAGGTAAGGTAATGATAATTGCTATGAAAGGATAAGGTGTTCAGAGTGAAGGGCAATTTTATATAGGGTTGTTGTTTCACGTAAGGTGTTATTTTAGATGTGGCCTGTGAAAGGCTCTGAAGAAGTAATACTCAAAACCTTCATGAAGGGAAGGAGGAAACTATATAAAACTTGGAGTAAGGAAAGAATATTTTGTGCAGAGAGAATGGATTGGTATGTGACTGGAATGGAGTGAGCTAGGGAGAGAGTGTTAGGACTCAAGGTTAAGCTGTGGGCAGCTTATATCAAGTTCTATGGACTGTGGTGGAAAGTTTAGGTTTTCTTCTGAGTGTGACAGAAAGCCATTGGAGCATTTGAGCAAAAACTGGTCTGAGTTTCAAAAAGATTTCTCTAGGGTGCCTGGGTGGTTCGATGGGTTAAAGCCTCTGCCTTCGGCTCAGGTCATGATCCCAGGGTCCTGGGATCAAGCCCCGAATCGGGCTCTCTGCTCAGCAGGGAGCCCGCTTCCCCCTCTCTCTCTGCTTACCTTTCTGCCTGGTTGTGATCTCTGTCTGTCAAATAAATAAATAAGGGGCACCTGGGTGGCTCAGTGGGTTAAAGCCGCTGCCTTCGGCTCAGGTCATGGTCTCAGGGTCCTGGGATTGAGCCCCGCATCGAGCTCTCTGCTCAGCAGGGAGCCTGCTTCCCTTCCTTTCTCTCTGCCTGCCTCTCTGCCTACTTGTGATCTGTCAAATAAATAAATAAAATCTTAAAAAATAAATAAATAAATAAATAAAAATCTTAAAAAACAAATAAAGATTTCTCTAGTTGGTGTGTGGAGCGTTGTCAGGGATGTGGGGTCAGAGGCCTAGTTAGGAGAGATAGCAGGCATCTGTTGAGAGATTACCATGGCTTGGACCTGAGGGCTGTGTTGGGGGTAATGGCACGTGGTCAGATTGGGATGTGGATGTATTTGGCAGGAAGGACTTGTTAATGGATGTGAAATGGAGTATGAGGGGCAAGAGGGAACTCAAGCGGGACTCATCAGTTTTCCGGCTGAACAACCAGGTGAATGGTGGTGACAGACATGGACCCGTGAGTAGAGAGAGAAGAGAAAGGAAGTCCCAGCACTCAGCTCAGGGTCACTATGGTGCTTAGAGATGGGGAAGAGACGGAGGAAAAACAAGAGACTGGGAAGGAGTAGCCAGTGAGGGAGCAGGGAAACTGAGAAGGTCTGGTTTCACATAACTCATGTGCAGCAAGTGTTTTCCGAAGGAGGAAGTGAACAGCCAGTTGTTTCAGGGGCTGCCAAAAGGGGAAGTTAGATGGCGACTGAGAACTGACCATTGGATTTGGCAAGAAGGCCTCTCGCCACCTTGCAAGGCCAGTTTCAGTGGAATGTGGGAACAAAAGCCTGTGTAGACTGAGAATGGGATACGAACATCCCGTTTGAGGAGTTTTGAAAGAAAGGGGAGCAGAAAAATGAGGTGGAAACTTGAGGGATATGTAGGGCCAATGGAAAGTTCTTAGAAAATGAGGTAAGTACAAATGTTTGTTTGTCAATGAGCATGATCTATTGGAGAAGAAAATGGCGATGAGGTAGGCAGCGGTGGGATGATTGTGGGAGCAAGGGCTTGATTTGGCAAGAGAGGATGGCATGGTGCAGAGGACAGGGCTGAGGTGACAACGAGGACAGCCACCCACTCGAGTCACAGGAAAGGCAGAGACTAGGCAGGTAGACACGTCAGTTGATGACAAGGAAGATGAAGTAGTTCCCCTCTGACTGCTTCTGTTCGACTGTTCCTGAATGCCACCTGTTCCATTCAAAACGATAAGTGATCATGGAGCCTTGGAGTAGGTGATGTGTGGAAAGTAAAAAGAAAGTAAAAGGATAGGCCATATTTGGAGGAGTTTATAGCTTGGTTGATTTGCTTGTCTTTCTAAATTCCATACTAGCCAGGAAACTGGTGATTTTTGTATTTCCTATCGTTCAGCAGCCGTGATGTGCCAGGTCAAGAAAACTGAATGTGTTTTAGAGGAACAGATAGAAGGTGAAATAAATTAAAACTAAAATGTACAGTGAAGACATGTTTTTCCCCAAAATGTTGAACTCTATCTAAGAGGGTGAATTCTTAATTAATGAATTTTCTCAAGTTGAACAGCTTGAATTGACCGTCATTAAATGACGAAGAAAAAGCGTGAAGGATTTGACTCCCTGAACAAATCCTGGGTTTTCATTGAGATCTGGAGATAAACACACCGAAAATAGTAGCTAGTTTTTCAAAAAGTAATAAAGCTTAGGGTCATTATTGCCACTCACGCCCTGTGGGTGGCAGGTGACTGTTTTAAAGTGTTGAAGGAGACTGCAGAGAAGTGTCCTAGCTTCCCACCCCCACGGCCTTCCCGGCATTGGCATTCCTCCGTGACCGCTGCTGCACTTCCGGCCTTCTCCCCTTGTGCCTCCTTGAGCTTCCAGAGCCTCAGCAGCCACGTGTCGAAGGCTGTCGAAGGCTCACTGGAGAGGAAAGGGAGAACCGGCTCTACATGTTGGCTGGTCCTTGTTCCGTCTCGGATAGTAGTTAGCTCCGCTATATTGTGTTCTAAAAAAGAGAACTTGCATAACTAAACTGAACTGTTGACAAAGAAATTTCATAGATGGGTTTTCTTGTTGTAGTGGATATCATCTAGGCCTGGAGCCACATGGCCACCCACTAATGACAAATTCTTCTCCTGCTCTTGACACTCTGATGACTTTTTGCTATTTGCGGGGGATGGGGCCATGCCTAGTCAGACTGTACTGTGCATTTTCTGTGCTGACTTGTGCTTAATTTTTACTCTGACTCCAAAAGCTCAGAGCAGATTTATATATGTCCTTAGGTTTATCTTTTTTTTTTTTTAAGTTTTTATTTGGATTCCGGATGAGTTGACATGCAGCCTGTTAGTTTCAGGTGTGCAATGTCGTGATCCAGCTGTTCTACACATTACTCAGTGCTCATCGTGATACGTATACTTTGACTCCCCGAAAACTCCTTGTTTTTTTTTAATGTCTCACTCTTTATTTAAAAAAAAATTTAAATAACAAAAAATATTTTACTAAAACATAAGATTTACAGAAATTTCCAGAAAGCCATACAAAAGGGTCACAAGCTTTCTCTTGAAGGAAGGATTCTACATTTGACAGCAAAGTCACAATGTTATTAGTGAGGGCTGTGATGTTTGTTTAATGTTCCCATTTTGGTTCAAACAATCAAGCCTGACCAACTACAGCATCTAAATAAAGTTAGACATGGCTAGAGAGTATATTCGAAAGAACTGGTTAGCTCCTTTTAACCAGTGCAATTAGATCACCATAAAAAGGGGGAATGGAGCCCATAAAATTAAGGTAAAACTTCTCCCCCTCAAAAAGAAGTAATAAAGAGAAACATGCACACCCCTGCAGCTGACCCTGAGCACTACCTTCATTCACAGTGCTTTACACTTAAATCAGGATGGGGAAAATGAATAAAAGCAGAGAAGGGCCACTGCTTTTAAAGGTTTCACAACAATCCAGATGGTACTTCTAGCCTCTGCTCATGCTTTACAACAGGGAATCAGGACAAGACATAGATTCGCTAATGTGTACTTAATCACCAAAGGACTGAAGATGTCTGGGCTTTTATTCTGTAATATTTCTAAGACTATGTCCATTAAATGCAAACCAAAAAGAAAGAAGTCTTGGCAGAACAGGACAAATGATGCACACTTGATAATCAGATCGATTTTAAATATTATTTATGGCATATAGCCTAGTCCATGCTCTAGCTGTTTCTATGCTTGGACCTTGTTTTCCCACTGCTCTGCTGCATCATTTGCTAGTGGACCATCTGGATTGGAGCACTTAACAAAGCCCGGATCCATAGCAGACCTGTGCCGTACTGGGGACCACTTACCTTTCAAAATATCTGAACATACTCTTCCCAACTTGTCTACATTAGGATGATAAATTTTGGTCGTGAAATGTATGTTAGGGGCTGCCTTTGGGTATTCTTCTGGTAGGAATAGTTCAAGCTTAAAAGTCCCTCCCTCAAAGGGGGAATCCTGGGGCCCAGCACTGACCACACAAAAATAATGGGTGTTAATCTCATCTGGTTCTGCTTTAATGCCAGGAACTGGTTCTGCCAGCAAGCACTGGATTTCCTTGATAATCCTGCAGGACAGCCTGGCCATCTTGTCAGATCTCGAGGCAGCCTCTGGTCAGTGGCTCCCTCTTTAAAGGAAAGTACCCCTTGAACTATTACCCGATACGTATAAATGCTCAGGGTATTTGAACTGACCTTCATCTCTCTTTTTAAAAAAGATAGCACATTTACAGTAGCTGATGCTTTTACTAGGCAGGGGTCTTCCTTACTACTCCACTCAAATTGAACTGGGAAGGGGCGCCTGGGTGGCTCAGTGGGTTAAGCCGCTGCCTTCGGCTCAGGTCATGATCTCAGGGTCCTGGGATCGAGTCCCGCGTCGGGCTCTCTGCTCAGCAGGGAGCCTGCTTCCCTCTCTCTCTCTCTCTCTGCCTGCCTCTCTGTCTACTTGTGATCTCTCTCTGTCAAATAAACAAATAAAATCTTTAAAAAAAAAAAAATTTGAACCAGGAAGGACATGCCAGAAATGCCATCACATACTATTAAGGAAGAGATTAAAAAAAAAAAAATCTCAGGAAAATAAGAATATTAGAATGATTTTATTACTTTAGACCAGATAACTTACCCCGTGGGAGGGACCAGAAGACGTTGCCTTCACTGAGGTGTTGACAAATGCACTGATGGTGGGAACCCTGATACCACTGAGCAGCTACGTGGTGGCCTCCTCCATATGCTGGCACCCAGAGTAGGAGATGCTGCTGCAGAACTGGGCTGCCCACTTCCGGTAGGATGGTAGGGTTCCAAAATGGCAGACACCAGGTGAGGCACTCAAATGTTTTGGAAGGTAGAATGCAATGGGCCCCAAGGCTAGGGAGTTAATCAAGGTGTTTTGCCTGCAGGGATATTTGATGAGAGTGAATAGAGCATGTTGTTGAGGGATAGGAGAGACAGAGACCAATGAGAGCACTACTTGTACAACATTAAGAAGAAGTCAAGACTGGGCAAGGGAACTTTAGACAATTCTCCATTTGCGTGGAAAATCATGGTACTTCATTAAGTTTCTAGATCTAAGTTCACAGTTCACAGACCCAGAGCCCATGTGTTTGAAGTGAGACCATGTTCCTTGATAAGGGCTCTTAAAATACCAAGTAAAGGCCATCCAGTGTGGTACTGCACACAATGGAGAGAGCAGAAATTCTACCAAATTCTTATCTTCTGGCAGTGACTACTGTGAATCGGATAGGAGTATAATTCCTGATATTTCTGAGACATAGATAAGTAGAAGGGAACGTAGATATAGAAACAAAAACATTTTTTAAGAAATGAGACTATGCTGTGTTTCTTACTTTTATTAAAATGATTTTATATGAAATTAGATGAAGTAAAGAAAAAGGAAAACAAGGAATTTCTGAAGTTTAGAAAAATGTTCCTTTGCTTGATGAGAAGTGGTTTCAGAGAAAAATAAGAGATAAAGATTAAAAATATACTGAGGTTTGGGGCACGTAGGTGGCTTAGTTGGTTAAGTGACCGACTCTTGATTTCAGCTCAGGTTGTGATCGGAGGGTGGTGAGATCAAGTCTAACATTGGGTTCACACAGAGAGTGGAGCCTGCTTGGGATTCTCTCTCTCCCTTCCCCAACCCTCCACACCTCCACTTGTGTGTGTGTGTGTGTGTGTGTGTGTGTACTCTCTTAAAAAATGCATTGATGTTAGTTAGAATCATTTTGAATTTTATGGCTCAATTTTGAGAGCATTAGTTTACTCACTATAATAAAAAAAATAAATAAAATTAACGTGCTTAAACCTCTTCCACCCACTCCTTCCACTCTATTTTGTCAATTGTAGTGTTATTTTATACATTGTGGAGTGTTGTATCATTTGTATTCTCTTCTCTAACCATGATTATCATAATTACATGGAGTTAGTTTTTTATTTAAATCATTTATATGCTTACCACCAGGACTTTTAGTACAACTTCCCCATAGTGGATACCTTTATTTTGATTCATCTGTTGAATGCTGAGATTTCATCATTAAATCGTTTTTTCCAAGAAGAACATATCATTGTTGTATTCACTGCATTTTTGCATGCTTGAGAATCGCTGTGTGTTTCCCTATTTTGGGCTGGGCGTAACACACTCTGGTGACCCACATTTCCCTAAAACTTTGTACGTGGTGTTCCACTGTGTTTTGGCACAAAACATTGCCCATAACACAGCTCCTCTAGTCTTCTCTTGGTTGCCTGAATTTCATCCTCAAGTTTTTGCTGTTGTTTTTTTTTCAAGAATGGTTTGGGTTCAATAGTTTTGAATTTTGTTATAGTATTCTTGAGCTGTTATTTTCCTCAAGAACAGCTTTTGTTGGTATACAGTGTGCTATTTTGATATACACACTTAGCTCTTCATTCATTATAGGGAAAATTTCTGATACATCTGTGTGTACATGGGTTTTCTTTTGCTGTTTCTTCTTTACATCATCTTCTCTGTCTGTTTCATTATCTTGGATCCCTTGTCCATGCCAGTGATTTGATTTTCAGCCATGTTTGTTCAGTTGATTGCTGTTTCTAATTTAGAATTAACTTTGTGATCAGGTTATTTTTGGTTCTTGGTTAATTCTGTTGTTTTATCTTCTCATCTTTGGGTTCTTCTTCCATTGCCCTCATGGTATTACTAGGGGTCCCTGTCAACTCCACTTGTTCCTGATTTTGAAGGTATATTTTCTCCCCTCAAGATGGTGGGCCTTCCTTCCTTTCTTCCTGCTTCCCCCACACCCTACCTCTTTAAAAAAAAAAAAAGTTTGTTTTTTACTTGATGTAATATTTTTATAGCTGTCCAGACATTTTCCCTTTCATCTTACTGGGCATTAAGTGACCAGCACTGTCCAAATCGACTATTCATTTTGGTATAATATGCAAGAGTTCTCTCTGGCTCCTTTTCTGCCCTTATTTTCAGCCTGTCTGTCTTCCTCTGAGTTGCAGTTTGAGCACTTTCTACAGCTTGAGATTAGGATAAGGACAAGGAGAAGAACCTGGTTGGGGCTGTGAGCAACTCTTGTTAGAGAAACCTGTATCTGCTAGGCCTTTTAACATTTTACTCATGTTCTCCCCAGGATTTGGTGTTTGTATTGTAGGGATTTTTTTTCTTTTTGAATGGGCGCTTTGAAGCCTATGCTTCATCAGAACCAGCCATAATTTTTCACTTTCTCAGTTTTATTCATCTCTTCCCAGCAGCCATTCGTCCTCTATGCAATTACCCTCCTCACCCTCTTCTTAGAAGATCTTCCTCAGCATTACTGCTGAGGGACAGAGTAGTGTGTCTCACCAGGTCAGAAACTTGCTTTCTTTCCTTGACTACCACCATTTGACATGGATGGCCAACGTACTAGCCTTCTTTCCTTGGGTTGCTGCCAGTGAATGTTCTGTTTTTAACATTTGTTTTGTTCTTCTGACAACTTTTCAGCTGTCTTCACTTAGAAGTTCCAGTGTCAGGTGTGTTCACCATGAGGCATAAGTTGCCTTGGAAGCCATTTGTTCGCTTATTGCTAAAAGCATTCCAGCAGCAGCTGAGTGACTGTCAGGGTGTTGTGGGGAAGCTTCATGAATTAAGATTGACACCGTATTGCCTAGGTAGCCTTTACATCTCTCCATACTCTTCGGTTTTCATACTACTGTTCACTTGGAGTTAGAGCAGCTACCATTCAGTTGTAAGACACATCTATCCCCAGGGATCCTAACTGGAGCCTCCTTCCCCTTCTTCCTTTCCCAGCCAGAGCACAGGGAGGGCCTCTTTTTCTAATTCCTGTAGTTTTAATCAATTCTTCTAGGAAGGCTTGTAGAATATAGATTTGTAATTTCATTATAGGTGAGGTTATTTTAGTTAGTATTTTTATATCTAAAAATGTGTTGGACCCATTCTATCACTTGCATAATTTATGTTTCTGGTTTGGAATTTCTGACTTTGAGGTGTGTTATTGAGATGTATTGGTCTTCTGTGGGATATATACTGAGAATTAATGACTTATTCCATCTCCTTTGTCTTTTTCTTTATGATATTATTAAAAGGTGTTCAGGCCACATTTGCTGATTTCACTCTAAAACTGTTACCAAGGCTTAAATATATATATATTCCAGGACCCCCAGAGACTTGACTATCTAGTGGTTCCATCTTGGTCTTTCTCAGAGCCTGTCATGTACTTCTGCTTTTGGATACTTACATCAAGTCTCAGTTAGAACGAGGACATCATCATCCGTTTGCAAAATGATTTAGTCTGTGATGGAAGGCTGCACTTTCAGGGATTTCAGAACTTCATAATATCACTCTTGAACTTCATGTGTAGTGTGGGGGTAGCATAGTGGATAAAGTACTGTCTCCTGTTTTGACCTACAAAAATAACAGTTTCAAACTAATAGTTTGTAGGCAGTAAAACCATTTTCTCACCCAAACCCCAACCATCAAGCCATCAAGCTCAGCATTTCAGGGGACTATCAGATTATAGCAGATGCTCACCCTTGAGGGCTACTCATTTCACTCCACCAGAAGATATGCCAGTCTGCTTTAATACATGCTGAAGGGATATACATAGCTAGTATAGTTACCCTGCACAGAGTCCATTGCTTTTGGATCAGGGAACTTAGAGTTTTCCCTCCTGTGTTACAGGGAGCTCTTTAGCTGGCCTTACTTAAGCAGGTTCCTTGGTGATGGTGCATCCTATTCTCCCTGGTAGGAGATATCGCCTTAACACAGAGATCTCATTGACCACTGAACATTCATCCTTGAGGATGCTGTATATTTCTACATTCTCCACATTTTCCATGATTTACAACCTCCTGATCACCACTGATTCCATTAGACATTATTGTTGGCCAACCAAAAGTATCTAGTAGTCCAGGATAAAGAAGATACTCCACTTCATTGTTACCACTAAGATATGCTTATAAGTTAAAGGACTGAACTGAGGGGCGCCTGGGGGGCTCAGTGGGTTAAGCATCTGCCTTCAACTCGGGTCATGATCCCAGGGTCCTGGGATCAAGCCATCATTGGGCTTCCTGCTCAGCAGGGAGTCTGCTTCTCCTTTTCCACTCACGCTGCTCATGCTCGTTCTCTCTCTCTCTCTCTCAAATAAATAAATAAAATTTTTTAAAAAATAAAAATAAATAATTGACTGAACTGGAAAAGTCAAAAAAACTCTTTTAATGTTTACTTACATGGAAGGGGCTAGCGACCAGTACAATCTTGAATTTAAACACAGATCCACTTTGGTGATGGCCTTTGTGGTTATGAATCTCATCATTAAGATGTTTCTAGACCATTAGGGTTTTTCTTCTAGACTCTACCATGTATTAGGACGAAACATCTGCCAGGTGATGCTAAGAGTGAGGAATCTTAGGCAAAGACCAGAAAGGGCTTATAACATTTAGAATTTGGCCAAGTAGTATGGATTCAAGCAGACAAACCTGAGCTATTTCACTTTAAAAGGCTCCAGAAACCCTGAGATTTATTCATTCGTTACCTAGCATCACTGAGCAATGGGCCCTGACAAAATGACAAACTACTAATAATTTATGAACATCTATCTCTAGGCTCAAAATTTCCCTATCTCTATTTCATTTGTTCCTAATTTTTAAAAATGAATTAACTGAAATCTGAGCATGTAAAGGGTCATTGATCAGTCTACCAGAGCTCTTCAAATAACTCAGAGGAAGTTACTTTGGAAGTACATTATTTAGAGCCTAGAATGAGGCTGCACTATTACAGATGATCTCATAACGACTTCTGGTCATGTGTTTTTTCTTGGGGGAAGAATTCTCTAATCCTTCTGCCTTGATTATGGGTCAACTGGTTATTTTTCCCTAGAGTATGTAAAATATTTTGTTTTTTGTCAATTTGAAAAATCAGACCCATTCTCTCAATTTTTCTGAGGCTTTTAAGAATCAGATCTCAAGGGGCGCCTGGGTGGCTCAGTGGGTTAAGCCACTGCCTTCGGCTCGGGTCATGATCCCAGGTCCTGGGTTCTAAGCCCCGCATCGGGCTTTCTGCTCGGCAGGGAGCCTGCTTCCTCCTCTCTCTCTCTGCCTGCCTCTCTGCCTACTTGTGATTTCTCTCTGTCAAGTAAATGAGTAAAATCTTAAAAAAAAAAAAAAAAAAAAAGAATCAGATCTCAACAGTATTCTCTACCTCCATCTGTTTCTTTACAGTGTGTTACATACTTAAATGATTTTAACTAAAACTTATAAATTTATTATAATAATGCTTGGTAGTGTAACACTGAGTAGAAATAATAATGTGTCCAAGAACTAAAAATATTCTAACTCAATAATTCATAAACTCAAATGCCTGAAATGATGCAGTAATATCAATACAATTTTCAGTTCTCTCTTTTGTTGGGATTAACATTGTACTTGTGTGAATCAGAGTAAAGCATGCACATTAATTTTAAATAAAGAAAACTTAAGTACTTGGTATGTGAGGAGAAGATGTGTATATTATTTTTTTATATATTGCCAGCAGTAGAATAATTAGGAAGAAAGATCCCTAGATTTGAAATAGACACAAATTCACTAGGCTGTCTTTGTTCTCAGATGCAAAATAAATGTTTCTCTATTACTTCATACATTATTTTGTTCTGGTAAGTGTATGGAATGAAAAGTGGGTATCCTTTCCTTTCTTCTCCATAGTATAATACATTTATAAGTGGTCAGACATTTCCTGTTCATTTTCCACTCTAAGAAAAATCACAATAAGGAAAAATGTCAAAACCCGTGTTTATAAGCACATTCAATTTGTGTTTTTGCAGTTAGAGGGTGAGGATATCAAATCTCAAAATAATTTCTAAAACTTAGTGTAGCTTGCTCGCGTGGAGAAATGAATGCTATCTCTTTAAGATAAGGTAGTCTGATGATTCATTGCACGAAACAAGAAACAAGATCGATTTGGAGCAGGCTCCTACCGTTAGCTTTTTTGAAGATGGATTCTCACGCCGAAAATAACACAACATATTCTAGATAACGGCAGTTTTTTCCCCTGAAATCCACCAAAACTGAAGAAAAATCCAAGTGACTGTTCTTAGCAGCTGTGTGGCCTGGAGTTCACTGGGGAAGCTGGCTTCCTGCAGTCCCTATTCATCACCTGCTTCAAAGAGAGCCTGGCTGGCTATAGTTTGCAGGCCAGGTAGGGTGCCATTGTGCACAGTCTGGGAGGATTAGTATCAAAGCTGCGGCAACCAGGCCCTTGGTCTCGGGCTGCCATTCAGTCTAGCAGGGAGAGGCTAAGACTGGCCAAGGTCACAGTCTCCAGTGTGGAGTGGACTGGGAAAGGATCCTGAGAATAGAATGCTCTTTATGAAATCATGGCGCAAGCTTGCAGCACAGCAGGTGCCCTTCTGGAACACATAACATCTGTTTATGTTGGTCTACCGTAGCTGACAACGAGATAATAGAGCTTTGAAATTTATCATTTTATTTTTTAAAAAGACAACTGTATATACAATAATCCAGATGCATATTTAGCTTCGAGCTTTTATTTGAAAATCATAAAGAAAACGGACTGATTTAATTGCTGCTTTTACATGTATATATTGAAGCAAACAGCAAAGCGTACTGCCTATTAACCATTTATAACCATTGCTGATCAGTAATACCCGAAATCTTGGGTAGGAAATACCTAGCATTCAACATAATTTTTTTCAATGTTCAGGCATTTATGCCAACAGATTGCAGAACGATTTCCTGAATATGCCCAACTGTCTTGAATATTAGGTTTGGATAAAATCCCCACCCCTCCCACCCCCCATCCCCCCCACAGATGAGAGTATTTCAAGGGTGAGGTAATAATGACGCAAAAATAAAATTTTCAACTTGGACAAATTAGAGAAAAATTAAGCTGTCCATGAGTTGTCATGACGACAAGGATGTTCTGTTGATGAACTGTCCTCCTCATTGTCCAATCAGATAGTGGAGCTGAAGCTGGAGCATGAACAGGAGAAGACGCACCTATCACAGCAGCATAGCGCAGAGAAGGATAGCCTAGTCCGAGACCATGAACGGGAAATTGAAAACCTGGAAAAACAGCTTCGCGCTGCCAATATGGAGCACGAAAATCAAATTCAAGAGTTCAAGAAACGAGATTCACAGGTAATTATCAATAATATTTGATAAAACGGGTATCTATTTTTAAAAAGTCATCAGCGTTTAGTGTTTTCTTCTTATTCTTGTTGGTGCACGCTGTTTGATCATTTGCAAAACTGACATATAAATGTGATTTTTTTTTTGTTTTCTTCTCCCCACCCCACCCCCCCCGTTTTGAGGATGAATAAGGCTTTAACTACAGAAACCACAGGTAGCCAGATTAAAAATCCCATGGCGCGCTATAACTTGGCCCCTTTTTTATAATCTTGTCTCAGTTCCTTTCATGATGGATTTTTTTAAGGTATCTGCCCCTTACCCCTCCCCTCAGCCTCAGCAAATCCCTATGAAATGTATCAGCCTCACTCCTTGCTTTTTGTTTTAATCTCTGTAGGTAATCAAGCAGCTGTTTTAATATTTGCTTTTCCTTCCTGGTGTTGCTTTTTTTTTTTTTTTCCATTAGACTCTATATTTGATTAGATCACTCAGATGGTAATTGATAAAAATGACTCCAGAGAAGGGCTATTTCCCATCAGGTCTGTGGCTCATTCCTACACGCGCATGCACATGCCTCCTCGCCTCCATCTCTGTAGTCCCTGTTGGAAGCCATTTGGCAGAATAACCCCCAGCTGGGGTAGCATTTGACTCTTCAAACTTATGGATGAAATGTGCACTGTCAGCATGGAAAATTATCTTTATAAATTTCAGATGAAAAAAAAATCTTATTGGGTGTGTGCACCTTTGTGCTACAAATACGTTCTTTAGGGTATATGTAATCAAAGGCCTTTAGTGTATCCTCTTGAGATTGCTGTGAAATTTTATTAAAGAAAAATTGGGGAGCAATCGATAACCAAAAAAGATAATTTTCTTTTCTAATAAAACCATATCATATACGAGTTCTAAATCCCTCTTCTCCCATTGAAATCTTAACCATATTATTCATACCACACATAAGCTTCTTCCTAGTTATCCTGTCTCCCAAATAATATAATTTTTAAACAGTAAAATAAGCCTTCTATTTGTGATGACATGTGTTTAAACGATTTTATGATCATCTAAACAATAATAATGCTACTGATTAAATAAGGTGTTTCTTTCTTGGGTGGAGGGCGGGAGGCGGTAAAGCAAAGAATAGGAGTTATTGGTTATTTTTCATTTGACCTTGAGTTGTCTTTCACCTTTGGAGAATGACTGGGGCACTAAGAGTATACTCGGCACAGGTTTTTTTTGGTCAATAATATACATTTATAGGAAAACTATTTTCACTGTGTTTTTTGTGGGGGTTGCTAACTGAAAAGGTAGTCATTGTAGTAGCCATGGTACCAGCAGAGTCAGGTGCTTCCTGCTAAATCAACGTGTATTGTATTTTTGCCACCAACCTCATTAGAGCCTTTATGAAAATACATGCTGATCTTCTGATAGTTAGCCATATCATTTACTAAGAATATTTTCAAACTTATATTCTCCTTCGAAGATGATGCTTAGCCTTACCATTGTCTTCTGTGATAGAATATTTGGGTTCTGAGTCTGTGTAGGTTCTGTTTGCATAGTAAAATCGAATACTTGATACAATAAAAGACATTAATTTATATAACTTCCTACTATTTTGGTGCTGTTGTGGAAAGCCGACAGTAGTGGAGGCCAAATTTAGAGGAAATCTTTGTGATTTTTATATGCGTCGTATCTGCCATATATAGGGTGCGGTTCATCCAATAACAAAAGGGAAATTTTAGAATTATTACATATAATTAAGCCACAGGGAGAGTACAATAAGGTCCTTAATTGAATTTCTTCTAATTGAAGTAATCAGCATGAGGACCATATGACCTCTTGAAATGCTGTAGCGTAGGATTGTCTTTCTCCTATTTTGTGTCTTTCTTGGAACAATTGGAATTGCTGTCCTGCGAGTGCTAGTAAAGCAATGTAAACTAAAGCTAAATGCATTTTTGATCTGAATGAAAATGATTTTCTGTGTAAGCTAGACTTGGTTGTTTTTAGATAATGTGTTTTTTAAAAAATTTGCCAATAAGTTATATTTTTAAAAACCTTTCATGTATACCAAAATGCTAATTATTTGTATTTATTTTGGTTACTCATTGAGGATATTAATTCAAAGTTTCCTTCAGGTACGATCTCAATTTTCCAAATATATCTTTTCATGGTTACGATTTAGGTAATGTAATGTAGAATACCTTTGAAGTCCTGAATTCCATTCATGAATTTCAAGAAAACCAAGTGGACATATATTTTTTTAAAATAGAAGAATTTTTATTCAAATCATTGTTCTGTGGCGTGGTACATGTGTGATGGATCTTAAATACTGGATTGTATAATTTTTCAGTTTAGATCCAGAGAGATTTGATTTTTAGTTCACGTTCTGCTGCTCCCATTTAGCAATGGAGGCCATTTTGTAAAAAGGACTGCTGGAAATTCTTAACCAAGAGAGGACCAGTGAAGTACCTATTTTGGATACTGTGGCTTTGCTTGCCACTCTTTCTTCCATCAAATTGTTGAATGCAGACAATATACTAAAAATCTACTTTTGGCTTCCTCCAAATATATAATGTATTGTATACCGATAAGAAAACCATTATTATAAAGTATAGTTCCCTACCATAGGGTGAATCATATATCAAACAGGAACTCCCTTTTGGTGAATATGCTGTGTAATTATTACAGATTAGTTGTTATCCAGGTAATTTCTGTTTTATAGAGAAATCCTAAGATAGAGTAATGCAACTAAAGACAATTATTTCTCCCATTTTATTTGGTGCATTTAGCTAATTATTCTATGCATATATCTTTGTCATAACTTGATTTTCAATCAGGTAGGCTCTTTTATGTTGTGATCCTTATATTTGCTAAAATGCACATTAAATTTTACCAGCCTCATACAATATGGTCAGCCTTGTGTCTACTTAGGGTCATAATGTTTAAGAAGAAACACCCAAATCAGTAGATAATAAGACATATTAGAAAGTTACAACCTCATTGTGCAGATATTTCTCATTTGTCAGATACCTCTTGTTGAAATTAATTTGGAGGATGATTTGATTGACTTACGTTTTATAATACAAAGAAAATTTATCATTCTGTTATGACCACCTTAGGAGAATTTCTTCTAACATGGTGGTTATGCATGTCATTTGGCTTTTGAATTGCAATGTAGTGAAAAACTTTCTACAGTTTATTCCCTTGAATTACAGGAAAAACAGAACTTAGATTCTTCAACCTCTTAGTTGTCCTTCAAGGACCCTGAATCACTTGGAGATCGCTTGATCTTTCATGTTTGTCGCCAGAGTGAATGGTGTATATGCACACAGTAGAGAACTTTTGTGGTCTGCCCCAGAGGTGGGGTCACCATCATAGGACAGCTGTCTATGTCACCTCTTGAGGTACAGATACATGGAAGACTCAGGGTGGCCCCAGCAGCCTCTGTGATCCCCATCAGTATAATAAGGCAGATTAAAACAGCAGACTTGGAGAAGGTTATCGCAAAATCCAAAACTACAGCAAACTTAAAATTTGTATGTAGGAAATTGGATCTTGCCTAACATTGGCATCTCGATGTCTTTCTTGATGTCCTAAACTGAGAATCATGATGTGCATATGGATGAGTTTTGCATAATAAATGGACAGATCATCTTGATTTTGCCATATGGATTCACAGTGAGAAGCTCCCCTGCCGCTAATTCTAAAAGTAGCATTTTCAGAAATCCTCCTCTTTCTCTCTTCTAGTTAAAAAAATTTTCCGGAAAAGATATTTGTGGTAAGGCAGTTTTAATTTTTAAAATTATATCTCAGTCACATTACCTTATGTATTACTTTCTTTCTTTATTACTGAATTTGGTAATCCGGGCCCAAAATAAAAATGTCCATTTATAAACTGGGTGTGCATCTGTGTGCAGCGGATTGAGTACTGGCTATCGTTCTTCAAAGATTATTTATGGAGGAATTTAGCAATATGTATGTTCTGAACATTTCTGCTAAACCTGTGCATGGTCTTTGGGCTTTTTTAGGGGAGCATTTTTCCACTGAAGACATTGAGTTTAATTTCTTTATGAGCCAACCACTTTCAAAAAGGATCTTAGGCAGCATTTTGTAATAAACACACACTTAAACAGGTTAAATATAACTGAAAATAATCGTGAAGCAATAAATGATATTAACCCCACCAGAAAACCTATACTTTCAAAAAAAATGCCTTAGTTAAGTACAAGTTTTAGCTCTCAGCTCACCTAGAAGCCGCAGCAAAGAGGGAAACAGGATGAACCGTGTAATTCTAATTATCTATGAAAGAAATCGGACTACTTTTTTTTTTTCTAGTACTCAGTTCTGAGAGAAATAGATGACACAGGTCTTAGTCTAAAGGACACTGACCAGCATAAATGACGAGGATCTCTGTATGTTAAGACATTGGAAATAAAATCTGGTGGGGCCATTTTGATTAAGTACTTTCACAAAATGTAATTAGCAGGTTTTATTTTAATGTGCCCAGATTTCATTTTAATTAATGGAGGATACAATCATTTTCATTATCAAAAAAACACACATGCTTCAGGAGACCCAATGTTGTTCATATTATGAATCAAATGAAAGCATATTCTAAGTCATGAGCCTAGCAAATTCTACTACTTCATTATATGGTTGATCCTGAAACCCTTACAAAACGTCTCGAGGAAGTACAAATTAGAAGCATGGCTGAGATTAGAGCTGGTATAAGAGTTAACACCCTACTGTTAATTTCCAAGATTGCTACTCTCTCTTCTGATTCGCTTGTCCTCTGAATGTATATTATAGAAAACTATAAGAAATAAAAACAAGTGGTTATTTGGTCCAGGAGTATAGGATATTTGTATCCATAATAAAACAGTTTGGTTTCTACCTACATAACCAAACTGGTATTTCATCATCAATATTTATTCACTAATATCATTTACTTAGTTTTGAGGCAGTAAATATTTTTATTTCTTTGGGTTGAACTGGACTGATCACTTGGAAAAACCAAACTATGTAAATGTTTTTCCCCCAACATCATGAGGCTGTTGCTCTTAATGTAACCCTGCTTTTTGTTCCCCTCTTGTCCCTGGTGACACACACAGTCACATCAGTGGTTGCCTGGTGTTCCAGCTGTGTACACACCACACTTGGATTCTTACCCCCGCCACACTGACTTATTTGTATTAGACGGAAAGAGGAATGGAATTAAGTGTGTTTTAAGTATTAAGTGGGTTTTTGCTGCAATGTACATAATGTTTAATGTCAGACATCAGAGTTGGTGGGAAGATGTTTTTAACAATTTACTTCATTACTCTGCAAAAAGAAAATAAGACTTTTTCAGTGGACTTCGTGGTAAAACCATACATCACAATTTTCATTGTATTTTCCTTAGATGAAGTTTTATAGTATCTAAATGCTGCATTTAAGATAGGTCAAAAACTTAAGTGCATTCATTTAGAATATAAACAAAGGTTTTCTTAACTAAGCCATTTTTAAAAGCCTATGGGGAAATATAGCTTCTCTGATACCAAAAGCATAGGTTATACAGAATTTTCCAAATAGGGCCAAAGTTCTTCTCATCTTTTGACACAGATGTATCGATGCGAAAAGATCTCATTTGCTAGTATCCAATGGTGGTTTGTCTAATGGTATTACATATGAATTTAATAATTTGTTTTATTTATATATTATATATACATTTCTGTGTATAAGAATATTGTTTCTTTAGGTGCTTAGTTAGGAGAAAAGATAGGAAGATGACCTTTCAAGTAACGTTTACATTTTTTTTTTAAGATTTTATTTATTTATTTGACAGATAGAGATCACAGGTAGGCAGAGAGGCAGGCAGAGAGAGAGAGGAGGAAGCAGGCTCCCCGCTGAGCAGAGAGCCCCACGTGGGGCTCGATCCCAGGACCCTGGGACCATGACCTGAGCTGAAGGCAGAGGCTTTAACCCTCTGAGCCACCCAGGCTCCCCTAACGTTTACATTTTTTGTAGATCACTAGCTTTCTTTTTCCATTATAGTTTAAAAATTCTGTAGTTATTTTCATCTTATAAGCACAAAAATAGCATATATGACTATAATTAAACTATTATAAACAATTCAGCTTGGTCCTCATTGTGGAGAAATTATATGAAGTTGAAAAAACAAAAACAGGCTGAGACAAGGAAATTGATTTCTCTAGAATGATCCATTTGTAGAAGTGTTATACAGTGTATCTTTAGTCCTGTGCATATTTTTTAAATGTGGCAGTTACCATGGAAACCACATTCCATGGCATGTGGGTCCACTTCTAGATAAGAATATTCCTTTTAAAGACAAAAACCTTCCAAATCATACCATGAAGTATTCCCTTTGAATTAACAACTCCATGCCAATTGAATGCTTACTTTAAAAATCTGTCTTTTGTCCTCATTACACATAATAGATTTCTTAGAAATACTCAAGTTGTCCTTCAAGAGGTAATAATTAAATGCTGGAGATATTTAAAATAGGGGTACAATGTGATGACTCTGCAGTGGTGAAAACCGGGGAGCTGGCCAGGGAGCACAAGTCTGTGGGTCCAGGATGTCGTGCCGGGCACGCACCTTGTGGTCATGTCGGGTGTCTAAGCATCATGCTGTAATGTGCCAGATTGAGTAAAGAGATAACCACATCCAATTATTTTCAGTTCACAGATAAAGAACTTCTGGTTCAAGGACATTATCTTGCCCAAGGTCACAGAACGAGCAAACCAGGGCTTCTTAATCTTATTTCAGTGCTCGTTTTCTATCTCACAACCTCTTTCAAGAGAGATTTTAGATTTTTGGAGACACTTGGGCTTAGCAAAAAAGGCACAGGGTTATATGAGAATCTTTGCTTAGCAGGAGAGAGAGGGAGACACTGATACTCTTTGTTCCCCATGCTGAGATTCTCGTCGCAATTTGCATTTCTTTCAGTGATTCGCCATACCTGACGTTGCTGCAAAGTCATAATTGAACCATGCTGCGTGAGTTCCAGTTGTAGTAAGCAGTGCCTCCTAGAACGACGCTGAATTTTTATGCTTGTTTGTGTTTAACAGCAGCAGCAGTGACAAATATTTATTGCACGCTTCCCGTGTGCCAGGCTCTCTGCTAGGTCTCTCACACCACTTCCTCTTGTTCCACCCTTCCAGCCCTTGCTAAGGATTAAAGTTCCCATAGGGAAAGTCTGTTTTGACCTTCTTACCTGGGTGGTGAAACAAATGTATCTTATTCTGTTTTATCCATGAGAAAAGTTTCAGAAAGCATTAGTAAAATGCCCAATGCTACATAACTAGTAGTCAGTGTAGTTAGGACTCATGGTAATGTCTTCTGCCCTCATGTACCTGCTTACATATGAGCTTGTTGTCTCTGAGTTTATTTATTTATTTGGCAATAAATTCCATTGTATTTTTGATTTTGGATTGTTAATACATTGCTAGATTTAAAATATTGATACCCATAACTTAGACTATGTAAATCCAAATCAAGATTTAGCCAGTAGTTTCAAACTTTCTCCAAAGCCACAAGCCATGGCTGTATCTCTATTCTGAGACCAATTAAACTCTGAAGAGATGCAATTCTTAATATTTTATTTGGAAAAGAATTCCTTCCCACAAATTTCAGAATTTGTAGAATGGAAAAATGAATATGATTTTGAGATGGGTTTACTGTTGACTTTTACATTATTGCTGAAATAAAAAGGTATGTCTAGAATAAGAATCCGGGAAGCTCTTAAGTCAATGGACCTACCCAGTCTCTATAAAAATCGAATTGAGACTTGCATTTAGTACTGGTGAGATATGGTTTGTTGTGAATGGTTTATTATAGGTGAATGAATATCTGTTCTATTCACACAGTAATTTGGAATATTACATATGATCCTTTCATTTTATGGAATGAATTTTAAATCTCAAAGACTTCAATGTTAGCATTTTTTCCCCTAAAGGAACCCATATAATGATCATTATTGGATGACAGTACCTAGCCAAAACCTTCCAGAGATGAGGTCAAGGCAGTTTGGTAAGCTCAAACTGGGAGACTTTCTCGATAGAAATACAAGGAATAATTAGAAAATGTGTTTCCTTTAGAATCCTCAAAAACAACTTACATTGATGCAGTTTTTGTTTCAATCTAGACTTATTGTGGTCAAAATGAGAAGTTTTCAGATGAATTTTTTTTTTTTTTTACTTAAAATACCCCAGAGATGAATTGTTATTCCACATACTGAATGTCATTCCCATTGATATAAGGAAAAATGCCTTCAGTTATTTTTAGCATAGTGCTCTCGTCCTTTTCACCTCTGCCTCAATGAAATTACTAAGACTGTTGGCAGAAATTATCTTTGAGGAAATATTGGATGAATAATTCTTCTTTCTTGATGTCTTGGAAAAGTCATTTTTGGATTTCTGACTCAGTTCTCTCAGAGACATCCTTGATGTCTTTATTTAGATATTTGAGGTAATTTTTTGTGACAGGGAGGTTGGAGCCAAAGTGCATGAAATGATTGGCAAAATGATGATATCATCAAATGTTCAAAGAGCTGGCAAATTGAAGCTTATTAAACTGTCATTTTGTTTTCCATTCAGGACTAATTGGAATCATGCCTAGTTGCATGATAGGAAAGATATTTAACACCTGAGAATTTCTCAGGAGAAAAATGATAGGAATTGATGTCAGGGAGACCTTAAACTCATGTTTGAGGAGGAAAGCAAAGGAACTACCTGAAAATAATAGTCTATTTTCAAACTACTTTAATATTTGTTTGGAGAAAATGTTTAGATAATAAAAATTGGCCTAATGGAGACCAAAAACATTGAAATTGGTGGGTTAATGTGAAACTTGAGGTAATGTTTTTCAGTTGAAACGAATATTAAAGTTCGGTGAAACCCATTTTTCTTCACTTGTTTTACATTGTTACCTGACAATTATTTTAAATTGTTACCTGACCTCTCAAATATTTGGGGGCATTTGTGTACTAGGAGGTTGGAGAATGATCACAAGGAATCAGGAAGAAACAGTACATAATTAGACTTGGAGGGTTTGAAAAAGTGTGTTATTTCCCCAGTTCATTTTGATTTGTTTTCCTTAGGTACGAGGTCAAGGCCTAAAAGTATTAGCAATATTTGAAAATGAGTTAATGGCATCCTCAGAGAATGAAGTTTGCTGAAGTATGTGGCCTGGATCTGGAGTCTCTTCCTTTGTTAGTTGGTGGAGGGGGTGGGGGCAGTCACAAGGCAGCATTAGTCTTGCAGTGTGTGTGTCTCTGTGTATGTACACATGCACACATGTGAGTATGCGTGTGTGCATGTCTCCCACTGATATCATCACTCTGTGGTACAGAGGAGCTTTCAGTGAACATGAAATCAACAGTCCAGCCAGGCCTAGCATCTCAAAACAAGGGAATTTTCCAGTGGAAGGACTTGAAAGTTACAGGTCTTTAAAAAGGTTAAAATTAAACTGGTGATTCATTCATCTTAAGTTTGCTCCTTAAGTCAGTATTTATTAATGAAACAAACCCCAGATCCCTGGGGTCAAGTGGGACCTTATTTATTTTGTTATTTGCAAAGATGTCATTTAATGTACAAAATGCATGTGTTCACCAAATGTTTCCTGAAAAGCTAATTTTTTGTAATGTAAATGTTATCCTCACTTGTTGGGCTAGTTTCAGAGTAGCTCCAGATAAAGTGGTGTTGGCATGTGCAGCAAAAGCAGAGTGTGAGGTTTGAAAACGTTTGTTCTTCAGTTACTCAAAAATGATGCCAAAGCTGTCGTTAGACAAAAGCCTTGAGTTCAAGAGGTACAGTGTTTTGCCAGCCCCCATTAAAGTCAATCCTGACTGTGCGTACGCTGGTTCAGACTTGGGGAAACATGGACATGCACTCTTGTGCTTTACCTCTCTGGTCATTTCTAGTGACTTATAGTAAACATCACGATCTGTTACTATAACGTTGGCCTTTCTCAGAATAAGTCATTCAACTCAGAAACAAAATAGTGGAGTAAGTCTTCTCTGAAAATCATCATTATTGTTAACTCTTAGGATTGCTTTTCGAAGTCTTATTGTTCCATACAGATGTTGACAAAATGGAACTCTGTCACTTCAACACTTTTATAATTGTGACTCTTTGGATAATCTATAAATCAAATTTATTTCCATATACATTTTCCTATCTGTAAAAATAGGGCAGAATTCTGTATATGGAATTTCCTTATGACAGAGACTTTATTCCACATGATTCATTAATGCAGTAAAGATTCCTTGTGTGCTATTCTGTACCAGGTCCTGAGGCTCGGTGTTTTAGAAGGCGATTTTCCCATCAGGGTACACGTGAATGTTGTCCCAGGCTTGCACAGGGCATGGACTGTCTGGCCCCACAAGAGTTCCTGCTCTAGGAACAGCAAAGAACAAGAGACACCAGTCCTCTGCTCTAAAGGAACTCACACTTGAGTGGGGGAAGACAGGTCATAACACACACAAAAAGCCCTGAAGTAACAAGGGGGAAGATCACATAGCAATAACTAGCAGGTGGAGAATTAACATGGAGAAGTTAAGTCACAGGCAAGTGACTGAGTGACCGTGTGAGCCATCAGAGAAGACCTCTCCAGGGAAGAGCTGTGTAAGCTAAGAAAGATCTGAGGGATGAGAAGCCATCGGGCTGTGGGAACAGCCTGTACAGGGAGGAGATTGAACTGGTACATTCAGGAAATAAAAAAGGAGGTCTTATGGCATGAGCTTAGGAGGTTCAGGAAAGGACAGGAGAAGAACTGAGAGTCCATTGGAGATATGACTAGAAGACAATTAGAGGATTGTCAGCAGTCAGGTGACACGATCCGCTTCATGTGGCCATCGTGTACAGCTGGGAAGTGTGTGACATATGTATTTGAGCTAATAGAACTTTCTGATGGGCTAGGTATGGGGAGTGAGGGAAAGAGGAAGCTTGATGGTTTTGGTCTGAGCAGCTCGATAAATGGTGATGTCAAATATGAGCATGGTTTTGGGGAATAAAAGCAAAAGCAAGAGTCTCTTGTCGCCAAGCTGAGTCTGAGCCACATGTTTAGCTTCCAAATGGAGATGGGTCAGATGGGAATTTGGATATGCAGGTCAAGATTCCAGATAAGGGAATGTGGACATCATTGACCAGTAGATAATTAAAGCATGGGCCTGGAAGCAATTTACCAATTTCTTATCAAATATGAAGAAAGAAATGCTGTTCCTGGACAGTCTCTACCACTTACTGGCCCTTTAAACCTGAGTGACCCACTTCATATCTCTGATCATTATTTTCACATCTGGAATATACATTCACTCATTTAGCATCATCTGTTGAGATTTTCCTGTGTGCCAGGCACTATACTAGACCTTGGGATGTTAAAGAAGGAACGATCCCTGCCCTCTAGCTTATAGTCTCTGGGGAAACAGGCATTGCATATCAGTCATAAAAGGAGGGTAATAATAATTGTTCGTACCAATGGATAGGAGCAAAGAATGTCTTCTTTTAACTTAGAGAAAAGATGCATCTTATCACACATCAAAGTCTGCATGGAATAGGAGACATAGTAACACCCCTGGTCAGAAGGACGTGCTGCTCTGGCCCACGAGTTCCCTTGAAGGCATCTCTTTGCTGACGACCCCACCTGATATTTTCTTCACCATTCAGTGGAGTGGAGAGAAATTAATATTCTCCCAGCCCCTTTCTACTGTTTGGAAACTGTCTTCATGCCTGCCTTGTCCACCGAGTGTAAAGAACTGGTAATAATGTTGGCATGGAAATGGACAGTTTTATTCTGTGGACTCTTCTAGCAGGCCCACCTTTATATATTATATCATATGTATATAATATGTATATATTATATACATATTATATATATTATATACGTATATGTATATATACATATGTATATGTACTTATATATATGTATATATACATATACGTATATAATATATATATATATATATATAGCAAGGTAGAAGAAAGTGATAATGGTACCCTGATCCCAAGTGAAGACGATGTGTCTGTCATGTGGTCTGGGGGCATAGGGTCTGGGGAGGTGATCAGAAAAGGTTGCATTAGAGGAGGTATCATACGCATTGCATTTCAAAAATGAGTAGAAATTCGCTATGCAAATGAGACTAGGAAAAGCATTTTAAACAGGAGTAGCGTGATCAATCCCTGGAAAAGGCTTTATACCAGCTGAGAAGTCTCAGCAGGATGCTCTTGAGCACTGTCTCTAGTTTGGGGTTTCTACTCTCTGTCTCTGCTGCCATTCCTGTGTCTTCCATTTGTTTGTCTCCTTGTTCTACTTGTAACACTTATTACTCCTTCTGATAATCATTTAGAACACTGTTCTCCCAAATAGGGTTTATTAGGATGCAGGAAGGAAAAAGAATTTCTATTTACATATACTTTATTTCATCTTTTTAAAAATACCCATTTTGTGTGAATTTTTGTAATGTACATAATGTATTAGTACAGTGGTGTTACAGATTTATATATGTATACACACTGGGTTGCATGGCCCAGTTTTTTATGATAGAGATGTCCAATAAAAAAGTTTAGAGATCATAACCATCAACAATCAGAAGTCACTGAAGAAGTGGAAGGCAGTGAGACTGGAGGCTGGTTAGGATTTATCTCCGAGAGAGATGATGAGGGTAAACTTAGCTAGGGAACAGTTGATGTGGCAGTGAGGGAGAGAGGGGAGACCCAGAGATAGGGCTTGCTGTGCCATGGGACAGTTAGGTATAGATGTCATGTGGGCAAGTGGCAATACAGGACAAGAGTTTTTTTTTTTTTTTTTTTTCAAGAAAGCAAAACTTACATTTTATTTAGATTAATATACATTGGACAAATTCTCTTTTTCTCACCAAAAATAACAATAATGACTCTATTATTTTTATAAAAGCAACAACATTTCTATTTCCCCCAGGTAATTTTTTTTTCTTTTTTTTTTAATTATTTTATTTTTTTCAGCATAACAGTATTCATTATTTTTTGCACCACACCCAGTGGTCCATGCAATCCGTGCCCTCTACAATACCCACCACCTGGTGCCCCCAACCTCCCACCCCCCACCCCTTCAAAATTCTCAGATCGTTTTTCAGAGTCCATAGTCTCTCATGGTTCACCTCCCCTTCCAATTTCCCTCAACTCCCTTCTCCTCTCCATCTCCCCTTGCAGGACAAGAGTTTTTTTAAGAAAAACTCTGGATGGATGGTAGTGGGTACCATCAGGGAAGATGAGATCTCCTAAGGAGGCAGAGCAGAATGAGAATGGATGACACCCATTGCCTAAGGGAAGATGGAGGATATGGAGCAGGACAAGAAGACAGAGAAAGTGGGTCAAAAACGATAGCAAGGGGGGCACCAGGGTGGCTCAGTGGGTTAAGCCTCTGCCTTTGGTTCAGGTCATGATCTCAGGGTCCTGGGATCGAGCCCCACATCGGGCTCTCTGCTCGGCAGGGAGCCTGCTTCCCCCTCTCTCTCTGCCTGTCTCTCTGCCTACTTGTGATCTCTGTCTGTCAAATAAATAAATAAAAATTTTTAAAAAAATATGATAGGAAGGGACACAAGAGACCAGTGGTATTTCAGGAGCCAGGAAAAATCACAATACCTAACTCATGGATTATTTGTGAGAATTCAAAATGGGCAAGTATTCTTGAGTAAGAGTTTATTTATTATAAATAAATACCAGCTTATTTCCATTTGTGAACTGCGGCCACATGAGAGAAATAGAAACTAATGCACCAAATAGACAGCAGTCTCTGAGGTCAGACTCTGCAATCCTGTTGGCTTGGAGGGAAGCCATAGGGAACCCATTTCAGAGATGGGAAACATGAGACCTAGGAGAATGAAGCACCTCAGTGGGGGGATTGTGGCAGAGTCAGGCATGGTTTACAGGCAACCCTAAACCAGGCTTCCTCAGCAATGGGGTGGGGTGGGGGGTTGGGGCACAGCTCTGCACCCCGCTCTGGGCCTGTGTGCCCTCTGCTGCTCCTGGGAGCGGTGAGGTTTCAGGTCCATAGAGAGCCTTTGCAGGTTGGGTACAGAGAGAGTTTCCACAGCTTGCCTACGGAAGCAGGGATTACCCAAGGAGACACAAATGATCAAATTTTGCCTGGGCCTACGTAAGAACCAAGAGTTAGAGGATCTGAGATGGGAGGGAGAACATATCTAGCATCAGCTGACAGGAGATAAGGAGATCACAGGCTTCTCTGAAGCTCTCCTGAAATGCCCAGATTCTCAGATCAAGTCACTTGGGTGTGAAAAACCTCCTGCCCGAAATAGTCTACCACTGTGCTTGGGGGGTCTCAGTTCCATTGCTTGAAACTCTCTTGGTAGAGTCTGGGTTGGCGAACATTCCCTCTCTTGCTTGCCCTTTTCTTTACTGAATGCATTTGCCTCGACTAGGTAGCCCATGTGTGCATTTAAAATTTCAAAATAGATAAATCCATACAGTAAAATGAATTTTCAAATAGGTAATTCAGGAACACTGAATAAAGGTATATGGTAAAAAGAACGAATAATCTCTTTTAAGATGAAAATACATATATGATTTCTTCATTTGTCTCTATTCATTCCTCTTTCATTGAATGTCTTTGTGCACCAGTCACTACGCTTGGAGAAGGTAACACAAAAACAAGGCAAAAGTCTTCCTTCCTTGGAGGAGTTCACAGTCTGGCCAGGCAGATTGGCAAGTACACATCGCATTGCAAATGAGATGATTGCTGTTATCTGGTTATCTGCCCTGCGTCCCGGGTCAGGGAAGTCTTGACAGCAGGAAAGTTCAGAATGACATTGAGGTGGAGAGGACAAGAACTATTAAAGCCGCCATAGCGTGAAATGTTTCTCATTAAATTGCTCTCGTCAAGCTGAAATCCATTACAGCGGAGAAATGGGAGTTTGCATGGATGAAAGCGTGTGGAAGGAGGAAGAAGATGCATAGGGGGCTTGGAGTCAGAAGACTGGGACATCTGGAGATCGGGGAGGGGAGAAAATGACTCAGGAAGTGCAAGCAAGGAGGTAGGAAGATGCTAAGTCGAGCTTCACTGGCTTTGAAGTTGTGCCTGGGGTTAGCAGTGCCCAAACTAAGGCCACCTTGAGACACAAAAGAGGAAACAGCCCTTTCTTTAGAAATTAGCCCCCAGGATGCTCCCGTCCTCATAGAAAGCCTGGGGGCAAATGAGAGGCTACAGGTGAGCTCCTCTAGAACAAGGCTGTAGGCCTCCTGCCTAGGAGAGATCTGCTCTTTCTGGGTTGGGGAGTTCCCCCTCCTCCTGTCTACTTCCCAGGTCTGTGGCCTGATCCCGTTTGAGCACTTTATTCCCTCTCCCTGGTACCCCATCAGCTGAGCTGCCTCCTGCGATGTGCTTGCAGGACCAGGCTAACGCTTAGCTGTCACAAGCGAACAGGTGCGTGCTCAAGGGTTTGACCGGTCATGGCCCAGTCAGATTTCAGCATAGGGAAGAGGCAGTACCCACGAGCTACTGGAGCAGTGGGGAGTTTCAACATCCACTTTCAAAAGAATGGCCATTTTCATTAAAATGGGATTCTGTTGTATAAACATTTTTTTAACAAGAAATGGCCTAGTGTTCATTATTCTGGGTATCGTTTATTTTGAGAGGGGAATCAAGCATCATGTTATTATGCAATAGACACTTTCGCGAGCTTTCTGGAAGGATGTAGGTATTACCTCAGGTTTTCCGGAAGGGAAGGCAGACCCAAGCTGTGAAGCTCTGAAGAGCCGGGGCTAGGACTTGAACCCGAATCTGCCCGACTTCAAAGCCTGGGAACTTCCTCTCCCCTGCACCTCCATCAGGATGGAAATTAAAGGCCTACCCATCGGTGGGAAAGCCTTTTCTTGCTGCTGCTCACTAGTGACTTGTGGTTAACATTCATGAATATGGTGAGGGCAGTTTTACAGAACAAATCAAATCGGCGTGTCAGGACTCTTTAGAAGAGCAAATAGTTCAGGGAGACTCCGAGTCCCTCCCCTGAATCTCGGCAGAACGTCCCCCAGCATTTTACATGCAGTGTTGAGGCTCCTTCAGTTTGCGTAGTCCTTAGTGCCACACCGGCATGATGGCTGCAAGTCTTCCCCGCCCGCTCCCCACCCCGCTCCCCACCCCGCTCCCCACCCCACCCCAGCAGCTCCTTCCCTTCTGAAACCTTGTGGCAGCCCATGGTTGTTTAGATCGAGCTCAGCAATGTTTCTAAACGTTAATTTGGTTTGACATGACTTGGTGCACAAATTAATTATTCAGGCACCTCCTGCTCCCCGTGCATGAAAAGAATGAAATTGTAGTGAATCACATTGTACCGACCACATGTGAATTGTAATGTTACCAGCGATCAGACTATTAGAGAACAAAAGCTGGCAACATATAGTAGCTCTGAATTCGGCCAGTCCCACAACATTAGCATAAACATGCGAGGCAATCAGAGCAGTTTTGAACTTCCTAGGAAAGTGTCCCCATTCTTATCTACTTCTAAAAGAATGTGGAATAAACTAGTCATTTAACCAAGTCTAAAAATATGTCTGCTATGCAGTTATAATCATGTGTCATTAATCAGAAAATACTGCAGAAACTCTGACAAATTAAAAACACAAGGATGTGTCTGCAGGGTTTGCAGCCATTAAAAAGCTGCTTCACCTCTCAGGCGAGCTCTTTTATGGCAACTTCTTGCTCAGTGTACTGACATCTTCAAAGGCTCTGACATCTGTCGGCCTTTGAACTACCATTAAAAAATATTATCCCATTTCCATTCTTTTATGCCCATTTTTTTAATTATAGCCCTTCTTTCAAGTTGGGAACATGGTTGGTTTAAACGATGCTGTCCTTTCGTTTTCAGCCACCCAGCTGCGGTTTGAATAAATTGATGTAGAATCAAAGGCGGGACTTTAAAGGAAAAAGGTTTGATGGACTTGGACTCCGAACCAGATGAGGTTTTATGATGAAAAGGGGTTTAATCCCAGCACAGGCAATGCTTCTATCAGTCGAGCAGTACAAAGCAATTCATATATATAGGTTCACGCGAAATGATCTATTTTTTTTAACAGCACAGATCTCTTCAGGACTTGCAAATGTGGCATTAGCTAATATTCAGAGAGCTGATTTCCTTTCATCCACCAGAAGCTTATGATTATAGTACAGTTCTCGAATTGGAAATGAGAGCTGCAACACAGATTTAAAGCTGCTGTCTGATTTGTATTCAATATACATGTCACTGCGGGACAGGCTAGTCTGGGCCAAGCTGGTTCAATACAAGGAAAAACAGTTTCATCATCGGAGATTCTTCAGTCAAAAATATCACCAGCTAATTAAAACAGCAGTCTCATGACTATTAGCGAGGTGTTTGGTTGATTGGTATCTCTTTAAATTTGACAGGAAGGATTAGGAGACGCATCCTCTCTTTTATTACAAATTCTTCTTGCAGTGTTAATGTGTTCAAGTGCATCGCAGGGTAATGAAGTGTAATCAGTTAACTCAAACCACTTAAAAAAAAAAAAAAGAAAACAACATGATTTGAAAACAATTGCTGCTTTTGCATTGAAACATTTCCCCTCATTTGATTTTTGATCTGGAAAAAAAAATCATTAATGAAAGCAGACTTCAACATTGTCATTGCTCAGTATACTGTTGAATGGTAAAAACTATCTTGAGCCAAATAATGAAGTAACTAGGTAAGCAGTTTAGGATAATTACAAACCTAGAACATAGATCTAAGTCCATGTTAAAGTAAAAAGTGATTATTTTAAAATTTTCTCATAGTAATTTAGGATAAATAGCCCTTTCCATCCATTAGAAAATTTTCTTAAGATAATCTGCACCTGCTTTACATTAGAAATTTGCTGTTTACTTCTCACAATAAAAATACTTGTTCCATTTACTCGGCCAGCTTGGTACTATTGAATTGTACAGATTTGGTCATTCTGCACCACTTATTTTCATCCTCTTCAAATAGAATTTCTATTTAAACTACAAATTCATATCCAAACTATAGTTTGAAGAAATTCTGAATATGTTCAGTTTCAAATTAGCAGAACAGATGTCAGTAAGAGGAGCAATACTTTAGTTCTTCTTTTACTCCAGTCCATGGTCTACCTCATTCTAGAATGTTTCTCTCTCTCTCCTCCTTGAAAGGAAACCTTTTTTAAAAAATGGGATTTCCCGGGGCACCTGGGTGGCTCAGTGGGTTAAAGCCTCTGCCTTCGGCTCAGGTCATGATCCCGGGGTCCTGGGATCGAGCCCCGCATCGGGTTCCCTGCTCAGCGGGGAGCCTGCTTCCCTCTCTCTCTCTCTGCCTGCCTCTCTGCCTACTTGTGATCTCTGTCAAATAAATAAATAAAATCTTAAAAAAAAAATGAGATTTCCCAGGAAATACATTTTGCTAGTTCTTACATATTTTTTTTGTAGATTCACAAGAGTTTATTGAGTTACAGACAGAACTTGGATTTCTCTCAGTTATAATCGTCATGGTTTTTCGCTCTCTGGTACCTTGTTAAGCTCCCCCCACCCCCGTTTATGATACTGTGACTGGCCAGTCTTTCACTGCCTTTAACCATGTAGTTGGGTTTTAATCACCGAATACACTCCTTTTCCTCTATCCTACTGGATTCTATCTTCCACTGAGTCCTTGTTTTCCTCCTGCTTCTCCCACATCTCCATCTTAGTTCAGCTTCTTTTTTCTCTACCAGCTCCCCTACCTCTCCACTAAATCTTGGAGTCTGGCTCCTTCTCTTTTTTTCTCTTCATTCTTCTGTTAAGTGATCATCTACATCTCAGGGGCCTTAAATAACTCTGTGCTAATAACCTCAAAGTTCTTATGTCTCATCCGAGGGCAGGCCTCAAACATCCAGCTGCCTCTTGGCATCTTCTCCCAGCTAGCTCACAAACACCTCGAATTTCGCACATCTAGAACTGAAGCTTCCACACCCATCTTCTCTGTATCTATGAATGGTATTACGTTACGGTCCGTGCTCAAGCCAGAACCTAGACACCTTTCTTGCATGGCTTCCCTTTCTCTTGATTTGTCAGTAAATACTGTAGATTCAGCCCCCAAATAGATTTCACATCCATTCGCTTCCTTCTCTTGCACCTGCTGTCCCAGTGCAGCTCACCAGCATCTTTCACCCAGACCTTGACAGCAGGCTTCTGATAGTCCGGCTTTCTCTCTTGTTCTTTTCAACAGCCATAGTGATCAAAATGTATATTGGATTAGAAAACTCCCCTGCTTAAAATCCCTCAGCAGCTGGTACTTGGAATAAAATCCAAACTTCTCAGCATGGCCTGCAAGATCCTGCATGACCAGGTCCTCCTAGTGTTTCCTCCCCAACAGCTTCTCCAGCTGTTGTCCCCTTGCCGCCCATACTTGAGCTACAGTGGCCTCCATTTAGTTGCTAAAACACACCACACTCTCTGTTGCCTTCCAGCTTTGGCTCATGATGTTCACTGGAACTGGAAGCCCTTTGTATGAGAAGCTCCTTCTCATTCTGTAAGTCTTGGCCTGATCATCATCTCTTCCAAGAGGACTTCTCCAACAACTCTGAGAAGGACATGCCCTGCTTTTATCTATCAGAGCACCTTGCTTGTGAATTTCACAGAACTTTCCAATTCTTGATCTGGAAAAAAAATCATTAACAAAATAATTCTATTTGTCTTACATATTTATTAATTTTTGTCCATTCCATCAAATAGACTGAAAAAGGGACTCTGGCCCTTTTCCTCACTTCTATATACCTGTGCCTAAAAGATTCCTGGTATAGACTGTGGCCTCAGTGAACATTTGTGAAACATCTGTATTAACAAGGACAGATTCACGGATCAGCAGGAGCCACAGGACAGCCAAGTGAGGCTCTCCTCTGAGGAGCGAGTAGTGGCTTCAGGGTTGGGTTAGGTCACAGGGGAAGAGGCTGATGGTTGCCATGCTCTCACAGAAGCCACCAATTCATATTAGTTGCTCTTCGTTTGTTTTTGTTTCTAGTTCTGTTAGGTTTTTTTTGTATGTTTGTTCTTTTTGTGTGTTTGTTTGGATGGCGTTGTCCATGTACTTACTGTTCCAACCTCTTGAGTTCCCACAGAACTTCTAAAATGCTATGACAAAATATATATATATATAGAATTCACCCATAATTACTGTTATGTCCTTATTAATTACATGTTTGTGTCTTTCAGAGGAAGGACTATAGTTTCTCTGTCTTTGCATCTCTCAGAACCAGAGGGCCTGGCCCAAGTGCTGATGCTTCGTCAGTGAATGAAATGAACATAAATCAAAAAGTTTAACCATTTTGCAGGGATTGGTCTAGGTCTGGGCTTTGCTTGAACCCATATCCTATCTTTTAACTTTCTAATTTCTGAAATATGTGGAGGATGCTTGTGAAACCTTCAAATAATCATCACTTCAGAGAACTGGTTATTATTTTGACGATATGATTAAAATTATACCATATTCATCTGGCATATGCTGAAGTCCTCCTTAATGTCAGGCACATTGTTAGCTGCTGAAGATGCAAAAATGTGTAAGACATACTTACTCATAAGGAGTAGAAGACAGAGAAACATAGATATGAAATAATGGGCTAAGCACAGAACCAGAGACGTAACGAAGACTTATGAGCCATGAAGGAGACCTAAGCCCCTCTGGGAGGTGGCTCTGTCTCTGCTCCTTGGACCCCACTCTTGGGGAACTTTCTTTCAATTGAAAAGAGTGTCCTTTTCCTCCTTTATTATTTCTTTAACATTTTTTCAATAAATGCATAATGATTTTATCTCCATGTTGCTTCTGGCGGCCGAGGCTGCCAGGTCCATAAGAAGCAGGAACATAATCAACAAAAGTCCTTTTTTAGTTCTTCACTGAAAGCCACCACGATCCCTCAAGGAGTAAATTACACTACTGAGTCTGTGGTATTAGAACAATATTCCTACACAATTTAGTGGTCCTCTCTAATTTACATGAAAATCTTCAAAAGGGGGTTCAGTATAGAGAACGTCTTTAATTTTGTTGTCCTCTGTTAATGATCGTTGAGATTGATACGGTTTTACCTTAGAGATTTTCTAGGTGCTTCTCTGGTACAGAAAATGAATTCAGTGTGTAGAGCTCCTCCTTTCATACCATTGAAGTGTTGCCACTCCAAGGACAAATGTGGTGACTGTGTCATGGTGTACTGTGGTACCATGGGGCCATCATTCATTCTTTTTATCCACGTCCAGTGGGTATGATGCTATAATTAAGGATAGTTAGTTGGCAAAGGGAACGTAGTCTGAGATCATCTTCAGGAACTTCTTTAGCTCTTTTCCAGGCAGTAAATTAACTTTTGAGGGCTAAAATAATAAGACAGTTGTTTGAAGCTACGTCTGATGGCCAAGGGGGAAAAACACACACATGCATGTGTGTGTGTGCGTGCGCACGCACGTGTGCATGCACGTGCGCGTGCGCACACACACACACACACACACATACACACACACAGCCTGTTTTCAGCTTTGCCTCTGAAGTTAATGTATGAAGTTGGCCGTGTCTGTTCTTACAAGAATAACACAAAGGGGGAAATCCATTAGTTATAATAAAGTAACATTGCTCTGCTCTACAGAGGGCCTTCGACATGCTACTAGCTACTCCTAGTTTTTGTCTTCACCATAATTATAAACTTTCTTATCTCAGATTAAGAGTGAAGAATCAGTAAACACTGTTCCTTTATTAGACAAAGACTTTGAGGTGGAACAATCTGGAGATTTTATCACTTGAATAAGAAAAGTTAAGACAAATGGTGTCTAGCACTGGCCACATGCCTCATACCATGGTCAAAGGTATGAGATGGTCCCGTCCCTGGCCATTTTTCACTCCTCAAAACCACAAGGTGGTTGATTGCCTCTATCAGGCCCGCTCTAACTATAAATCAAAGGCCTCGGAAAGCCTTTGTGACTGTTATTTCCTCAGATTTTTCTTCATTTTGTCTTTTACTCAATGTTTTTTACAGATTTCCTTCCTTTTATACTCAAGAATCATATTTTTAAACCCTAAGAGATCTTTTTGTACTTTTGCTATTTATTTTTCAGAGCATCTTGTTTTCATTTGATAGATGTAATAAATTTTCCTCTCTCCACTTTTATGAATTAGAATGTTTTTTAGTTCCAGTCCCTGAATTATCTCTTTCCTCCAGGGTTTTTTCTATTTATCTTTCTATTTGTCGTTCATATTTATTTCTCTCAGTTTTCTTCTATTCTTGATGATTCTTACTTTCTGTTGAGATTTACAAAAGATAAATGTGTCGTAGTTTCCTACTGCTGCTGTAACCAGTAACCAGAAACTTTGTGGATTAAAAACAACAGAAATTTATTATCTTACAGTTCTGAAGATGAGAAATCTGAAGTCAGTCTTATAAAACTAAGCTCAGGTTGTTGACAGAGATGGATTTTTCTGGAGTTTCCAGGGAAGAATAGGCTTCCTTGTCTTCCCTGGCTTCTAGAGGCCACCTACATTCCCGGTTCATGGACCATGTGGCCTCTCCTCTTGCTGCTTCCATTGTTTCATGGCCTTCTCCCTCCCTCTTAAAAGGACCGTTGTGACCACATCGGGCCATGCGCATACTCCAGGATGATCTTCCATCCCAGCATCCTTAATCTCATCTGCAGAATGTCTTTGCCATGTCAAGTGTGTCACGGACAGCTTCTGAGGGTTAGAATGTGGACATCTTTGGGTAAAGGAGAGGGGACTTGTGTAAATGGAAATTTATCCATGTCCTAGTGTGTCTCTCCTTAGTAGGAAATCAGAGTGAGTCCTGGGAAAGGATGTGACTTGTGGACTGAAAGATGTGTCAAAATCCAGGCTCCTTAAATGCTGGAATGAAGAGAGCTGCACTGTGGGGCTGCAGGATCCACACTTGAAGCCTTAGCTTTCCCTGGATAGCTCCTTCTCTTTTGTAGGGAAGGGCTTCTGGTTTTCCCTCGATTGCCCACAGTCTGCAGATCGGAGACCTACTTCTCCTGTACACAGGCCTTCAGGAGCTTGTTTTTATTTTGAGCTCTCACTGGAGTCTTTACTGTCTTTGTAGTCTGTGAGGCTGAGCCCGTTGAGAGAGTTGTGCTGGATGGGCTCCCTGCTACTCTGCCAACTCCCTCTTGGTTCAGCTTTCCCGGGCTGCTTCATCTCTCAGCATCTGCATGTAGCCATATCTACTTCCTGTCCTCCAGAAATTTATTGAAAACTCTTCTCACTTGGTGACTGTCCCCCCAAAGTGCCTATTCTTGTTCTCTTTGTTTCTATGGCTGGCTTTGTTTTGCGCATTTACAGTACTATTTTATGCAAATTTACTTCTTAGGGGTTCACTGAATTGGTTAAAGCTCACCAAAAGCCGAATTCCTAATACACCATAATATTCCCTTAAAGATGTAAAAATATTTGTGCATATAATGACTATAATACTGCTGCATTCAAGGAATGAAAATCAGCTAAAAGTCTTTGCTGGTTTATGTCTCCTATCACATCAAAAATAGGATGTACATTAATTTTTAAACTAATGGCTATTGAAATCGACGGAAGGAAGGATAACTAGACATATTAATAGAAATCCAGCCTGCCACTTCCTCTGCAATTTTACCTTATAAAGTAATGTCATTACAAAGCCCATTACTAGAAACTTAATTGTGCGTGATGTTGTGGAGGTTTGGGTTATTCTGAAAACAGAGCCTGATACAAAAATTAGCATGCAGGTAGTTTCTGGGGGGAAGGGTGGGGATTCCAGGAATATGAAGTGAGGGAATGGGGAGAATGAGCAAGGAAGCAAAAAGCCAGTAACAGGTTCCTCATGGACTGAGTGACTGCTGGGAGCAGGGGTGATTCCTTCCACTGAAGACCCTGGAGAATCTTTTAAAATACACTGTGGAATTATCCCACCCAAGAATGAGAATATGGAGCGTTTATCCATGAAATTCCATCTAGCTCCTTCCAATCGAGGTACTCCGAAGAGACATCGCCCCCTGCATTTCCTGGCCACGCCTACCCTGTGCCTGCTCCTGCATGTCCTTGGCTGAGTGCCCTTCTCGGTCTTTGGAGAAAACTCAAGGTGGCAAAACTGAGTCACACCATCACCTATTCGAGGTGAATTGAGTATGTGTTCCTGCCTCGGCTGGGCTGTGGTCGAACTGGTCAAAGAGATGTGGCCCAGGATACACGAAGCATTTAGAATTAAATGGAAAGAGTGAAAGTGGAATAGAAACAGGTGCATCTTTCTTTAAACAAGAGAGTCTTCCATACATAACTGCACTAAAACTGCTTTCGGAGATTTGAATCATGTGTATTTACCCATAGAAGCCTCAGGTCATCAGACCATATGGGTTTATTCCCTGACATTTACAAGGCCCTGTAAAATGATGGTGGAATACCAAAGACCTAAAACTACCATTGCAAAGAAAACCTGAAAAAGGACACAGCAGACAAGAGACTTAGACACATTTCTGGAAGTGGCTGAGATTGCTGGCATCTAGCTATGTATGAGAGTTCAGCCTAGGGAAGAGCCTGTCTTCCTCATAAAACCCAGGAGAGGCCCGGGACTCAGAAATGCCAGGAAGGAAGGATAGCAGAAGACAGATGTGAGGTTGAAAATAGGATTCATTTAAAGTCAGCATGTAGTGTAGGCGATTTCTCTCTACCACAAGCCCAGAATGGCCAGCTGGAGGCATTTATTCCCAGGCTGAGAGAAATGGATGATCTGTCTGGGAGGAGAACAGGGAAGCTGGTGTGGGAAATGACACTTTGGAGCCAAACCCTCTGGTTTCCAGCATTTAGAAGGATCTCCATACTCACGGCTTCCTCTGTTCTCACTCACCTTCACCCACAGTGACCCCTTTAACAATAAGCTCCTGCCCCTACATGTACAGAGTTTCCAGTCTGCATTTTACCTCTTTGATCTTGACTGTGAGCAGAAAACCCAGATCATCTGACATCTGAGGCATAGCTCAGAGGCCTATGAGAGAAAAACTCAACAGATGACTCCAGAGAGAAGGCACTTCAGGGAACAAAAAGTAAATTTAAGGAAAGCAAATCTGAAATACCAAGCCTGGTATTATATTCACAAAAGAAGAACAGACTGCTATGAAAATGTAACAATTATAGGAATAAGAAAGGGCTTTGAAAATTAAAAATTGTTTTCATTGTTTGCCAAAACTCATGTCAGGAACATCTCCCACGAGAGAGAACAAAAAGCAGAGACAAAAACATGAGTATAAAAATACATTTTTAAAAGGTGAGCCATAGATGATTAAGCCACAGTGCTCAATATTTAGCTGATGTTCAAGACACAGAAAATAGAATAAAGGGATTTTTATCAATGTAATGAGAGTAGTGAAGTTCCCAAGGCAAAAGGATATGCGTCCTCAGACTGAAAAGACAAGTAGGTCTGCATCTACACATCAATAAAAGAGATCCTACAACGCTTCCAGAGAAAAACAAGTCCCCCTACACAGGAACAAGGTAGATGGGCATCCTGTGTCCAATAATGGTAAGATATAAAAATGCCTTCATCAGAACAATAAAAGAGAAATTTTTTCAAACCAGGTTACCATACACCAAAGTTCGGATTAGAGAAAGACATTGCACACATGCAAAGACCTGGAAAGTTTATCTCCTGCCTTTCTTTGGAAGTTGCTTGTAGCTGTTCTTCCCTGAGCTAAAGGAGTGAATATAAAAGAACTATAAATTCAAGGATTCAAGCAACAGTGGATCCAAACAGGAGAGGAGGAAAGAGAAGTCCCAGAGACTGGCTGCTCAGTGAGTCTAGAAAACATCCAATCCAGATCAGAACAGATGTGGGGTGAAGGGAGGAAGAATCTAGAATCTAGATACTATCCACGAGAATTCTTAATAATGTGAGGAGGCAATAAAAGGAGAAAATTCAAGGGTGATAAAGGAAAGCTAATGAGAAGCCTCAGGTGGGAATGGGTGGGAGGGAACTACCAGAAGCAAAATGTAGTCATATAATATATTGTCTCATTGTGCTTTGAACAATAACTAGAGTCTATGTTTCAATTTCCCCTTTGGAGATCAATTTACATATAAAGCACAGGAAATTTATTCATGGTTATAGACATTACAAGAATGTTACCAACCTTAACAGAAGTATAAACTCAGATAAAAAAGGTTTTGAGAATGATTAGGTCAGGTGAAGTTTAGGCAATTCTAATATACTCATTGAATTAAGAGAAGAATGAAAACAGCCCATCTGTAATTGCTGGAAAAGTTGAATTATTTTATTGAAAGTTGTATTTTCAATTTTGGGGGGAACCTCCTTACTGTTTTCCATAGTGGCCATACCAGTCTGCATGCCCACCAACAGTGCACAAGGGTTTTCTTTTCTCCACCTCAAAAAATTAAAAATAGAACTGTTATATGATCTAGCAGTTCCACTTCTGGGTATTTGAAGGAAATGAGATCACTATTCTGAGATGTGTGCACCCCCATATTCATGGCATCATTATTTTCATTAGCCAAGACATTGAAACAACCTAAGTATCCATCAGTGATTGAATGGGTAAACAAAATGTGGTATATATATACACAGTGGAATACTCTTAAGCCACAAAAAAGAAAATCCTGCCACTTATGACATCATGGATGGACTTTAAGGGCCTTATGCTGAGTGAAATGAGTCAGGCAGAGGTAGACAAATACCATATGACCTTGCTTATGTGTGAAATCTTAAAAAACCCAAACTCATAGAAGCTATAATTGAATGTATATAATAAAGTGGATGTATACATACATATATACATTATATAATGTATATAATAAAGTGGATATACATTCAAACTCATGGTGGTTGCCACAGGCAGGGCATGAGAGTGGAGAAATTGGGTGAAGATGGTCAAAATGTACAAATTTCCAGTTAAAAGATAATTAAGTTCTGAGGATGTAGTGTACAGCATGGTCACTATAGTACCACAATATTAATAATATTGTACTGTATATGTATATTTGAAAGTTACTAAGAGAATAAATCTTAAAAGTTCTCATCACAAGAAAAAATATTGTACTTACGTGAGGTCGATGGATGTTAACTAAACTTACTGTGATGATTGTTTCACAATATATATGCGTGTCAGATCATTGTCATGGATGCCTCAACTTATACAAGGTTATATGTCAATTATATCAATAAAACTGGAAACAATTTAGAAAGGTAACCAATAAAGAAACTAAAAATGGTGAAGCAACATATAGTTGCTCAAAGAAGGAGAAAGAGGGAGGGTGATGGTGTAAGGAAGCTGAATCTTTATCTTTCACAGCAGGAAATAGAAGTAAAGAGTTAGTAATTAACGAAATATGTAAAGGTATGAAAGTCATTATCTAAAGAGGCAAAAACACAACCGAAAGAAGTAAATGTGTCTACCTCTGGAGGGTAGCTTGGAGATACGAAGTCAAAAGCAGTAAAGTGCTGTTTCCATGAAAAGCCCTTCCAGCCCATTTGGTTTGTTTGTTCATCAGTATTTTAAAATACTAAAGAAACACTTGAGTGAAAAAAATTCATAAAGAAGACTTTTGTCAACACAAATCCAGATTTGTCTTTTTCTGCTTTCATCTACTCTACTCTCAGTTTACTGAAATGTTACACAGACAAAGGTTCCTGAACAGTTTGGGTAAATTTCTTACTAGTTCATTCCTAATGCACTTTGTCAGAGAAATTAGGAGATGTTCAGAAGACTTCTCCAACTTGTGTCTGATACTTTGGAATGCAGTTATCTGGCATCCTGCAAAACATGTTATGGTACCCTCAATTACTTTGTGCCTTAAGAATAGTCAAGAAGGTATTCTGGTCATTGGTGCAACAGTATTTACATTTGAGGGTTAGGAAAGAAAGGATAAGTATCAGTTGGAGCAATTATTGGCATGAATAACTCAAGACAGTACCGGGGAAATATTATTTATACTCCAGGTGGTGGTCATAGATGCATTAAGTAAGAGGGACATGTTTTTCTGATGTCATGGTGAAGAGCAGACCACAGGTGTAGTTTCATCAGTGTGGAGAGTATATCAGATGGCCCCCATGGTATGGTAGTCAGTGTCGTAGTAAATAGAAAATCAAAAACCTGAGTAGAAGAAGGACCCAGAATAATGCTCTGAGAAATAGAGACTGCATGAAATATTAATGGGAATATGTAGAAGACTGACTGAGGCAAGACTTTCTTAATAAATCTTGAACATCTTGTTGAAATGTAATTTCATGATGCCATAAAATTCGAGGTGAGAAGCAAAATATCAGACTTTAATAAAATGACACTATTTCAGTTAGGTAATTCACCAGTACATGGGAAATCACTCCACATGGAAGAATCCAACATGTGTTTTTTTTCCACTAACGTTATTTTGGATTTCTTTAGCATTGACATGTTAGTTAAATCTTCTTTATTTATCCAGCTGGCAACTGTTTTTAAAATAAAGTTAATAATAGTCATTAAAGATTTTAATTAAAAAATTTCAAAAGTGCCCCAGTCACTGGAGTCTAAACTTCTGTGCAAATTTCTCTGAGTTCTAGGGCAAGGAGCTTTGATTAGCTAAAGCACAATGCTGTCCAGTAGAGCAGATGAGGAGATTCAGAGGCTCTGGGAGCCAGTCCTGATGGCTACTTGCAAGATGTTTGCACTAAAACAGATACCTTAATACAATCTTTCAGAGCACCCATTTTATTATTTTTCACGGAAATTATAATACCTACATATTTACTATAAGGATTTCAAGTATGTCTGTGAAGCTGCTTGTAAAATTTTGAAACAATCAGAATACACACACACACACACACACACACATTTTCTAAAATGTAGAATTGAAATGGAGAGCGTTATTTAAGTGATGTGGTTTGTATTATGCATAACATTTTAATTAACATTTTAATTAACAGCATCCACTTTATTATATACATTCAATTATAGTCCTACAGAACTGGGAAAATTTATTTCTTTATGATGTTTGAAATTGATGTATGATATATACCCACATTCAAGACGTCTCTTACAATAAAAACAAACAACCCTTTATATAATTTTCTGTTAATAAAAGTAATATGTACTTTCTGATTTCTTTGATTACATTCTCCGTTCTGAGTTCCTGCCTCTTTATTGGCTACTTTGCTGTGGAACTGCATAGAATAAAATTATGGTCACAAACAGTTCTGTATCCATAGCAACATGCATTTCTGGTACAATACTTTGCAGGTATTAATTTTCATTCTTATGCTTTCTTAGGGTTTGCTGGTTGCTTTGGGGGCATAGATGGCTCAATAAATGGCCTGAGAAAAAAAATACAGTAATCTCAGTGCACTAGGGCATGGCAAAGGGAGGAGACCAGGTGGCTGGCATTAATATGGGCCATTAAGGTACTGGGAGGTCAGAAATTTAAGGAGGTCAGTTTTAGAATAATGAAGTCAGATCAAGAGGTCATGAAAAATCCCAGAGAATCCAGGTAGTTAAAACAAGAGACAAAAAAAAAGATGTAGTTACATAATGTCAGGAATCGAAGCACAACAATAGATTTGGGAAACCGGTAGTAATCCTAATTTTAAAACGTGTAACATCAGGAATCCAAATCCCAGATTATGAAGCAAACAAGTATCAGTGATTGAGGGTAACAAAAAGGTTTCAGTCAAGCAGGTGCCCAAAGTTCATGGCCCTGAGCCTATCTTGGAGGCAAGGTCTCTTTTGGCTAAAGCCCTCTTGGGTGTGCCCTTCCTTAGCAGGGAATGATTTGGTGAGTGGATGGGCAAGTGCGAGCTTGTGCTGGAGGTTAAATGGGAGAGAGGGGGAGGGAGGGAGTTTCTGAAACTTTTGGGTTGATTAAAAGGAAAACTATCTCATAAATCATGTGTCTCCTGTACATCAGGTGACTGTTCAGTACACTAAGTACAACAGACAACTAGAAGGCTACCAGTAGTTTAACAGGCATTAGAAACCTGGTGAATACTGACTAGTATACATTATAGGTAGTTATATAGCAAGAGCTTTTAATCACAGAATGGCTTTAGAAGAGCTCTGTGTTAAATTATTTAAAAGATTTTTGTTAACAAAACTGTTGATCATAAAATACATTTGATGTCCGTTAGTACTTGGGGAAAAAAATAATTTATCAAAAATGTTAGGCTAGGGGCACCTGGGTGGCTCAGTGGGTTAAGCCTCTGCCTTCGGCTCAGGTCATGGTCTCAGGGTCCTGGGATCGAGCCCCACATCGGGTTCTCTGCTCAGCAGGGTGCCTGCTTCCCTTCCTCTCTCTCTCCGCCTGCCTCTCTGCCTACTTGTGATCTCTGTCTGTCAAATAACTAAATAAAATCTTTAAAAAAAAATGTTAGGCTAATTGACACATTCAGTTTTTTTTGTTCATCTCTGAGTTTACTTACAAACGTTTTTCTATAGGCTTTGAAAATCTTTCGGTATCATGATCTTGATCGAGATAGCTTTTGTTTTTTAGTTTCTCTTCAAAGTTTAGACCAGTATGCCTATAGTTAACTGTATGAATATCTAAGATGCATAACTTTACTTAGACTTAATAACTGTCCAATTTTACCAGATGGAAGAATATAATGTTGAAAAGAGTTTAACATGACATCTAGTAAGACAAATTCTTAAGAATTAGGGTGCCTGGGTGGCTCAGTGGGTTAAGCCTCTGCCTTCGGCTTAGGTCATGATCTCAGGGTCTTGGGATCAAGTCCCACATCAGACTCTCTGCTCAGCAGGGAACCTGCTTCCCCCCTCTCTCTGCCTGCCTCTCTGCCTACTTGTGATCTCTCTCTCTGTGTCAAACAAGTAAATAAAATATTAAAAAAAAAAAAGAATGATAGTCTAGGGGTTCCTGGGTGGCTCCGTTGGTTGAACATCTGACTTTCAATTTCAGCTTAGGTCATGATCTCTTCATAGATCATGAGATCAAGCTCCACATTGGTGGGGAGGGGGGGGGGTCTGCTCTCAGCAGGGAGTCTGCTTGAAGATTCTCTCCCTCTCTCTACCCCCACACATGCTCTTTCTCTTTCTTTCTAAAATGAATAAAATAAGTCTTTAAAAAAATAAAAACAGGGACACCTGGGTCACTCAGTCATTTAAGCAACTGCCTCCAGCTCAGGTCGTGATCCTGGAGTCCCAGGATTGAGCCCCGCATTTGAGCCCCACATTTGGTTCCCTGTTCAGCAGGGAGCCTGCTTCTCCCTCTGCCTCTGCCCCTCCCCCCTGCTCATGTGCTCGCTCTCGGGCTCACTCTCTCTCATAAATAAATAAAATCTTAAATAAATAATTAAACAAAAAACATTTTAAAAAGATGGTAGTCTAAATTCTTCTATAAATTAACTTAAAACATTTATTTTTAATTATGTCATTGTTACAAATCAACTTTCTAATGTCTGCATGCCAGTTATTATGGAACTATTTATAACTTTTCAGGGAGCTTAGGTGGCTCAGTCAGTAAGTGTCTGCCTTCAGCTCAGGTCATGATCCTGGGGACTTGGGATCAAGCCCCCACATCAGGCTCCCTGCTCAGTGGAGCTGCTTCTTCTCCCTCTGACCCTCTCCCCTGCTCATACCCTTGTTCTCTCTCTCTCACAAATGAATAAATAAAAAATCTTAAAAAAAAACTATTTATACTTTTTGAACATACATTTGAATATATTTAGGAACAACCTTTTTTATCCTCTTCTAAAGCCTCAACACAAAAATGTTAATAAAAGTAATTTTAAAGTGAAATGACTAATTTATTAAAAATTAACAATTATATTGGGGCACCTGGTTGGCTCAGTGGATTAAGCCGCTGCCTTTGGCTCAGGTCATGGTCTCGGGGTCCTGGGATCGAGCCCTGCATCGGGCTCTCTGCTCAGCAGGGAGCCTGCTTCCCCTTCTCTCTCTGCCTGACTCTGCCTACTTGTGATCTCTCTCTCTCTCTCTCTCTGTCAAATAAATAAATAAATAAAATCTTTAAAAAATAAAATTAACAATGATACTTTTCATATTCACAAGCAGAGGCAAATACTATCACCATGGATTTGGTAAGTGCATTTTTTCTAGTTATTTGCTTTGGCCTTGCCCACAAAATATCTTTTTACATTAGGTAAATTCATTCTATGAATAGAGAAGTAAAGCAGCAAATAACAGGTTGTGAACAACAATACAAGTTATTATAGTACATTAAGTTAAAGTTTCTCTATCTCTTGGGGTCACTCTGTTGATGTCAGAATCATCCAAGATGCTTTTTCAAGTGGGGTGGATCAAGAGCGAAGTAACCTTCCTCTCTTTTGCTAAACATGATACCAGTATTCTGACACCGAGGATATCTTGGGGAGGCCTACCTGGGCAGTAAAGCTGTTCTTTATGGTCAAGTTGACAGGGGAGATTCCTGTGCTACCCCATTGGAGAGATTTACCACCAGAACCGTCATGGCTGGAGAACGGATTTCCTAGATACTTATCTTGAGCTTCTTTCAAAAGCCCCAGAACTAGATCTATCAAGAATTTTATGCAGTAAGTGAAAAGAATACTAAACTGGATATACTCACTTGTAATCTGATGCATGGGAGGAAAAAAAGGCTGAAATAATGCTATCATTTTTCAGATTATTGACTTTTTTATATGTTTTTTTGCACACTTCAGTTACAAATGTGGTTTACATAGTACTGACTTAAAATGTATCATGTGACCCTTCTGTGTTAGTTTCTGCATATATTTAAGGAATTGGTTGCCACGAGTACACACAGTGCATGAAAAAGCACACATCATGGTGAGACAGGAGGCCCTGTGTCCATCTGAGACAGGCCATCGTGGAGCCAGCTGCACCTTTCCCAGCGGGTAGGACTTGTCTCTCTTTCAACAGCTCATTGTTAATCAAGTGAACCGTTCGTGCTTCTGAATGTTCTAGATTTTCTTGTGTTTAATTAAGCAGGCAAACTTGTGAATAATTTGCTCTAGAAAAGTCATATGGTTGTTAGCATAGTGATCGGTGTTTTCCGAATGGCACTAGGATAATGTGTGGGCTCTTGTGACCTAAGTGTGTGTAGGATGTTTGGATAGAGTGGCTAATGCAGAACTGGCAGAAAACCTAGGTCAAACTTTGTTTTCCCAGAACAGGGAAGTAAGTGTAGACAGTATTGAAATCTGCTTTCCAATTACTTAAATATCATTCTTTTTTTTTTTAAGATTTTATTTGTTTATTTGACAGAAATCACAAGTAGGCAGAGAGGCAGGCAGAGAGAGAGGAGGAAGCAGGCTCCCTGCTGAGCAGAGAGCCCGATGTGGGGCTCGATCCCAGGACTCTGGGATCATGACCTGAGCTGAAGGCAGAGGCTTTAACCCACTGAGCCACCCAGGAGCCCCAAATATCATTCTTTATAGAAGAAGGGTTCTAGTCAAGAAGTATTCAGCCTGAATTTTATTTTTCTTCCAAGGCCAAATAGTTTACCTGTCACTCATGGAAACACTCTGTCAAGAAAGTCGCTTTAAGTGTTTCTAGATGCTGCAAATAACATCTTCTGGACACTGATTCATCAGTTGTATGAAACACCCAGTGCTCATTCCATCCAGTGCCCTCCTTAATGCCCATCATTCAGTTACCCCATCCCCCCCACCTCCCTCCCCTCCAGCAACCCTCAATTTGTTTCTTACAGTTAAGAGGCTCTTATGGTTTGTCTCCCTCTCTGTTTTCATCTTACTCTATTTTTCCTTCTCTTCTTCTTGACGCAGTTTCTTTTTAAGGCCATCATTCTTAAGTGGAATATTTCCATTCTTATAATTCCATTTGAGTCTAGAAAATACATAAAAATTTATATTTTGTGCTTCTGTCAATTATTTGTATAATTTATAAAATAAATTCTCATATGAAAATCATTTTATCTCTAGTAGACCTTTCACTTGCAAATTTCCAAACAGGCCAAGGCGTTAGGAACCCTCTTATTTTCCTTTCAATTTTAACCTAAACTAGGTCTTTTATTCACTTTCCTCAAGACCTATTTTCAAAAAGATGGTTTGGGTGGTACTTTTAGAATAACACTAGAAATTTCAACATCAGTTAGGAGTTTTTAGCAATATCGTCATTACTCACAGAAAAACAAATGCAGCAATGTTTGCCAGTTTGCATGACTCATTACATGTTCTACTTCTTTTGAAGCTTTTTTCCTGCAGATAAGCATGTAAATTACTGAGGGCTTTTCTTTTGTATTTTTACTCTTCTCTTTCTTTCTTTTTATTCTCCACATAGAACACTGCCTTCTTTTGTAAGTAAAAATATATTTCCTTTCGTAAGTCCTTTGTAATATATTCCCAAACTGGATATTTGTTGTTCTGAAATTTTTACCCCAAATAAAGTTTTCGTGCCTTTTCTATATGCCAAGCTCTGTCATCTCTTTCATCACGTAACTTAGTAGTATCCTTGCAAATAACAGTACTGCATTTTATTTTATTTTATTTATTTATTTTTTACAGCTTTATAAACATATATTTTTATCCCCAGGGGTACAGGTCTGCGATTCGCCAGGTTTACACACTTCACAGCACTCACCATAGCACATACCCTCTCCAATATCCATAACCCCACCCCCCTCTCCCAATCCCCTCCCCCCATCAACCCTCAGTTTGTTTTGTGAGATTAAGAGTCACTTATGGTTTGTCTCCCTCCCAATCCCATCTTGTTTCATTTACTCTTCTCCTATCCCCTCAACCCCCCATGTTGCATCTCCTCTCCCTCATATCAGGGAGATCATATGATAGTTGTCTTTCTCCGATTGACTTATTTCGCTAAGCATGATACCCTCTAGTTCCATCCACGTCGTCGCAAATGGCAAGATTTCATTTCTTTTGATGGCTGCATAGTATTCCATTGTGTATATATACCACATCTTCTTTATCCATTCGTCTGTTGATGGACATCTAGGTTCTTTCCATAGTTTGGCTATTGTAACCATATGATACTCTCCATAGATGCTGAAAAAGCATTTGACAAAGTACAGCATCCCTTCCTGATCAAAACTCTTCAAAGTGTAGGGATAGACGGCACATACCTCAATATTATCAAAGCCATCTATGAAAAACCCACCGCAAATATCATTCTCAATGGAGAAAAACTGAAAGCTTTTCCGCTAAGGTCAGGAACACGGCAGGGATGTCCGTTATCACCACTGCTATTCAACATAGTACTAGAAGTCCTAGCCTCAGCAATCAGACAACAAAAGGAAATTAAAGGCATCCAAATCGGCAAAGAAGAAGTCAAACTATCACTCTTCGCAGATGATATGATACTCTATGTGGAAAACCCAAAAGACTCCACTCCAAAACTGCTAGAACTTGTACAGGAATTCAGTAAAGTGTCAGGATATAAAATCAATGCACAGAAATCAGTTGCATTTCTCTACACCAACAACAAGACAGAAGAAAGAGAAATTAAGGAGTCCATCCCATTTACAATTGCACCCAAAACTATAAGATACCTAGGAATAAACCTAACCAAAGAGACTAAGAACAGTACTGCATTTTATTTTAATTTTGTGTGTAGAATTCCTTCCAGAGCTAAGTTAGTCTCTTGGAGTTTGGAGGAATTCTAGCCCATCTATCTCTACAAGTTGCAGAGGAGATATTTTCACTGAACCACAAGGTGGGCTAATGATTTATTTTTTAGTTAGTAGATCTAATAACTGGAGAACAGGAGTCAACACAAATGTTCTTTAAATATACCAAACATGCATATTAGATGTCCAAGAAATTTTTGAATTATTTAAAGATACCTCTGCTGGCTTTTAGTTTTAAATATCTCTCCATCATTTAAGGGATTTAAAACATATTTTCCATTTGATAGAACCCCAGGATCATGGTTCAAGAAAGTTCTATTTGCAGCTTAGATGCAGAAGGTTAAAAATAGAAAATGTGCTGTTCTAGGAATCTGAAGATCCAGTTTCTTACCCAGACTTTTATGTGACTACCCACATCCCTTAATACTTTTTTCTACTTTTATCAGCTACCTATCTTTCCTATGGCACATGAGAGCACATTTTAAAAACCTTAGCCCTGTAAAAATGCTATAAAATATAAACTTTTATTTCAAAAAATTGCCTTACACAAAAAATAATTTTCTAGCACATGGCTTAACTTGAAATGATTAATTTTGCAAAAATGTTAAAAAGTATATTATATGTCATATGATATAATTATATGGTAAAATTAACTTTCTGTTTTCACTATATGAATTTCAGTTTTTAATGACAATAAATATAAGATCTCATGTAAGATAGAGTATTATGCACAATGTGAATTTACTCTCTAAAATAGGTACATTAAACCTTTACAAAATATTTTTTACTAATCCAACAGTATTTTCCTAAATATTCTACTATTGACTTTTTAATACATATGCTGTCCCTCCTTGAATTGAATATCCACTATATATATTTTTTTCCAATTCTATGTATTTAATAAAATCTCAAATTCGTATTCCATTTCAATGTATTCCTTTCATTAGAAAATGAAATGAGACATTTTATTTTGGAGGAGTGTAAATTCTAGAAGAATAAGAGTCTGAAGTTTTCCTTCAGAAATAATGTAGCCATAGGAGTGATCAACAATCAAATATAACAAAGGAAGCTTTATCTATATTTTAATTTTTTAAATGTAATAGTTGATATTTCAAATATATGATAATATAAACTAATAGCAAATGTATTATATGCTAGATTATATATCATAACTAACAGTAATCTGTATTTTCATACCTAGTCATCAGGGTTTTTTCTTCTCAAAATTATTTTAAGAAAACAGCCATGGGTTTTTTCCTTACAAGCCAGCAGCTTCAATACTGAAAGTTAATCTCCCAATATTTTCCTTTGACAAAACTCTCAATGACATTTGAGGAACATATAATCAAGGATGAATTTTGGATGTTTACATAAAGCACATTTAAATTAGGAAATATAGAAAAAATAAAGCTAAGTTATTCCCTAATAAATTCCTTATCAAAGCAAAAGGAAGAAGTAAGGATAATTTAAATGTATATGCTTCATAAAAGTAAATAGCAGATAGCGAGGAGGAGTCAAGATGGCAGAGAAGTAGCAGGCTGAGACTACTTCGGGTAGCGGGAGATCAGCTAAATAGATTATCTAAAGATTGCAAACACCTACAAATCCAACGGGAGATTGAAGAGAAGAAGAACAGCAATTCTAGAAACAGAAAATCAACCACTATCTGAAAGGTAGGACTGGCGGAGAAGTGAATCCAAAGCGACGGGAAGATAGACCGCGGGGGGGAGGGGCCGGCGAGCGGCGAGCGGCGGAGCAACGGAGCAAAATCGGGACTTTTAAAAGTCTGTTCCGCTGAGGGACATCGCTCCAGAGGCTTAACTGGGGTGAAGCCCAGGCGGGGTCAGCGCGGCCTCAGGTCCCGCAGGGTCGCAGAAGGATCGGGGGTGTCTGAGTGTCGCAGAGCTTACCGGTATTAGAACGGGGAAGCCGGCTACAGAGACAGAGCCGAGGAGTGACTCTCAGCTCAGGGTTGCCTTGAACCGGTCGCAGGCTCGGTCAGCTCGGAGCGCGGCCGGAGGCCAGGGTGACGGGAGACATTGGGCGCTGTTCTCTGAGGGCGCACTGAGGAGTGGGGCCCCGGGCTCTCGGCTCCTCCGGGCCGGAGACCGGGAGGCCGCCATCTTCATTCCCGTCCTCCGGACTCTACGGAAAGCGCTCAGGGAACAAAAGCTCCCGAAAGCAAACCCGAGTGGATTACTCAGCGCGGCCCCGGGTAAGGGCGGTGCAACTCCGCCTGGGGCAAAGACGCTTGAGAATCACTACAACGGGCCCCTCCCCCAGAAGATCTACGGGAAACCCAGCCAGGACCAAGTTCACCTACCGAGGAGAACGGCGGAATTCCAGAGGAGAAGAAAGCAAAGCACGGAACTCATGGCTTTCTCCCCATGATTTTTTAGCCTTGCAGTTAATTTAATTTTTTTTTCTTTTTCAATTTTTTTTTCTTTTTCTCTTCTTCTGCTAAATTTTTTTAACTTTTACCGTTTTCTTTTTTAACGTTTTTTAAATAGTTTATCTAATATATATATATTTTTTCCTCTTTTTATATTTTTTCTTTATCGGCTTTCTTTTTTTAAATAGTTTCTTTTTTTTTTTTTCTTTTTGAACCCCTTTTTATCCCCTTTCTCCCCCCTCACAATTTGGATCTCTTCTGATTTGGCTAAAGCATATTTTCCTGGGGTTGTTGCCACCCTTTTAGTATTTTACTTGCTCCTTCATAAACTCTTATCTGGACAAAATGACAAGGCGGAAAAATTCACAACAAAAAAAAGAACAAGAGGCAGTACCAAAGGCTAGGGACCTAATCAATACAGACATTGGTAATATGTCAGATATAGAGTTCAGAATGACGATTCTCAAGGTTCTAGCCGGGCTTGAAAAAGGCATGGAAGATATTAAAGCAACCCTCTCGGGAGATATAAAAGCCCTTTCTGGAGAAATAAAAGAACTAAAATCTAACCAAGTTGAAATAAAAAAAGCTATTAATGAGGTGCAATCAAAAATGGAGGCTCTCCCTGCTAGGATAAATGAGGCAGAAGAAAGAATTAGCGATATAGAAGACCAAATGACAGAGAATAAAGAAGCTGAGCAAAAGAGGGACAAACAGCTACTGACACACGAGGGGAAAATTCGAGAGATAAGTGACACCATAAGATGAAACAACATTAGAATAATTGGGATTCCAGAAGAAGAGGAAACGGAGAGGGGAGCAGAAGGTATATTGGAGAGAATTATTGGAGAGAATTTCCCCAATATGGCAAAGGGAACAAGCATCAAAATTCAAGAGGTTCAGAGAACCCCCCTCAAAATCAATAAGAATAGGTCCACACCCCGTCACCTAATAGTAAAATTGACAAGTCTTAGTGACAAAGAAAAGATCCTGAAAGCAGCCCGGGAAAAGAAGTCTGTAACGTACAATGGTAAAAATATTAGATTGGCAGCAGACTTATCCACAGAGACCTGGCAGGCCAGAAAGAACTGGCATGATATATTCAGAGTACTAAATGAGAAAAACATGCAGCCAAGAACACTATATCCAGCTAGGCTATCATTGAAAATAGGAGAGATTAAAAGCTTCCAGGACAAACAAAAACTGAAAGAATTTGCAAATACCAAACCAGCTCTACAGGAAATATTGAAAGGGGTCCTCTAAGCAAAGAGAGACCCTAAAAGTAGTAGATCAGAAAGAAACAGAGACAATATACAATAACAGTCACCTTACAGGCAATACAATGGCACTAAATTCATATCTCTCAATACTTACCCTGAATGTTAATGGGCTAAATGCCCCAATCAAAAGACACAGGGTATCAGAATGGATAAAAAAACAAAACCCATCTATATGTTGCCTACAAGAAACTCATCTTAAACCCGAAGACACCTCCAGGTTTAAAGTGAGGGGGTGGAAAAGAATTTACCATGCTAATGGACATCAGAAGAAAGCAGGAGTGGCAATCCTTATATCAGATCAATTAGATTTTAAGCCAAAGACTATAATAAGAGATGAGGAAGGACACTATATCATACTCAAAGGAACTGTCCAACAAGAAGATCTAACAATTTTAAATATCTATGCCCCTAACGTGGGAGCAGCCAACTATATAAACCAATTAATAACAAAATCAAAGAAACACATCGACAAGAATACAATAATAGTAGGGGATTTTAACACTCCCCTCACTGAAATGGACAGACCATCCAAGCAAAAGATCAACAAGGAAATCAAGGCCTTAAATGACACACTGGATCAGATGGACATCACAGATATATTCAGAACATTTCATCCCAAAGCAACAGAATACACATTCTTCTCTACTGCACATGGAACATTCTCCAGAATAGATCACATTCTTGGTCCTAAATCAAGTCTCAACCGGTATCAAAAGATTGGGATCATTCCCTGCATATTTTCAGACCACAATGCTCTAAAGCTAGAACTCAATCACAAGAGGAAATTTGGAAAGAACCCAAATACATGGAGACTAAACAGCATCCTTCTAAAGAATGAATGGGTCAACCAGGAAATTAAAGAAGAATTGAAAAAATTTATGGAAACAAATGATAATGAAAACACAACGGTTCAGAATCTGTGGGATACAACAAAGGCAGTCCTGAGAGGAAAATATATAGTGGTACAAGCCTTTCTCAAGAAACAAGAAAGGTCTCAGGTACATAACCTAACCCTACACCTAAAGGAGCTGGAGAAAGAACAAGAAAGAAACCCTAAACCCAGCAGGAGAAGAGAAATCATAAAGATCAGAGCAGAAATCAATGAAATAGAAACCAAAAAAACAATAGAACAAATCAACGAAACTAGGAGCTGGTTCTTTGAAAGAATTAATAAGATAGATAAACCCCTGGCCAGACTTATCAAAAAGAAAAGAGAAAGGACCCAAATAAATAAAATCATGAATGAAAGAGGAGAGATCACAACGAACACCAAAGAAATACAGACAATTATAAGAACATACTATGAGCAACTCTACGCCAACAAATTGGACAATCTGGAAGAAATGGATGCATTCCTAGAGACATATAAACTACCACAACTGAACCAGGAAGAAATAGAAAGCCTCAACAGACCCATAACCAGTAAGGAGATTGAAACAGTCATCAAAAATCTCCAAACAAACAAAAGCCCAGGGCCAGACGGCTTCCCGGGGGAATTCTACCAAACATTTAAAGAAGAACTAATTCCTATTCTCCTGAAACTGTTCCAAAAAATAGAAATAGAAGGAAAACTTCCAAACTCATTTTATGAGGCCAGCATCACCTTGATCCCAAAACCAGACAAGGATCCCAACAAAAAAGAGAACTACAGACCAATATCCTTGATGAACACAGATGCAAAAATTCTCACCAAAATACTCGCCAATAGGATTCAACAGTACATTAAAAGGATTATTCACCACGACCAAGTGGGATTTATTCCAGGGCTGCAAGGTTGGTTCAACATCCGCAAATCAATCAATGTGATACAACACGTTAATGAAAGAAAGAACAAGAACCATATGATACTCTCCATAGATGCTGAAAAAGCATTTGACAAAGTACAGCATCCCTTCCTGATCAAAACTCTTCAAAGTGTAGGGATAGACGGCACATACCTCAATATTATCAAAGCCATCTATGAAAAACCCACCGCAAATATCATTCTCAATGGAGAAAAACTGAAAGCTTTTCCGCTAAGGTCAGGAACACGGCAGGGATCCGTTATCACCACTGCTATTCAACATAGTACTAGAAGTCCTAGCCTCAGCAATCAGACAACAAAAGGAAATTAAAGGCATCCAAATCGGCAAAGAAGAAGTCAAACTATCACTCTTTGCAGATGATATGATACTCTATGTGGAAAACCCAAAAGACTCCACTCCAAAACTGCTAGAACTTGTACAGGAATTCAGTAAAGTGTCAGGATATAAAATCAATGCACAGAAATCAGTTGCATTTCTCTACACCAACAACAAGACAGAAGAAAGAGAAATTAAGGAGTCCATCCCATTTACAATTGCACCCAAAACTATGAGATACCTAGGAATAAACCTAACCAAAGAGACTAAGAATCTATACTCAGAAAACTATAAAGTACTCATGAAAGAAATTGAGGAAGACACAAAGAAATGGAAAAATGTTCCATGCTCCTGGATTGGAAGAATAAATATTGTGAAAATGTCTATGCTACCTAAAGCAATCTACACATTTAATGCAATTCCTATCAAAGTACCATCCATTTTTTTCAAAGAAATGGAACAAATAATCCTAAAATTTATATGGAACCAGAAAAGACCTCGAATAGCCAAAGGAATATTGAAAAAGAAAGCCAAAGTTGGTGGCATCACAATTCCGGACTTCAAGCTCTATTACAAAGCTGTCATCATCAAGACAGCATGGTACTGGCACAAAAACAGACACATAGATCAATGGAACAGAATAGAGAGCCCAGAAATGGACCCTCAACTCTATGGTCAACTCATCTTCGACAAAGCAGGAAAGAATGTCCAATGGAAAAAAGACAGCCTCTTCAATAAATGGTGTTGGGAAAATTGGACAGCCACATGCAGAAAAATGAAATTGGATCATTTCCTTACACCACACACGAAAATAGACTCAAAATGGATGAAGGATCTCAATGTGAGAAAGGAATCCATCAAAATCCTTGAGGAGAACACAGGCAGCAACCTCTTCGACGTCAGCCGCAGCAACATCTTCCTAGGAACATCACCAAAGGCAAGGGAAGCAAGGGCAAAAATGAACTTTTGGGATTTTATCAAGATCAAAAGCTTTTGCACAGCAAAGGAAACAGTGAACAAAACCAAAAGACAACTGACAGAATGGGAGAAGATATTTGCAAATGACATATCAGATAAAGGGCTAGTGTCCAAAATCTATAAAGAACTTAGCAAACTCAACACCCAAAGAACAAATAATCCAATCAAGAAATGGGCAGAGGACATGAACAGACATTTCTGCAAAGAAGACATCCAGATGGCCAACAGACACATGAAAAAGTGCTCCATATCACTCGGGATCAGGGAAATACAAATCAAAACCACCATGAGATATCACCTCACACAAGTCAGAATGGCTAAAATTAACAAGTCAGGAAATGACAGATGCTGGCGAGGATGCGGAGAAAGGGGAACCCTCCTACACTGTTGGTGGGAATGCAAGCTGGTGCAACCCCTCTGGAAAACAGCATGGAGGTTCCTCAAAATGTTGAAAATAGAACTACCCTATGACCCAGCAATTGCACTGCTGGGTATTTACCCTAAAGATACAAACGTAGTGATCCGAAGGGGCACGTGCACCCGAATGTTTATAGCAGCAATGTCTACAATAGCCAAACTATGGAAAGAACCTAGATGTCCATCTACAGACGAATGGATAAAGAAGAAGTGGTATATATACACAATGGAATACTATGCAGCCATCAAAAGAAATGAAATCTTGCCATTTGCGACGACGTGGATGGAACTAGAGGGTATCATGCTTAGCGAAATAAGTCAATCGGAGAAAGACAACTATCATATGATCTCCCTGATATGAGGGAGAGGAGATGCAACATGGGGGGTTGAGGGGATAGGAGAAGAGTAAATGAAACAAGATGGGATTGGGAGGGAGACAAACCATAAGTGACTCTTAATCTCACAAAACAAACTGAGGGTTGATGGGGGGGGAGGGGTTGGGAGAGGGGGGTGGGGTTATGGATATTGGAGAGGGTATGTGCTATGGTGAGTGCTGTGAAGTGTGTAAACCTGGCGAATCGCAGACCTGTACCCCTGGGGATAAAAATATATGTTTATAAAGCTGTAAAAAAAAAAAAAGAAAAAGAAAAAAGAAAGGATGAATACCCAATTTTTGTAGCAACATGGACGGGACTGGAAGAGATTATGCTGAGTCAAGCAGAGAGAGTCAATTATCATATGGTTTCACTTATTTGTGGAGCATAACAGATAGCATGGAGGACAAGGGGAGATGGAGAGGAGAAGGGAGTTGAGGGAAATTGGAAGGGGAGGTGAACCATGAGAGACTATGGACTCTGAAAAACGATCTGAGAATTTTGAAGGGGTGGGTGGTGGGAGGTTGGGGGCACCAGGTGGTGGGTATTGTGGAGGGCACGGATTGCATGGAGCACTGGGTGTGGTGCAAAAATAATGAATACTGTTATGCTGAAAAAATAAAGAATTAATTAAAAAAAAAGTAAATAGCAGATAGCAAGGATTTTTTTTTTCCAAAATTACTTTGACTTTGAGGATATTCATCTGATCACCATAGATTGACCTCAATCCCTTTATGCATTTATGTTACTTTACAATGCTAATTGGTATTTATTATAATGACCTGGAATTATTTTATGGTCCTGGAATATTTTCAGAATCTTCAAAGAAAGATTAAAGTATTATTCTAAGTATATATGTAGCAACTTGCCCTCCTTAGTAAGGTGCATTCAGTTCTTTCAATATGTGATATTTGCAATGCATTCTTGGAAGTCTCCCAGCCCTGCAGACCAACTGCCCTAGTGCTTCCTGGATGAGAGAGAATGAAAGGACCAAGCGAATAAGAGAGGGAAACCATAACCTATCAAGGCTGCTTACCTGCAGGGTGCTGGAGTGCTCTGACCTTTTTCTTCATGATGTAGCCAGCCAAGAAATTAGATGGTCATTTCTTCACATCTTTACCTTTTTGTGAGGTTTTCATTCCTGTGGCATTTATATGTAACTTCCTTGAAATGACGAAGTTCAGTGTTTTACTGTCCTGCCCTACATCCTCTGGAGATGAGCAGACACATCTCAGCCTTTCTACTCTATCCTCATAATTCCTGTAAGAAATACAGGCCTGGTTGAATTCTGTGTCCCCTTGCTTTTGAAGCCTGTATAAGCACCTACAATAGCTAACTGAACATTATCCACACTGTACTATTCTACTTCCTAATTCTAACCTCTGTCATCAGCCAAAGAATGTCTGAGGAAGGTGGCAGAATGGTGTCAGGGCCCCTATTCTTAGGGTCTTAACCTTTTCATTGTGGGAAGATATTTCCAGTGAGGAGGATGTTAGGAATTTGGACTATTTCTCTTGAAATGGAATCCCAAACCATTTCCTCTGAAGATTCTACCTCCTTGAAAACCCTTGTTACAAATGAGAACACAACTCTTCAGAAATGGACACTGAAGGCTCATCGGTAAATATGGCCTTCCAGCTCCTAAAATATAATTTGGTGAGGGTAATGGATGTTTAGATGGCCAAACCAATGGCTGACACAGCTGGCCAGAGAGCTATGAACCACTTACTAAGGGTCAAAGGTCTTGAAAGACTTGAGACCCATCTCTCTGTAAGAGTTCACTTGGAGGTACTCGCCCTTCTGTGAACACCTCTGCCTCAGACCACTCTGAATTCGAACCTCCCACCTTTTTATCACTTAATCTCTTTTTAATCCTGTCTCTCCCTATTGTCTGACCCTACCATTGCCTGAGCCATGGTGTTCAGCACACACCAGAACAGCACTGAGTTGTGTTTAACTGTTGTATTTAACTCGTTAGGCACACTAATCATCTGTCATTATTTCTGGTACTTTTTCTTTGAGAGACGAAAGCAGTGTTTTCTGACAGGGTTAAATTCTCTTTTATGCTAAAGTTTCTATGGAAGCTGTTTACAATAGAAAGTTCTATTGCATTTGATATTTATAAAATAGTGTTAGAAAATTAAAAGACTGTAATTTGAAATAGGATGTTTTCTTTGAATCTGTAAGCTTAAATCCAAATATTTATCATTTCCAGCATAATGAAAAAACAGAAATTATTTTGATGTTTTATATGACTTAATAAGTTTGATGGCCTTAATATTAAACATAAGTAGCTAAAATGTGTTCTAGAACTCATAATATGTTGTTCTGAAGAAATCATATTAAACTTTTTTACGTAATAAAGGTAAAAAATAATGAAATAATGTGATATTCAAAGACATACATGAAATCAAGGGTCCCCTGTGAAAATCCAAACTAAAAGGAAAAATTGTTATAGGATTATGCATTTGCATAATACAGACTCTATTAAAAATAATGTATTAAATTTTAAGAAATTATTCCATATTAGAAGCATTCTCCTTGCCACTTAGGTATAAAACATCTGCATTATTTTTTTAAAGTTTTGTCTTGTGTCGTATACATAAAAAGAATATATGTCATAAATAATACTTAAGTACTAATGCATACAAACAAAATGAACGTCACGAACTGACCACCCACATTAAGAATCAGAATGCTGCTAAAACCATTGTCTCTAACCAGATGCTCCTTCCTCTCCCAAGCTCCAGGTATCTGCCCCAGAAGCAACCTCTGGCCTTAATTGTGTATTGATGGTTACTGAATGTTTTTTTCAGGATAGCTTTATCACGAATCTGTTCCCTAAACAATATGTTGTTTGCTTTTGCTTATTTTTGAACTTTACAAAAATGGTTGCAAAGTGTAGGTAATCTATAATTTTGAATTTTTCAGTAGTTTATTTTGAAGATTCATTCATTCTCTTGTGTGCAGCTATAGTTTGTTCATTTCTCTGGATATAATAATATCCCATTATGGCAAATCATTTCATTGTGATACACAGTTGAGTCACCTCTAGTTACATAGTTTTAAAAACTCCACTATGCGCATTCTTGGACGTGTCCTTGATAGGCATGTAGATGAGTTTCTCTACAAAATGTTGGGACATAGCTTATGAAAATTTTCACCTTTTCTAGATAGTGCTAAATTAAGATAGTGTTTTGTCACCTCACACTCTCATCATGTGAAGAGTGCCATTGATAGACATCCTTGCCAACACGTGGTAGTATCAGACTTCTTAATTTTTGCAAATACAGTGATTTTAAAATCATACTGCATTTTCTGATGACTCCTGAGGTTGGGCACCTTTTCATGTGTTTCCTATTAAAATGTTTCCTTTTATAAAGTTCCTAGGTAATGCCTTTTTCTCATTTCTATAACAGAGAATTATTTCTATTTCTCTTTATTTATTGGTATGCTTCACAATTCTGGATACTGTTCTCTCATTAATTAGATATGTTAGAATTCTCCTTTTTTAGGTTTTTATATATTTTTTCATTATCTTTATGGTGTCTTTTGATAAATAGAGGTTCTTAATTATATTATAGTCTAACTTACCAATCTTTTCAACTTCCTGCCTTTTGAGTTATGTTTAAGAAATCCTTCCTTATCTTGAAGTAAAAAAGCCCTCCCTGATATTTTTAAAATTACGATCTTTCACATTTGGTCTCTGATCCACTCTGCGTTGATTTTTAGAATATTAGCCTTACTGGTATATAACTTACAATTCATACAATTCACCTATTTAAAGTGTACAATTGAGTGGGTTCCAGTATGGTTCACAGAGTTGTGCAACTATCACCCAAATGATTTTGGAATATTTTATTACCTCCTTCCAAAAAACCGCAATAGTCAGCCACTCTCCATTTTCCCCACAACACTCCAGCCCTGGGCAACTACTAATCTAAATTCTGTCCCTCCAGATTTGCTTGTTCTTGCTGTTTCTTATGAGTAGAATCATAAAATGTGTTGTCTTTTGTGACTGGCTTCTTTCATTCAAGGTTTTAAAGGTTTCATTCGTGTCATACCCCATATTAGTTCTCCATTCCTTTTTTTTTTTTTTTAACTGAATAATATTCCATTGTTTGTCTATACGATATTTTATTTGTTCATTCATCAGTTGATGGGCAATTTGACTGTTTCTGCTTTTTGCTGTTATGAATAATGCTGCTATGAACATTCACATACAAGCATTTCTGCAGAGATATGTTTTACTTCTCTTGGGTATATATCTAGGAGTAGAGAGAATTGATTTTTGTCTGTTGTGTAGGATAGGGATCAGATTTCATTCTTTCCCATGTGAATAGCTTCTTGACTTAGGACCATTTTAAACTGATTCATCATTGCCCCACTAAAGGGGCAATACCAGCTCCGTCCAATGTGACCTTGTCTCTAGGTTCACTGTTATGTTCTATGAGTCAGGACGTTTCTATTCTTTATGATTATACCGCACTGTATTCATTTCAGTGACATTATTTTAGGCCTGACGTGTGATACAGAATGTCACACCAGTTGTTCTTTAGGCATATCATGGTACTGGGCTCATCCTGTGCATTTCAGGTTCAGCTTGTCAAGTTTCTTGGAAGCTTTTGTTAAAATTTTAATCGGACTTGCATTGATGCTATAGATCAATCTAGAGAGAACTGATGGAGAGACTTTCCATCACCCTGATCTCTCTCTCACTTATTTAGATCTTCTTTAATGTCTTTCAAAAAGGCTTATAATTTTTCCTTGAAAGTTTTGCACATCTTTTGGTAGACTTGTTTCTGAGAACCTTATATTTGTTATACATGGTGTTTATAATTTTTTTGCTGGTGTATAAACACTGCAAACAATTTTTAAACATGGATCTTTAGTTCAAACACCTTTCTAAACTCTCTTACTATTTCTAATAATTTTTACATTCATTTTGCATTTTCTCTGTAGACAATCATGACTGAAGACAGTTTGTTTTCATTTTATTTTTTCTTGTTAAATACTTACAAATACAAGTAGTGGTAGGCATATTTTTTCTTCTTTCTGATTTTAAAAGGCAGTAGTTTCACAATAAATAATGAATAAAATTTGCTGAACTTTTGGGAAATACCTTTCATCTCATTAACAATGGTCTCCTGGATTCCTATATGGCCAGGAGTTTCTGTCATGGACTTTTCTTGAATGTTTTTCTGTTTATTGTGATAACCATAAGGCCTTTTTTCCTTTAACACATTAATAGAATAAATCCTATCATAAGCTTTTTTTTTTTTTTTTTTTTACCATCACACCAACATTATGTCCCATACATTTTTAAATGATGTATTATTGCTGGCTTCAATTTGCTAATGATTATTGAGAGCAACCTGAAATTTTCTTTTTTAGATGTGTTTTTTAATTGATATTATGCTAGCCTCACAAACTGAGTTGCTAAGTAATATTTTTTCTATTCCCTGAAAGAATTAATGTAAGAGTGGATTATTTGTTTCTTAATAATTTGGTGGGTCTGGCCAGTAAAGCCATCTGGGATTGATATTTCATTTCTGGGAAGATTTTTGACTACTATTTTAATTTTTCTAATGGTTACAGGACGATTCACATTTTCCAATTTTTAAAGCCAGTTTTGGTAAATTTTTATAGTTTTTGAATTTTTCCTTTCCATTTAAATTTGATGTTTATTGGCATTTATAGATTTTCAGAAATGTTAAACTTCCCTTGCATTCTCTACAACACAGCAGTTACATATTTTATTTGTATACATTAACAGTCTTGATTTGCTAATAATTTATTTAGGATTTTATGTCTGTGTTCATGAATGAGTTGGCATATAATTTTTATTTCTCTTCCTATTCTTGTCATCCTTTGGTATCAATATTATGACTTCTGAAATAGTTTGAGAGTACGTTTCTCTGTCCTCTGCAAGAGATTATAAAAGACTAGAATGATCTATCTTCTGGGAAATTTTTTTAGAACTCACCTGGAAATTATCTAAGCTTGGTGTTTTCTTTGTAGGAAGATTTCTGACTATTCTTTCAATTTACTAATTAGATTGTTTTATTTTCTTTCTTATTTTTGGCAGTCTATATTTTCCTAGGAATCTGTTTCACCTTGGTTCTCCAATTGTTCACATAATATTTTATGGTGTGATCTTATCTTTCTAATCTGTGATATATGGGTAGTATTTTTAAAAAATTTAGTATTAATCATTATCTCCTTTTTATAGGTAATAATGCCACAGCTCTATTTTCAGCCTGGATATTATTTATTTATGCCTTCTTTCTTGTTTCCTTCATCAGTCCTACCAGAAATTGTTCTATCTTGCTAATTTCTTTAATCGGCCTTTTTTCTTAACAATTAGACTTTTAAAAATAAATAGCATGTTGTGGCTACATATTTCCTTCACTTTCATTTCATCCTTCAGGATTTGATAAGGAATATTTTCATAATCAATCATTTCTGAGAATTTTTATTTAAATGTTAAGAATTTATTTTTATTAAGAAATATGTTAGCATCAATCAATTTAAAAGTCACAAAAATAGATATAGTAAAATATCTCCCATGCTTCCCTGATTGTTATACTAACTCCCTCTCTCTTTTTTTTGTAAGAAAAAAAAAAAAAGTCTTGTGTCTTCTTCCAGAGATCAATTCTAAGTTTTTAAAGTTAATTTCATTTTGAACCATAGGTTGGTTGGTTGGTTATTTAAGAGAGAAAGTGTGGGGAAGAGGGACAAAGGGAGAGGGAGAGAGAGAATCTTAAGCAAGCTCCATGCCCAGCACAGAGAGAGCCCATTGCAGGACTTGATCTCATGGCTCCGAGATCATGATCTGGGTCAAAATCAAGAGTTGGATACTTAACCAACTGAGCCACACAGGCACCCTGAACCATGAATTATTTAAAGTATATGTTTAAAATTTTGAAGTATATGGGGAATTATTTTAGTTTTGTTGTTACTATTTTTGTCATGGTTCCTAATTTAACTGAATTCTTGTTGAAGAATTTTTTTTTTCTTTTTTATACCATCACTGTTTTTGCAATATGTTGACATTTAGGTTTCATGGTTTCCTGTGAGAGAGAGAGAGAGATATGAAATCTCCTTCTAGAATGGCAGATTTTTCCATTTTCCCCTGTAGTTCCATTAAATTTGTTGTATATATAATTTGAGCCTGTTTGATCACATGTATGTAGTTTAGATGTATCTGATGAATGAAATTTTTAAAAATAATTATTTAATGATACTCTATTTTGAGAGTGTCTTTGGTTAATATTTTACTGGCCTAATTTTTTCATTTCCTTAGTTTCAATTTCTTTATGTCTTCAGTATGTCTCATTTTAAAAAGGGTGAATTTTGATTTGTTTAAAAAATCTGAACTATCACACTCTTTTAAGTAGTTATTTTGGTACATTTACACTTGTTGTAATTTTTTTAAATCATTTTTTAAAATTTATTTTCAGCATAACAGTATTCATTGTTTTTGTACCACACCCAGTGCTCCATGCAGTCCGTGCCCTCTCTAATACCCACCACCTGGTTCCCCCAACCTCCCAACCCCTCACCTCTTCAAACCCTTCAGATTGTTTTTCAGAGTCCATAGTCTCTCATAGTTCACCTCCCCTTCCAATTTCTTCCAACTGCCTTTTCCTAACTCCCCATGTCCTCCATGCTATTTGTTATGCTCCACAAATAAGTGAAACCATATGATAATTGACTCTCTCTGCTTGACTTATTTCACGCAGCATAATCTCTTCCAGTCCCATCCATGTTGCTACAAAAGTTGGGTATTCATCCTTTCTGATGGAGGCATAATACTCCATAGTGTATATGGACCACATCTTCCTTATCCATTCGTCCGTTGAAGGGCACTTGTTGTAATTATTAAAAGACCTTATTTTTTTCATCTTTCCCACTTTTTTCTATGTATCTTTCTTACCCTTATTTTTAAAATAGACTGTATTTTAAAAACACTTTTAGATTTATAGAGAAATTGAGAGGATACTACAAAGAGCTCTCATATCCCTTGCACCCAGTTTTACGCTGTTATTATTATCTTATATTAGTATGATACATTGTTTACAATTATGCACCAATATTGATATATCATCATTAAGTTTAATTTTACCTAATGTCATTTTCTTGTTCCAGGATCCCATCTAGGTTATCACATTACATTTACTTGTCATCTCTTCTTGGTCTCCTCTGCTATGATAATTTGTCGGATTTTCCTTACTTTTGAAGACCTTGACAGTTTTGAAGAGTGCCCATTTGGAATTTGTAAAATGCCTTTCATTGTAATTTGGAATTCTTCTGCAAGGAAGATTTGTTTATTCTTCTTCATTTTATTAATTTATTACATCATTTATTTATATGAGTATGTACTAATGAATATATATTTTATTCTTTGGAATATATTCCAGTCCTTTTTTTCTCAAATTGTTCCAGCTTTGGCCATTGGGAGGACTTTCAGTTGGTTCCTATATCAGTTGGCTCCTATATTTGATATACTCTCAGCAATGAACACTTCCTTAGTGAATGAACACTTGCTAGTACAGAAGATGTTCTGATTCACCTTATGTGTTTCCTTACTTAGTATTTCCATTCTTAGAATCAGCCATTTGTCCAAGGGCCACGGGTTCCTTTTACTGGGGAATGGTACTAGAACCCCAAATCTGGGTGCTCAGTGTACTTGTTGCTACTGGAATGTCATTTACTGAATGTATTCTTTGCCTGCTTTTTAAGTTTTTCTCTTTGTCTTTTGTGTTCTGCCATTTCATTATCTAGTATACAGATGTGGAGCTCTTTCCTTCTTTTCCTTCTTTTCTTCATTTTCTGTGTTTATTCTGCTTAATGTTTCTGTGGATTCTTGCTTTTCCCCAGTTCTGGAAAATTCCCAGTCATTTTTGCATATCCTCCCTATTGTCTCTGTCCCCTCCTTCTGGTACTCTAAAGATATATTAGGTATTTTATTTCAACTTTCATAGCTTTCAACATCTCACTTATAGTCATTATCTTCTAATATTAACATGCTGCATTGAGTAACTTATTAGGATCTCTCTTCTCTTTCATAACTTTTTGCTTCTGCTATGTTTAAACTGCCTTAACACGTCTATTCTTTTATTCAAAAACCTTATTTTTGGAAATTATATTTGTTTTTTTTCTCAAATCTGGTAATTTTTGCTTAATGTCTTCTGATGTACTCATTTTGTGATTTCATCTTTTATTGTTTAAAATATTTAATGCATGTTATTTTATCTTATTTTTCTGATAATTCTCATATTTGAAGTACTTGCCAGTGGGAATCTGTTTTTGCTAACTCATATCAATGGTATTTTTTTTCTGGGTTTAGTAATTTTTTTTATCATGAGCTCATTTTCTATTTATCCTAATTTATGGAAAACTTAGAGACATTAAACTGAAGAAGTTTTTCTCCAGAGGGAATTTGTTTTAGTTTCAGGCAAGAGTAAATAACACTATGGACCTGGAACCACTTTAGTCCTATTCCAGGCTCTTTGACCTAATTCTGTGGAATCATTCAACTCCCATATTCCTTGCCCCTGAAGCTGCAATGCTAATAAAGACATTTGTCCTCAAAGATACCTTGCCTTTTGGGCATGCTTACTGCTCATTATCCTATTTTTGGCAAATGCAGTTCACATATGTGATTTTTTTGTTTTCTTTTGGCTTTTCTCTTTGGATTTTTCTCTTACTTCTTGTGAGCAAAGAAAGAAAACATTGTATTTTTTTAAACATTATATTTTATACAGAACTAGTTGTTTCATCTCATGAGGGCCTCTCCAATATCTAATCTGCCAAACTGCCTGAAGTAACTATCCTAAATCACCAATATTCCTGTCTCTTCCTTGCCTTCAACAAGGACAACTACAACATGTAGTTGTTTAGCCCTCTTAATTCTACTTCTCAGATTGTATTCCCATCCATTCCTGTCTGCTGGCCTTCCCATCTCTGGTGTCTCTAACCCATTATATATATACTACTTCCACATTAGTCTTTCTTAATAGAAATTCAGTGGTATTTCTTTGCATACTATCCCCACATACAACTCTCCAGTATCCAATTGAGGTATCTTATTGGCTCTCCAGTGCCTTGATTTCCAGCCCTTGTAGTTTAATATCTTCAATGTCTGCAGCAAATCTCTGTTTTCTGAATTTCCCCTATTCCTTTTTGATGCTCTGTTTTTCTTCCATGCAACTCATTCTTTCTGCTTGAAATATCCTATATTCATCCCTTTCCCCAAATGGTACTATCTCTTAAGGTACCTCTCAGATGCATTCCGTTTTATTCAGTTTTCCAGAATTCTTCCTAGCTCAAAGTAATTGTTCCGTCTTTTGAACTTTTATGGCACTTTGTCTTCCTTTGTGGCTTTATGGCTTGTGTGTGTGTGTACAAGTGTGTCTAGCTTATATATTTTATATATTACAATCTGAACTCTTTAGGGAATTTTTTTCTTCTTGAAGTCACTTGTGCTGGCTTCCACATCATAGATCCTAACAAATAATGAATTATATAATTATAAAATAAAGAGTAGCATATTGGAAATATTTTATACTTTGGTAGTAATTACTCATAAACTTTCTTTGAATGTACAAAGGTAACCTAATACATCAATAACTTATTAATGTGTCTTTATTCCAAGAGTACCTAAAGAATAATTTTTCCATTTTCAAAATAGTCCAAATGATTCTTTCTTAGCCATGAACATGCTATCAACTTTTAGGTACATTTTGCTTTCATAAAGTGTATTGTTGAATTTTGTTTGGGACTACTTTGATGATAATCCTGGCAATCCATAATCATTTACAAGGTGTTTCAACCTCTCACTTCTTTCGCCAGAATTGTCAGATTCAGAGTGGTTTCAAGAGTCATTAGCTTTCTAAGGAAGTTGGTGTGTATGTTTGGTATTCTTGTGGTTTTTTGTAAATTGGTTTTTTATTGTAGTAAAATACACATATCATAAAATTTACCATTTTAGCCATTTTTAAGTGCACAGCTTAATGTGGTGTTAAATACATTCACATTGTTGTGCACCCATCAGCACATTCATCCCCAGAACTCTATTTTGTAAAACTGAAACTCTGTGCCCATGAAGTAGTAATCCCCCATCTTCCCTCCAGCCCCTGGCAACCGCCATTCCATTTTCCGTCTTAATGATTTTGACTACCCAAAGTATCTCATGTAAGTAAAATCAACAGCATTTGTGTTTTGGTGAGTGGCTTATTTCACTTAGCATAATGTCCTCAAGGCTTATCCATGTTGTAACATAAGGCAGATTTCCCCTTTTTTTGGCTGAATAATATTGCTTTGTACATAGAGACTCTGTTTTGCTTATCCATTTATCTATCAATGGACGTCCGGGTTGCTTCCATGTTTTCTGGTCTGCAGTTCTTAACTTGTAATTGAAATCAGCTTGGTTAGAAGTTGTCCTTATAGTGTGTCTCCTGTAGATACAACCTTTATTAATTTGTGAAATTTCTTTGTAACTCTGCTCTTTTCTATCAGTCAAATAGACGAAGCTTTCTAGGTCACTATTTATAATATTAAAGAAAAATGAACACATCTATTCTAGATTGATCTTGGCAGTTCCATTACTATAGTTATCAGCACATGCTAAGGACTGAAATATTAAATACCCTAGGGAAATCTTCGGCATTAAGTTCTTTCATTTAATGTTTATTTCTTCCAGAATTAGTTGATTCATTTTTCAGTATAATTTTTCTATTTGAAAACCATCTTTGGACTACAGCCAATGTGTATCAATGTGCCAGCAATTTAAAATGCCTTCCTTAAGTTATCATCACATTCCTAGTCAACTAATAAAAATATACAAAATTATGAAGTAAAGCAGTGGCAAGGGTGTGGAGAGACAGGTCCACATACCCACTGTTGTTCACATTGGAAATGGATCCAGTGTTTCTGTAGAGTAATTTGGAAAGAAAGTTAGAAAGTTTTTCTTATCTTTTAACCAAAAAATTTTGATGATATAACCTAAAAGCAAAATACCAGTGTAATTTATTCATAGATGTTTCATATGTAATAATGACTAACTGAAAATAAGACAAATATCCAAGAATAACGATCAAGTAAATTACAATGTATTGCAATGATGAAGTATCAAAGAGCCACTAAAGTGACAAATACACTAAAAAATGGGAATGAAGATATAAAGTTAGGTATAGGAAAAGGTAGAACAGTATCTAAACAGTGATTATACCATTAAAAATATTTGTATGTACATTGTCAAAGACTGAAATTCAGTTTGGGGTGGAGTCCGTGGTTTTGGAAAGCTAACTTTTTTTGGTTAATTTTTAATTTTTTTTATAAAGACATCATGACCGTGCAACCTTGGGATGTAACTTTATTTTAATCATAGTGAAAATTAGAGGTTAAGTATACATCCTAAAGGCCCAAGATGGCCTGTGTCCTTGAAAGAGGAGGAAAATTTGGACCCAGAGGCACGGACACACATTGAAACCATTTGAAGATGGAGCAGAGATTGGAGTTATGTGTCTAGAAATCAGGGAACACCGTGGATTGCCAACCGCCATCAGAAGCTAGAAGGGAGCATGGGCCAGAGTCCCTCTCTGAGCCTCCAGAAGGAATCAATCCTGCCAGCACCTTGATCTCAGACTACTCATCTCTAGAACCATGAGAGAGTAGATGTCTGTTGCATTAAGCCACCCAGTTCATGGTACTTGTTATGGCATCCTCAGGAAACTAATATGCCCCATATGTTTGGGAATTAAGAAACCTGCTTCTAAATTGTTTATAAGTCAAAACAGAAAATAATAAAGGAAATTAAAAAATGTTTTGACCTAAAGGATCATGAAAATACCATGTATCTACAGTTGAGAGATTAAACGTATGTAAAAGTTGGAGGAGTATATATTCTTAAGTTCATAAATCAGAAAAGAAGAAAGTATAAAAACAAATGAGCTGAATACTAAAAAGAAGAAATCAGGAGGAGGAATATAAAATAAACCCAAGAATGTAGAATGCATGACATCATGAATTAAGAGCCAGTATCAATGACATAAAACCAAAGATACCATAACAAGCACTAGATGAATCTTAGGAACATAACATTGAATATTTGAAAAAGCAAGTTGCAGAAGAATACATGTGACATTCCACTTACATAGATACTTGAAACAAGTGAAACTAAACATGTCGTCTATGGGGAAAAGGTGTTAGGTAGAATTTACATCTAAGCCAGGAGGGAATGGCATGGGATGGGAGAATAAGTGGATGAGGGAAGGAAGGGGGGGAGGGAGGAAGGAAGGAAGGAGTGAACTTGTATGTTTGTTAACCTTTTGCAATTCTTCTTTTATGATTTTCCTATTCATATCCTCTGCCCATTTTCCCATTTTTAAAAACAAGGTTATTGCTGACATGGAGGCCCAAGTGCACAAGCTGAGAGAAGAGCTGATTCACGTGAATTCTCAGCGGAAGCAGCAGCTGATAGAGCTCGGTCTTCTTCGCGAAGAGGAGAAGCAGAGGGCTGCAAGGGACCACGAGACCGCTGTCTACAAACTGAAGGCTGAGTCAGAAAAGATGAAGATGGAGCTGAAAAAGACTCATGCCGCGGAGACCGAGGTGACACTGGAAAAGGTAAGCTCTCCAGCTGGATTTGTGCAGACCACTGAAACCCATGATCGGGCCCCACTACTGCCACCCTTGCATTTAATCTCTAAAAGGTGGTGAGCATAGAGCTACTCCTGAAACCTAACTCTTCAACTGAGCCATTTAAGTGTCTTGCTCTATGTTTAAGCATCACAAAAATCATCCAGAGAGTTAGGTTTCCGATTTTCCCTTGACATCCATGGAAAGGATAGTATGGAATAACCCATTCCATAGTGATTAAATGCACATTGTGATACAGCAATGTAGAATACTGTCCAATATTGCACTGAATAGGGATACTTGAGCTGTAGCCCCAAGTTTTCCTAGGTTAAGACTAGGTTTCAGATCTTTTTTGGTTTTCTAATAGTCATTTCTAGATTTTACAGTCTTTTGTAACAGTGTAACATAAATACTGACATAATTCCAGATTACTATTTCAGATTCAGGAAAGTTTCTTTAAAATTATATATTTTTGAAATATATGTCAATATAATGTTTACACATTTTGGATCAAATGATTTTCCAGGCATAATCTCAAATATTTGTTCTTTCAATGTTCTGGAAAGGTGGGAACATTTTAATTGTGTAATAAATGTGTATTAACGATAACAACTGTAAATTGCCTCTTGAGTTCCTTAAGACCAGTCTAATCTTGAGATCAAGAAACTTAGGGCAATCGAGGAGTCTTCCAATTCTGCTTACCTTCTTTTCAACCTTTACTTCTTCATCTTTAACTGTTATGCCTTCATGGAGCGCACACCACCATTCTAGGCACTGCTCCCTTGGTTTTACATGGATTGTGATTCTAAGGTGCTTCTTTTATAGCATCTTTAGTTATTTGAGACTCAGACTTCAGCAGATGTTGCCCTTGGCAACATAGCTCTGAACCCAGAAATAAATAGGAACCAGACTCTAAAGAGGCAGAAGTGAGCCTGGCTTGTCAGAGGAACAGCCTGGAGGCTGATGTGGCCAGAAATAGTGACCAAGAAGGAGGAAGAGGAGAAGGATGTGATGAGGTCAGGGAAGAAACCTCGGTGGGTGGACCTGTGTCCTGTGGGTCTGTGAGGACCCTTGAGAGGGTTTTGCTCTCTGGGAGTAAGACTTCACAGTTTTTGAGCAGAGGACTGGCATGTGTTGATTCACATTTGAGTAGGATCTCTCCGTGCATGCTGAGGACAGACTGAACTGAGGGCAAAGAAGGAAGTAGGGAGACTGGTTAAAAGGCCATTGTGGGCATTTGGACAAGATGACAGAGGCTCAGGCCTGGGCAGCAGCAGCAAAGGGTAGAAACTGATGAAATTCAGGTTAGGCTCTGAAGGTGGAAGTGACAGTGTCTGCTGTTGGTTCAGATGTGGGGTGGAAGAGAGAAAGAGGGGCACGCTGTTGAGTAGTCAAGGGTGAATCTGAGGTGACTTGCTGGAGCCGGTGGGCCAATGGACTCCGCCTACTGGTGGCCTAAGGAAGCCGGTCAGGAAGCCGGTCAGAACAGTAGGTGGGGCCCGTGGGGCCGTGTTCCAGTTGAGATGCCTTTTATACATCTATATGAGGCTGTTGGGGATAATTCCATCAAAGCAATACAAAATAAGAATTTTTTGATGCTAAAATGTGCAAAGTTTCGGGAATTAGAGAAATTCCAGAAGTTTGGAGAAGTTTTACTCCTCTGGCAGTAGCACATCAGTGAGACGGATAGGGAATGAAAGGGGTGTTTTTGTATCCTCTCTACAGATTCTTTTTTTTTTTTTTTTAAGATTTATTTATTTGAGAGAGAGTTCATGAGCAGGGGGAGGGGCAGAGGAGGCAGAGAGGGACAAGCAGACTCTCCACTGAGCGAGGAGCCTGATGTGGGGCTCCTTCCCGTGACCCAGAGATCGTGGCCTGAGGTGAAATCAAGTGTTGGATGCTTAACCAACTGAGCCGCTCAGGCTTCCTTCTCTCTGGTGACTCTTACACACACCTTGCCTTGGCTCCATTTGTCTCTGCCAACAGTTCGAGGTATTTCAGAATAAATGTTCTTAAATGACACACATACCAGTGCACACTGATTTAAGAATATCGGGCATACCAGAGCCAGACTTATAAAACATACAAGCTTGGCCTTAATTGTCTTGCATTATATATTCACATTCCAAATTTTCTTTTTAGTAGAAGATGAACCTTTTCAAGTATAGGTTTATATGTGTTATAACTAATTACCAGGTTACAGGTAGTAAAAAATATTAGAAACCATTAGCAATTTATTTGGCAAACATTTCTGGGAGATCTTCTATAACCTTGAAAGGCATTATCCCAGACACTGTAAGGATATATAAGAAAAAGGGAAAAAAGGCACAGTCCTCAAGGAGATCATAAAATTACAGTGACATCAAGACATACACACGTACGAAAATAACTGTAATGCAAGGTGGAGTGTGAATTGGGGGAAATTATTCCTGTTAATGAAATCAGGAAAAATTAACTGGACGAGATGTCACTTTTACTAGGATTTTGACCAGTAGACATGCAAGATAACATTCTAAGCCCAAGAAATAACACCAGCAAGAGCAAACGGAGGCATTTACAAACACGGCATAGAGGTTAATCAAGGGGAGCAGTTAGTAAAAGGTAGCTTGGGATCACAGAGAGTCTCCAAAGCTGTTGTTGTATTTTAGCTTCATTGGGTAAACAGTGAGAAGCTGCTGAAAGTTTTTAAGCACTAAATGTCACGATTCAAGTGATTCTTAGGAAAATCTTTCTGTCCATGTTGTTCAGATGCCCTTGCCATAGGAGTAGTTGGTGGAGACCAGATTAACAAAGGCAGGAGGTCCCTGAGGGCATGTTCAAGGTGTGGGAACATGGTGAGAACATAGCAGTGACAGAGGGCTAGAGGGGACATGTTTGAGAATCATCTCAGAGATGGCATTGATTAGACTTGTGAAGTATCACCCAACCCTTAATAAATCGGGAAGGTAGGAGATGTCTGGTTTGGGGAGGAAGAAGGTAGGTACCATTATGAACTTTTTAACTTTGAAGTGTCTCCACTTTACCCTGCTGGGCTGTTCACTTGCTGTGGAAGGAATGTTTGTGGGTAATCATTAAGAGAAGGCAGGACTCGAGTAGACAGCTGTGGGGGTCACCCACAGAGAGGGCCTGTTCAAGAGAGAGACACAGGAAGAAAACAGGCAACTGTGAAGGAAGAACTACGTTGAAGAGGTTGGAGAGGAAATAGTCGAAGAAGGGTCTTCAAGGTAAGAGGAATCTGAGAAAAATGCATTTTCATGGAAACAAAGGAAGAGAATATTTGGAAATGTGGATTTTCAAGAATGTGACAGAAAATCAGGAAGGATGAGGGAGGAAGAAAAGTTCTGGGATTTGAAAGTGAGAAGTCACTGATAATCTTGGATAGAGCCCTGAAAGGGAGAGTGTGAACAGAAACACGATCGCAATGGATAAATGAGACCATGGAGCTTCGTGAATATCCTATTGTTTCAGAAAATCTGATATTAAAAGGAAAGTGTCATTCCAAAGGAGTATATTTTTAGGCTGACAATGTCTTGCAATACACAAGAAGGGGCCAATGAAGAGGAAGAACTTAGTGATGCAGAGACCCACGGACACCTGAGAGCTTGCTATCTGAGACAGGAGAGTCTGGATGAAAGACCACCACAGGCACACCCTTGCCCCTTGGCCACAGGATCCAGCCACAGGAGACCTTAGCCTGTTCCTGGAGTAGGCCTCATGCTCTCCTTCCTCTAGGCCTTTAAACCCACCACCCCTCTGTCTGGGATGTTCTTCCCCTAGATTTTCCATGGCCATCCTCTTCTCATCACTCCACACTATTCAGTGTTCCTCCCTGACCTCTCTCTGTAGAGTCATGCCCAGCTCTACCAGCTTCACTGGTCCCGTTGTCTTCGTAGCTCATCTCACCATCTGGAATCATCTTTTCATTTTTCTGATTGTTTATTTTCTATTCATACCCACCCACCCATCCCCCCATTAGAATATCTGCTCCATTATGAGGACCTTGTCTGCCTTGTTCACTTCTGTACTGCTAGTGTTGAGAAAACTTGGCACATGGTAGGTGCCCTCCTAGTACTTACCGAGTAAGTGAATGATAGGAGCTGTGACTTTCAAGGAGGGAGGAAGGAAGGAGAGGACTGGCAAATATACAAGGTGGTTCTGTGACGAGACTTGCAGAGAGCTTCTATCTGATATCATCTGTGTTTCTAGTAGAAAATAGCAGGAGTCTTTGGAGTAAGGAGTTCCAGGACCAGCAACATAGCCAGACTTCTTGCTGGGCTGATGGCTCGAATGTGGCTGGAAGGAAGCAGGAGTAAGTGCATTTGCCGAGGTAGAACTGGAATTCTGCAGGTCGAGGGGGGAGGATGGCATGAGTCTGGAAGAATGAAATGCTTTTGAATTGAACTGAGGACAGAAGTAGCATGAGAAGATAGAAATGGGGTTTTATCATGGTAGAACTTTAGCTGCCATGGTTAACGGTGCTGGCAGAGTTCATGAGAACATAGGGACTTGTTGGCAAAAAGAGAGTCTAGGGAAAGGGACGAGAGCATTGACTAAGCTAATGTTTAGTGCCACAAGTTTAGTTTTTGGTGAGTTGGTGGAATTAACCAATCCCAAGGTCCATATGATAAAATACAAGTGGTGGGCTTCTGATATGAAGAGGGATTTGTGTTTCCAGTTGATAAGTGTTTTTACTTAACTGGTAAAAGGAGTTGAGCGTTTCTAACTGGAGGAAGACCAGGAGTCCCTTGAAAGCAGTCCTTGTGAAATGCTCATTTCTAAAGTGCAGAATCCCGTGTGGCACCTACCACAAAGTAGACATTCATAAATGTTGAGAAAATGAATGATGATGAACTGAGAAATTCAGTCTAGCCATGTACATGGTAATATGAATAAATAAGACATTGGTTTTGATTCATCCACGTTTGACTTCAACCCATTCTAAATTCTTTAGATGGGGCAAAATACCTCTCTATAGTCATATCTTCACTTTTTTAGTGTTGTAATTTCCTCCTTGTTACTTAGCAAGTTAAATGTATAGCATCAAAGGTTTTTTCAGAGTTTTATATTTTCGTGCACAAATCAGTAAAGTTCTTAACATGAAAATCTGATTTAACACTAGTGAACTGGTAGATAATCCCATTGCTGCCCGATGTGTCATTGTGCATGCTGCTTGAATTCTTCCACTGTATTTTAGAAAAGGTTTAATGTTTTATCATGTTTAAATTGAAGACTAAAATATTTGCCAGCAGCTCAAAATCCTGTCAGAATTGAGGGGTTTATGAATTAATTTTCTTTCGTTAAGTATAAAATCAAGGTTCAAAGAGGAGAGGAAAATAACACCAGAATAATAAATAATCCGAACGAAACATTCCCTGTGGGTCTGGATTTTGTCAGTGGCACTTACAACCTTGAGGTTGTGAAGGAATCCCCGAGTCCAGACCCTACCTGGGTCTCTGTCAGCAGCAGCTCCAGTCTTGCCGCCATCTTCAGTGGCTTTAAGAGAAGCATGATATCCTCCACCAGAAGAGAAGACTTGAACTAGAGAATCTGAGAGAGTCTGTGATTGACATTTGCAAAGTGAAAGCTTCTTTTCTAGCCTTTTAAAATCTTTTCAAACCAAATTGAAACAAAGTCCACAAAAAACATGAGCCTTTGACAAGTTACAGACCATTACTAAGTGATGGTAGTGGGTCATTTTCAGAAGTTTGGTTAAAACTTTGGTATTTACAATTTACCATTGTTTCAGAAACCTATTGGGTTATTTTTAAAATAATCCTTCTTGAAATAAGAGGCTATTTGAGAAAATATAGGAAATAGAGAAATGTAAAATTTCTTATTATTAGCCCCAGCTAGCAATAACCTAGTGATAATTTAGTGTGCTTATAAAATAGCACATCATGTGACTTTAGAGGACCGAGATCATACTTAATAAACAGTGTAGTCTTTCGCTTTTTTAAAAGTCATGCTAAGTATATTCAATGTCATTGGAGATTCTTTGAAAATAGAGTTTTCATTGTTTCATGATACTCCATTTTATAGATGCAGCATAATATAGTGTAGTTTTCTCTTATTTTTAAACAGTTAGCTTTAAAAAAAATTGCCTACATCGATGCAGAGATGAACATCTTTATATATAAATTTTTGTCAACACTTCCATTGTTTTTGTCTTAGGTTAAGATCCCAGTAGAATTACAGCATCAGATTGGTTGTGCTAATTTATATTGTTGTGTAACGGATTATCTGTTTTATCTAGCCAGTCCTTACCATTAATACTTTCCTTTAATTTTTAGTTAAAAAAATTATTTTTAATTTGCATTTTAAGGAGTTAGCTCGAACACTTATAATAGATTCGTGTGTGTATTTCATTTTCTGAGAATTGCCTATTCCCACTCTTTGACAGGTTGTCGTCTCTTAGTGTCCTGATATTTTTCTCATCACCTTGCAGGATGAAAAAATTCTTAGCTTTGTGGCAAATATTTTTGGTGCTTGCCGTTTCATTTTATCATTTAACTTTATGATACACAAAAGATCTTATTTGTACTTAGCGTGATCTGTCCATCATTTCCTTTGTGAATTCTCTATTATGTTTTAAGCTTCACTGTTTGAAAATATACTAAAAATTAAATATTTAAAAATATAGGAACACATCAAACATTTTTCGCACCATGCTCACTATACTAAGTAAAAAGCACTTATGAAATTGACATAGCATTTACCAGCTTGGTTTCCTGGTCTGTAATTTTAATAGTGTCTTAAGGATTATACTGGAATTCTGCCAGCCTGAAGTCATTAAAAGGCTTTGAGCAACAATTCAGCATCTTTTTCAAATTTAAGAAAAGCTCCATATGCCATAATTATTTAAAGCTAAGGTCATAGAAACTACTTAAACCTTTGAAATTTATAATTAAAGGATTAATATTAACTTATGAAGACATTGTCATTTTGGCTTAAAATGGAATTCTAATCTCAACTCTGGTCCCTTTGCTTTGATCTTTTCCCTTTTTCCTTTGCTAAAAATATGAAGTTTTATATCCTTAAATTTTTAAATTAAATATTATCCTCAAACAGTTCAGACTTATAAAAATTGATTGACAAACAACATCCACTCTCATTTTTACAGTATTTCACAAATGTTGGTCTTCAAGTTGGCATTTTCCTCTGGCGGCAGCTTAATATAACGGATCACAATGATACTTCTAAACAGTAAATTAATTTACAAAAACACCATGCAAAAATGGCAACTTAGAAAACCATGGGTGTGTAAATACTTTGAACGTGATGAATTGGTGTTCGTTTATATGAAGGTTTAGAATTTTCAAATAGCCTTCGAAGTACCTGCATCGTAAACCTTCTTTTTTTTTTTTTTAAAGATTTTATTTATTTATTTTGACAGACAGAGATCACAAGCAGGCAGAGAGGCAGGAAGAGAGAGAGAGGTGGAAGCAGGCTCCCTGCTGAGCAGAGAGCCGGATGTGGGGCTCGGTCCCAGGACCCTGAGATCATGACCCGAGCCAAAGGCAGAGGCTTTAACCCACTGAGCCACCCAGGCGCCCCCATCGTAAACCTTCTTGACGTGGTGAAAGGGGCTATATCTTGTTTTACACCAGGGCTAGACTTTTTTGTCATTTGGACAATATCTACAAAGCAGTACAAACCAAATATTTTAGTTGAAGCAGTTTACGTATCTCCTGTAACAAGAGGAAGTGTGTGCGCCTTAGAGACACAGTTTTGCATCGATCCTCAGGTCTCCCCTACTTTTTCTGGTTCGGGTATGAAGCACCTGTTTCACCGTGATTTCACGAAGTAAGTACTGGAATAATGTCTGGGGTGTCTCTTTATTAAGCAAAAAGAGCCGATGTTGGATATTTACACTGTCGGGCTTTTATCACCCCAACCAGAGGGCGGGGCTGCCACGCTCAGTGCAGTGTGAAGTCAGGGATACAGATGGCAGCAGGCCGCCCCCCACTGAATGCGGCTCTCGCTGTTTCCCACAGAATCTTTTGCCAATTCTCCCTCCGCCTCTTCGCTGCATGTTCAAGAGCACTTCTGTTTTCTGGCAATCTGGAAGAGCAAATCAGTAGCTTAACTTCAAAGTCTAGTTTTCCTGGGCTAGGGAGCTATGTTTTACTTGGAGAAAATTAAAAGAGTATTTTCCATGTTAAGGCTATTTCAAAATAAAATCTAGAATTACAAATGAATCATTGTTTATATTTAAAGTAAATATTTACAATTTATAAGATTAACCCTCCCTTGTCTTTGTCTGCCCTAATTTCCTAATATTCTAATCGTACCATTGTAAATGAAGTTCTGCCATTCACCAGAACTTGTTGGTTTTATCCTTTGGGATTTTCTTAAGGGAAGAAATTTCTACCTAGAATAAAAGGAAAATCTCTAGGTCAGGATAGCAAAAGATAGTATTTTGATTTGAGAAGTTGTTGAAAATAGAACAATTTATTTGGCATCTTCGGAGATTGATGTCTCAACTGAGAGAATTCAGAATAAAGCTAGTAGGTATTTGTGCCCAAAGGAATTTATGTGTGTGTTCATTTTGGTTTTTGTGAGGTTTTCTTGTTATGTATTGTGTGTGTGTGTATGTGTGCGTGTGTATGTGTGTTTGAGTTGAGATTAGTATTGATAATTGTACAGTCCTTTCAGTCCTTTCAGCTTCATGGCCAAACCTGTAGGAGTCTTATTGGCAGTGAATCTTTTTTATAACATGGAAGAAAAATAACATGAGGGGCACCTGGGTGGCTCAGTGGGTTAAAGCCTCTGCCTTCGGCTCAGGTCATGATTCCAGGTCCTGGGATGGAGCCCCGCATCGGGCTCTCTGCTCCGCTGGGAGCCTGCTTCCCTTCCTCTCTCTCTGCCTGCCTCTCTGCCTACTTGTGATCTCTGTCTGTCAAGTAAATAAATAAAATCTTTAAAAAGATAAATAAAATGCAAACAATGTGTATTTCATTAGTATCTTCAACAATGATGAAGTGATTACAGATAAGAACAGAAAGAGTAATTTGCAGCACTGTCTTGATGGTTTACCATAAATGGGGGGGGCATGTACATCCCAACTTGCCTAGGAAGGTCCCACTTTGCACCTGTTGTCCCAGGATCCTGAATGATTAAACATTTCCCCACCTCTTTCAATCTTAAACATGTCCCAGCTCGAGTGTTAAGCTCTGTGATTACCCTAACTAGGAGGGTGCTTTTTCTGTAAAGGAGGCATCTTTTCTCTTTATATATCCTGTGATTTAATTACTGAACATTATAATGCTGACTACATATATTTTAATGAGTACCTTTTTGAAAATAATACTGAACTTATAGATAACTAGACTCTAATTATTTTAACATCCTGACTAGCCTTCTGACTGATGTTTTTTCTATCACACACCAACATTTCTGTAACATTTGATGCACTTCAATTGAAAGTATTTTCTGTTTGTTAGGAGGCTCAAGGAGATTCAAATGAAGAGGCAGAGCCTCCCTATCCATAATCCTGCCTGCTTTATTTGGAGACTTTCTAGAAGGGGAGGGCAGAGGATGAGCTGATGGGCATTTGGTGTTAGGCACTGAGGGCCTGATGTCACAGAAAGGTCAAAGGGCATAGCACATTGGAAGAGCACTGGGCTGGGAGTCAAGTCTCATTCTAATCATGGTTCATAGTAGAAGGGAGACAATTATTCACTGTGGAATGGGGTTTCCTAATTCAGTATTGTGAGGATTAAATTAATAGTTGAATGGGGCGCCTGGGTGGCTCAGTTGGTTAACGCGTCTGCCTTCCACTCATGTCATGATCTCAGGAAGGCCCTGAGTCAGGCGTTCTGCTCAGCCAGGAGTTTGCTTTTCCCTCTCTCTCTCTCTGCCTCTCCTTCCTGCTCATGTGCACTCTCTCTTTCAAATAAATAAGTAAAATCTTAAAAAAAAATAATTAATAATCAAAAATGGTCATTTAACTAAATTGAATATATATGGGACACAGTAAAAATAACAGAAAAAGTACAGTTAGTGTAAATATACCTCTTCATCCTCACAAGTAATTAAGGAAATGCTAAGACAAGATATTACTTTTCATGTATTGAAATAAACAAATAATTTTAAGTGATACTGAGTATCACTTTTAACTAATAATACCAAATACCAAAGATGATATGAATAAATACTCCAAAATGCTATTAGTGAGCATATAAATTGGTACAACTTTCCTGAAAGCCTTTAGTTATCTATATTGTGGGCTTTTAAAATATTCATCTCTTTTGATGTAGTGATCTATTTTTTTGGTCAGCATAACATCAATACCAAAACCCAAAAAAGATAGCCCTCTAAGAACAGATTAATCTCAGAAATCTGTTACATTTCTATACACTAATAATGAAGTAGCAAGAAGAGGTATTAAGAAAACAATCTCACTTAAGATTGCACCAAAAATAAGATACCTAGGAATAAACGTAACTGAAGACCTCTACTCAAAAAAACTATAAAACACTGATGAAAGAAATTGGAGATGACTCAAAGAAATAGAAAGACATCCCATGCTCATGGACTAGAAGAGCAAATATTGTTAAAATATCTATACTACCCAAAGCAATCTGCAGATTTAATGCAATCCTTATCAAAATAACAGCATTTTTCATAGAACTACAACAAAAAACCCTAAAATTTGTATGGAACCATAAAAGACCTGGATAGCCAAAGTAGATTTGAAAAAGAAAAGCAAAGCTGGAGGTATCACAATTCTAGACTTCAAGTTATATTACAAAACTGTATTAATCAAAATAGTATGGTATCAGCACAAAAAAATGGGAACATAGATCAAAAGAAAAGATTAGAAAACCCAGAAATAAACTCATAATCATATGGTCAGTTAATTTCCGACAAAGCAGGAAAGAATATCAAATGGGAAAAAGTCTCATCAAAAAATGATGTTGGGGAAACTGGTCAGCTATAGACAAAAGAATGAAACTAGACCATTTTTTACAATACACAAAAATAAACTCAGGTCAATGAATTGACCTGAGGGGTGCCTGAGTGGCTCAGTCAGTTAAGCATCGATTCGTGATTTTAGCTTGGGCCGTGATCACAGGGTTGTGAGATTGAGCCCTGTGTTGGATTCCTTGCTCGATGTCAAGTCTACTTGAGATTCTGCTTGAGATTCCCTCTGCTCCTCCCCCAACTCAAGTATGCACACACTCTCTCTTTATAAAATAAATGAATAAAATATTTTTTAAAAGTGGATTTACTTGAAAGGATAAAAATCCTAGAAGAAAGCAGAGGCAGTAATGTCTCTGACATTGGCCATAGCAACATTTTTCTAGGTATGTTTCCTGAGGCAAGGGAAACAAAAGCAAACATAAATTATTGGGACTACATTATTAAAATAGAAAGCTTCTACACAGAAAAGGAAACAATCAACAAAACTAAAAAACAACTTACTGAATATGAGAAGATATTTGCAAATGATACATCCAATAGAGGGTCAATATTCAAAATATGCAAAGAACTTTTATAAATCAACACCCAAAACCAAATAATCTGATTTTGAAATGGACAGAAGACATGAACAGACATTTCTTTGAAGACATCCAAATGGCCAACAGACACATGAAAAGATGCTCAATATCACTCATCAGGAAAAGGCAAATCAAAAAAAAACCACAATAAAATATCACCTCACCTGTCAGAATGGCTAAAATCTAAAACACAAGAAACAAGAGGTGTTGGCAAGGATGTTGGAGAAAGCAAAAACCCTTTTGTGCTGTTGATGGAAATGTAAACTAGTGTAGCCACTGTGGAAAACAGTATGAAGTTTCCTCAAAAATTTAAAAATAGATCTACCCCATGGTCTAGTAATTGTACTACTGAGTATTTCCCCCCAAAATACAAAAACATGAATTCAAAGGAATACATGTACCCCTATGTTTATAGGAGCTTATTTACAATAGACAAGATATGGAAGCTGCCCAACTGCCCATCAATAGATGAATGGAGAAAGAAGATGTGGTATATATCCAATGGAATATCATTCAGCCATAAAAAAGAATGAAGGGACACCTGGCTGGCTCAGTTGGTTAAGCCACTGCCTTCAGCTCAGGTCATATTCCCAGGGTCCTAGGATCGAGTCCCACATCGGGTTCCTTGCTCAGTGGGGAGCCTGTTTCTCTCTCTGCTTCTGTCTGCCACTCTGCCTGCTTGTGCTCTCTCTCTGACAAATAAATAAATAAAATCTTAAAAAAAAAATAGGACAAAATCTTGCCATTTGCAATGACATAGATAAAGCTAGAGAGTATTCTGCTAAGTGAAATAAGTCAGTGAGAGAAACACAAATACCATATTATTTCACTCATATGTGGATTTTAAGAAACAAAACAAAGAAGCAAAGTTAAAAAGAGACGGAAAGAGAACAGCCAAGAAACAGACTCTTAACTATAGAGAACAAACTGATGGTTACGAAGGGGATGACTGAAACATGGAGACTGAGGAAATCGCTCATCATGATGAGCACTGGGGGATGTATGGAAATGCTGGATCACTCCACCATACACCCAAAACTAATACAACACCATATGCTAATTATAGTAGAATTAAAATAAAATTTATGAATAAATTAATTAAAGAAATAAAAGAAAAATGGATGCTGAGGGACAGCTAGCAGGCAATGGCACACTCTTAATGCCTTTAGCATTTGATGCCTATTTTGTGAATAGCAGTCCTGGATTACTTGATAGAGTGATGATCAAAACGGACAGATATTCCCGTCTCCTCACAGCTCACATTCTAGCTGGAGACAGGTAATAACTAAGCAGTGAACATGCCACTTATTTAAGAAGTGTCTAAGTGCTACTGAATAAGAAATGAAAGAAAGGATTAAGGGAGACTCTGGAGTACCAGAGTTGGGGCCTATTTAAATAGTGTGATCAGGGTTGGCCTCATTGAGAAGGTCAACAAGGAGTTGAATTAGCCATGTGAGAGTATCTGGAGGAAGAAGTTTCTGATGGAGTGAACAGCCAGTGCAAAGACTGAGCAAGAGCATGGCTGGCGGGGTTAAGGACCAGCGGGGAAACCAGTGTGGGGAGAGCAGAGGAGACAAGGAGAGAGTAGAAAATGAGATTTGAGGAATCCCAAGGGTCCTGATCACATAGGACCTTTGAGGCTGTTGTAAGGACTAACTCTGAGTAATGGAAGAACATTAGGGCATTGTGCCAAGGAGTGATATGATCCAACTTAGACTTGAAAAGATCATTCTGGCAGTGTGAGGACAAAGGTGGGAAACCCATTAGAAGAGCACTGCTGGACTCTGAGGGAGCGATTAGGGGGACTTGGACCAGAGTGGCGCCAGTGGAGGTGGTCAGATTCTGGGTAGATTTAAAGGTGGAGCCAACACAGCTTCTTGACAGATTTGATTTGGGATGTGAGACAAAGAAAAAGGAAGTCTTAGATAAGTTTACACAGGGGAAAAGAGCAAATATACTAGTTCATTTCTCTGGGGTATGGGATTAGAAATGATTTTTAAATGGTATCATTCAGTTTTTCTAAATATTCTCTATTATAACCATACTGTAGTCCTAATGGTGATGTACAAGTCACCACTGGTTATATTGTCCCCTTGCCCCAAGCCCTAGAACATCTTCAGCCTGCTTCCTCTTTCTACCCTGAGACACCAGAGTCACAGAGACAAGGCTGGGCTGGCCCTTCAGTCCTGGGGTTACATTAGCTGACACCAGAAACTGGGCAGTGTGATTATGACGTCAGCAGCCCCTCCTCAGCCCTGCCTGTGAGGTTGGGATGTTCTCCAATGCCCCTTACCCTGGCCCAGGTTATCTTTCTCTCAGGGCAGGGAGGCTGTTCTTCAAAGAAAAGCAGAAATATTGCCTGCCTGACTTCGGCCTGCTCACAGGGCTCTCATTTTTGCTTCTGCAACATTAATGAGCTCAGAAGGAAATGTGGGCCTCTCTGACTTCAGACTATGCCTCTCCCAAGAGAACCCAGCCCAGGGTCTGATAGGGAGGAAAGGAGAAGGTGGTCATGGTCCTGAGACAGAGCGGGCTGGTAGTATGAGGCCCCTGAGGGACACAGGACCATCTGGCCTCAAAGAGAAGAAGGTAAGACTGAGATACTCTCTCTGTTCCTGAGACAAGGATCATTCTAAAAAACATATCTCAGGGTCTGGCCAAGCTGGCTCAGTCCATAGAGCATGCAAATCTTGATCTTGGCTTCATGAGTTCAAGCCCCATGTTGGACAGTACAGCTTACTTTTAGGAAAGGAGAGAAAAAAATCTCCTTGCTGGGCTGGATTAGGCACTGGTAACATCAAAACAGCCTCTCCCTGCAAAGAGATATCCTTTAATGGGGCAGGGATAATGGAACAAATGACACTATGATTACACTGAATGGAAATCAGAGCCATTGCCTAGATCTGTTGGCCAGCATGCTTGAGAAACTCCCAGGAGGTCTGCAGGGGAAGGGTAGAATCAGGCAGAACCTTCAGGACAAGGTAAACCAGGAGTTAATGGCATTTCCCTCTCTTGCTTAAAAACTTACAAAGTGCCATTGCCCACAACAAAGTGAAGTTGCCCCAGCTCCTTAGCTTTCTGGCCAAGGATTTGCATAATCCCACTGCTCCTCTCCTACCTTTCCTCTTTTCTCATTTATTTTATTTTTTTTTAAAGATTTTTTATTTATTTATTTGACAGAGAGATCACAAGCAGGCAGAGAGGCAGGCAGAGAGAGAGGAGGAAGCAGGCTCCCCGCCGAGCAGAGAGCCCGATGCGGGGCTCGATCCCAGGACTCTGAGATCGTGACCTGAGCCGAAGGCAGCGGCTTAACCCACTGAGCCACCCAGGCGCCCCATCTCATTTATTTTAATTAATTTAATTTTTCAGTCCATGGTTCAGTGGCATTGAGTACATTTAAATTGTTGTGCAACTATCACCACCATCTCCAGAACTACTTCCATCTTGTGAAACCTGAACTGTCCCCATTAAACACGAATTCCCTATTTCTCTGTCCCCCAGTCCCTGGCAGCCAACATTCTACCTTCTGTCTCTATGTATTTGATGACTCTAGGTACCTCATGTGAGTGGAATTAAACAGTATTTATCTTTTTGTGATTGATATATTTCACTTAGCTTTATGTCTTCAAGGTTTATCCATGTGGTAGCCTGTGTCAGGGTTTCTTTTTTTTTTTTTTTTTTCAAAAAAAAGGCTAATATTCCATTGTCTGTTTATACCACAGTCTGTTTATCCATTCGTCCCATCAGTGGACACTTGGGTTGCTTCCACTTTTTGGCTATTGTGACTAATTCTATTATGAATATGGGTGTGCAAATATCAGTCTGAGCTTCTTCTTTTAATTATTTTGGGTATAATACCCAGTGTGGAATTGCTGGACCGTATGGTAATTCTATTTTTACTTTTTTGAGGAACTCTCCATGAGATTTTCAGCTGGTGCGCCATTTACATTCCCACCAGCAGTGCACAAGGCTTCCAATTTCTCCACATCCTCACCAACACTTGATTTTGGTTTGTTTTGTCTTTATAATTGACATCATAATGAGTATGAAGTGGTGTCATCTTCTACCTTTTTTAACTGTCTCCTCAACCACAGACACACTCTGTGCTGTGCTCACCCCAGAAGACTGCCTTTTCCACAAGTAGGCTGGAAGCATTCTTCCTTCATGGCTTCACATGAATTTTTTCTCCGCCTGGAAGACCTGGTGAACTTAACATCCTCATTCAAAGACGTTACCTGTCCTTGTCTTGCTCCTTCTTAACACCAACTCCAGAAGAAATCAGGCTCTTCATTGTATCAGGCCTCTTCTTTTTTAAAACATTTTTTATCAAGATTTAATTTACATACAGATGATGTTTAGTTATGCAACTTTGACAAGTCATGAGCACAATCAAGATAAACAACTATTCCATCACCTCAGATATTTCTCCAGACCCTTTGTTGTCAATCCCACTTCCTTCCTCTTGCTGGGACCTCCTGGCAACCACCCATCTATTTTCTGTGACTATTAGATTTGCCTCTCCTGGAATATCGTATAAATGAGTCATTCAGCATGTAGCCTTTTGGGTCTGGTTTCTTTCCCTTTAGCGTAATGTGAGAGTCATTCATGTTCTTGTGTGTAGCGATAGTCCTAATCTTTTTTTATTACCAATAATATTCCATTGCATGAATGTACCAAAGTTTGTCTGTTCTCCAGGGGAGAAATATTTGAGTGGTTAAACATTCATATAAGGGTTCTGTGTAAACATAAATTTTTCATTCCACTTAGGTAAATAACAAGGATTGGGATGGCTGAGTGGTATATTTACTGTATCTTTAAACTTTAGGAGCTGCCAAACTGTTTTCCAAACTGGCGGTATCATTTTGCATTTCTGTAAAAAATACATATGGGTTCTAGTTGCTCTGCGTCCTCACCAGCATTTGATACTGTTGAATTTGTGACATCATTTTAACCATCCTAATAGGTGTATCTCATTGAATATGGATTTCCGTAATAACTAATAATGTTGAACATCTTTTCATGTATGTATTTGTCATTTAAATATCTTTCTTGGTAAAGTGTTTAAATATTTTTCCAATTTTATATTTAGTTTATTTTCTTTTGGTTGAATTTTGATTGTTCTTTATATATTCTGGACACAAGTCCTTTATAAGATTAATGATTTGTAAACACTTTTCACAGACAGTGGCTGAACTTCTCATCTTTTAGCAGCATCTTTCAAAGAACAGGGATAATAGATCATGCTCTGGTGTCATGTCTAAGAAATCTGTGCCTAACCTAAAGTCACAAAGATTTTCTCCTGTTTTCTTCTAGAAGTTTTAAGTTTTTTATTTAGATCTGTAGTCCATTTTGAGCCAGTTTTTGTGAATGGTGCAAGGTACAGATTAAGATTCAGTTGTTTGAGGACTATTTGTTGAAAAGACTGTCCTTTCTCTGTTAAATTCCCTTTGTAGCTTGTTGAAAATCAATTAACCATAAATGTGTAGTGTGCTACTGAACTTTCTAATTTTGTACAATTGATATACATACTCTTCTAATAATGCCAGTGTCCTTTTTTTTTTTTAAGATTTTGTTTATTTATTTTAGAGAGAGGGCGCGCATGAGGGGGAGGGAGAGGAAGGGAGAACAAATCTCAAGCAGACTCTACACTGAGCACAGAGCCTGACCTGGGGCTCAATTTCACAATCCTGAAATGATAACCAGAGCTGAAACCAAGAATTGAACATTTAACTGACTGAGCCACCCAGGTACCCCACACAGTGTCTTGATTACTGTAGTTTTATAGTCAGTCTAGCAGATAGGTAGTATGACTTGTCTTTGTTCTTTTTCAAAATTCTTTTACCTGTGGTTCCTTTGCTTTTCTTAGAATCAGCATAGTAAATTCTACACAAAATCCTGCTGGGAGTTTTCAAACACTTTGTTAAATCTATTTCACAGTTAGGAAAGAAATGAAATCTTACTGTTACTGAGTTTTCCAGTCCATGAACATAGTATATCTTGCTGTTTAATTAGGTTTTCTTTAATTTCTTTCATCAGTGTTTATTGTTCTCAGCATATAGATGTGGCATTTATTTTGTTTGACTTATACCTATCATTTCATGTCTTTAACTTTAAAACCCAATTATTTGCTGCTAATATATAGAAATACAAAAGATTTCTTTATATTGATCTTTTATCTTGTGACCTTGCTAAACTCATTAGTTCTAGTCACTCTTTTTCTAGATACTTTGGGATTTCAACATAATCGATAAGTACCTGTTATTTAATAGTTTTCCTTGTGAGAGTTTTTTTTAATGAAGCTGTATATATCAAGATATTTTATTTTTCAGTACTGTAACACAATTATTTTACTAGACTGGTGAATTTTAAAAAACAACTTCTCAAAACAAACCTAACACAAGAAGAATCAAATGAGATCACACCAGTCAGTAAAAATGTATATAGGATATAGAAGCAGGCACATTCGTAATTTCCCAGTTTATTTTGTTATGTCCTGTGATATATATATATATATATATATACATATATATATATATGATTTTTAAAAATAGTAATACACACAAACATATAGGCAAAGTCACAAGTATTTTTAAATACCGCTTTTTAAGATACAAATTATTCTTGGTCGTGGCTTTCCATATTAATCATTCTTTTTAAAAATCAAAATGATTTTGAAGGGGTGGGGGGTGGGAGGTTGGGGGCACCAGGTGGTGGGTATTGTAGAGGGCACGGATTGCATGGAGCACTGGGTGTGGTGTAAAAATAATGAATACTGTTATGCTGAAAAAGTAAAAAATTAATTAAAAAAAATAAAAATAAAAATGATTTTTTAAAAGTTCTAAAATAATTTATTTTATGAATATATTTTAAATATTGCATTAGAGTAAGAACCTCTGCTATTTAAAATCATAAAATTTTTGCAAGTATTACAATATTGAAATCAGGCTCAAAACATATTTCTTCTACACACATACTGAAAAATTGATAAAAACCAAAACCAAAACCATTATTTGTGATATATTGTCCTTCTCAGTGAATGAAATACCTTTTTTAAAAACAATATTACTTTGATAGTTAAGTCTTTTTTAAGTATTAGACTCACCAAATTGTGTAGAAAATCTCTTTAACTTCCATGTTTGAAATTACATTCCCTTTAAAAACATTTTTTTTCTTTTTCTTTTTTCCCTTAAGAATATTTTTAACTGGTTCATTACATCATTGGAGTGTGTTTTAGACTTTATGTTCTGATTCATGACTAACTCTTAAGTAACTTTTTGGGGCATATGTCATATATATATATAGAGAGAGATAGATATATATATATAATATAAATAGATAGATATATAGAGAGAGGAGTGAGAAAGCCTTCCCTTCATAGATTTACCTGAGATATATGTCCAAAAAAGTTACTAATGTGTACATACATATACATATGTATGTCCACAATTTGGAATACACTAATCAATTCCAATAATAATATAGGCTGTATCATTGCACTTATGACTAAAATACTAGTTAGCCTGCCAGGTGTAGAGTATTGTATAATATTTTTGTATTTTCCAGAATGTATTACAAATTGTTATTGAAAAAAGAAAAGCTACATTTTTAAGTGTGTGCAGATGTGAATTTTGGCTAACAGAACTATTTTTAATATTCATCTATGGTATTTACTTGGCAAAGAACATGGACATTTGTTCCCACTGCATGAATTTAACAGATCAGTAGACATCCTAGGGATACTCTAAGGAAGCAACCTTGGGTCATGGAAAATATCTCATAAAACATCTATATCTTTGAATCTTATTTTGACAGTTGCTTATGTTACTATACATTTTATGTTATTATTGAATGAGGGATTTTAAAAAATCTTTAAATGAACTTTTAAAGAGTTATAATTCAGGCCTATAATTCTATTAATTATTACAATTCTAACATGGATAATGGTGTTTATTCAACCCAGACTATTTTGTTAGGTTGAAGGAAGTATCAACCATTTTAGAGACTTCCTGAGATCAAGAAATTATTGGAATTACCAATAGAATTACTTAGATCATAACGGATGGTCCATTTAGTCCTATATTTGGTGTCAAATAGCACAAAGAGGGAATAAATGGGTGATGTGAATTTCCAAATCTCTAGTTTCCTTAATAATTTGTGGGTGAAGGAGTCAACACACATTTAGCAAGCATTTACTATATACTTAGCTCAGTGCTGATCCCAAAAAGGAAGGTAACTTTGTCCCTGCTTTCTGGAAACTTTTATTATTGTAGTGATAATGAGAAATACAAGCACAAAAGAGCTTTTAAAACTATATAACTCTGTATAATAAAATTCTAGATTAAGGTACGATGGTGGGAAATCTGAGAAGGTCTGTAGTATTTAGGGGATGTTTTATGGAGGAAGTGGTCCTTGAAGTACAATGTTTGGATTGGCACTAGATACAAAGAATTTCCTGAAGCAGTCCAAGGGGATAAAATGGGAAGCCATGAGCTTAGGATGAATTGAGAGAATGTCAAACACCAATTAGGAAAATCTTACTTATATAAAAAAGATGGACAGTGACTTTTTGAAACTTTTCTATTTTAAAACTTTTTATTTACACTTCCTGAAAAGTTACAAAAATAGTACAGAGAATTCCCAGGCACCCTTCACCCAGCTTCCCCTGTGTCTACATCTTATTTATCTGTAGTGCAATCAATAAAACGAGATTCACGTTAATACTTTTTAACATTGACAAAATGCATTTACATCAGTAAATAACTGTAGGCCTTATTTTAATTTCACCAGTTTTTCCACTAATGTTCCTTTTTTGTTTTTCTAGGATCTCCCACCACATTTACTTGCCATATATTTTTAGTCTCCTCTAGTCTGTGACAATTCTTCAGTTTTCCCTTATCCTTCTTCACCTTGATGCTTTTGAAGAGTACCAGTTATCTTGTAGACTGTTTTTTTTTCACTTTGGGTTTGTCTAATGTTTTTGATGATTACACTGAGGTTATTCTTTGGCAAGAATGCTACTGAAAGGATGTGCCTTTCTCAAGTGCATTATATCAAGGGGTTCAAAATATCTTATTATAGGTGACTTTGACATTGATCACTTGGTTAAGGTAGTATCTGCCAGGTTTCTCTGCTATAGTTATTTTTTTCCCTTTGTAATATGTAAAAATATCTTGAGATACTTAGAGGCTACGTAAATATTCTGTTTCTCCTCAGACTCACATCCACTAATTTTGTCATCCATTGGTGAATCTTGCCTGCAATACTATTATTATCTTTTTTTACTCAGTTCCTTTGAAGTTTTGGCATTTTCTGGCTTTAACTTATGCTGAGGTTTTTGTTGTTATTGTTGTTTTAATTTTTAGTTTTTTGTATCTTGAGGAGAGAAAATATTAGGAGTCAAGGTGACTTTTTTTTCTTTTTTTTCAAAGATTTTATTTATTTATTTGACAGAGATCACAAGTAGGCAGAGAGACAGGCAGGGAGAGAGAGGAGGAAGCAGGCTCCCTGCTAAGCAGAGAGCCCGACGTGGGGCTCGATCACAGGACCCTGAGATCATGACCTGAGCTGAAGGCAGAGGCTTAACCCACTGAGCCTCCCAGGTGCCCCAAGTCAAGATGACTTTTTAAATGAAATTTTTTTTTTAGTGTAAGGAATCAACTCTAAAGGAAAAAAAATAAGATGAAAGCAGAGGTAGGGCTTGGTAAAAAGCAATGCATGATACAAGGGTTTGTATACCTAGAAAATAACCTCAATTTGACTGCATTTTCCAGGAACAAATGGTCAGAGAGCATCATAATTAGAACAAGGTTCAGTGCAACCAGATTTTAAAAATTAATTAGTTCAAGTTCCTGGAGTTGAAATCTTCGGAGAAAAACTTACTAGAGGTTCTCACAAAGAAGTTAGTATATGATGTGGTTAACATCCTCAACAATAATCTCATGGAGTATAACATTTTTATTGGGTATTTTCTTAAAATGGAGGAGTAATAGCTATTATTTTGACTTCAACTTTTCTAAAAATAAAGGAACTGTTACCATGAGATAAAACATTTTAGAAGTCAATCTGAGCTCCGGAAGTCCTCAGAAGGTTCATGAAGTTATTTTAGGACCAAACAAATTACTGACCAGATAGTATTTACGTGAAGAAAAATTGAAACCTGCTAGTCAAATGCTGCTGTGTTAAATAGCCAAAACCTTATTGTAATAGTATTTTCTTTGGAGTAGGAATCATTCAGTCTCAAACCATGTAAAGGAGTTAAATAGGGATGTCTCAGAATAACCTTATTATGAGATAGTGCCACAGTATTAACCTTGAGAAGACAGTTAAGGAAATTGAGATTTGCCAAGCTTTGCTTTATTTGTTGTACTTCTTGAGAGATGTTTCAAGTTTTTCTTCTGATGACAATTTTATCCCCTGGAACTGAACACTGAGAAAGGATGTTAAAGAAGTAGCAAGGAAGAGGAAGGGTAAGCACGTGCCGCATAGCTTTTCTCCTGTTCATTTTCTATTTCTAAAGAGCTGAAGCTATTTAAGATTTTGACATTATCTTCAAATACTGACTTTTGATCTGCAATGAAGTCTTGGCTATTTTTTTTTAAGATTTTATTTATTTATCTGACAGAGAGAGACACAGTGAGAGAGGGAACACAAGCAGGGGGAAGTGGGATAGGGAGAAGCAGGCTTCCCGCCCAGCAGGGAGCCTGATGCAAGGATTGATCCCAGTACCCTGGGATCATGCCCTGAGCTGAAGGCAGATGCTTAACGACTGAGCCACCCAGGCACCCCAAGTCTATTTTTTTTTTTTAATTTTCAGCATAACAGTATTCCTTGTTTTTGCACCACAACCAGTGCTCCATGCAATCCGTGCCCTCTCTAATACCCACCACCTGGTTCCCCCAAGTCTATTTTTAACAAAAAGCTTAACCTTTTCACATGATTTAAATGAATAACTGCCTATCTGATGTATACGAAGTAAATATATGTGTACATTTAGAACAACTTTTAGCAAAGAAAAACTAAATGGGTAATTCTTCCATTGTACATCACATAAGCATCTGGATCTCTGGATTATTTTGCAAATTGCCATATCACCAGTTTAATTCACTTGAATTTCATATTCAGGTTACTGTGAGCTAGGGAATGGATTAAGTATGGAGAACACAAAGAAAACATAACATTATTGATTAGGACCTAAAGAATCACAATGTATTTTAACATAGATTACATGCTAGTTTATTTCCTATACAATATGACTGAGAATAAAATAACCCCCAACATATATCAGTTCACATTAGATAAAGAGCTCACCCAGGGTCAGTGGACCTATATTTGGCAGGGTCTGTAGGAGTTCCATGTTATCTGCATTTATTAGGTTATAAACTGAAAATAAAATACTATAAAAGTTTCCAGTCAGAGTGTTTTGGCATGATTTTTAACTGCCCTGTACCATCTTTTAAAAATGTGCCTTATATGGCCAAAGAATTAGACAGCAATTTAATAAAAAATCCAGATGTGAAGATTGATTTTTTTTTTTTAAATACTCTGTGAGACCTTGGGAATAGAACCAAGTCAAAATTGGCCAATGCTAGAGACCCAATCTTTACTACCCAGAAGCTAGAAATAGCACAGTTTTTGATAGACGATTCTTGGGGAAATCTTAGATTTTTAAAAATCACAGGAGCAAACATTTACATGAACATGAAAAGAGTCTGATGTTCGCTTTGATCAGCTCTTTCAAGAAGGAAAGAAGAAAGTTACTTAGGGGAAAACATTTTGTAATCTTTTTCAGTTAAATAACTATTGGTTGTTTCAACTTTCCACATCTTCACATCAAGTATTTCAGCCACTGTTTTGTAATGAGAACAAAACCAAAATATTATCTAATTAAGATAATATTTTGGTTTTGTTCTCATAACTTATGTAGTTTCCCTAATCACCTAATTAAATGAAGCACATTGGTCAGTGTGCTGCATATTGATATTTCACTGCTAATTAATATGTACCAATCCCCTTTATAAGGTGCATGTTCATAAAATAGCCTTTAATATTATCTTATATCCAAATTAATTATATATTATATATACATATATAAGTTACCACCTATATTTTCTGATCACACAAAAAATATTTTTGAGTAAGTTAAAAAAAACATAAACCAGGTAACATTTCACTTTTTGCTTTCATGAATACACATTTGGCAGTCTCTTGCCAGTTTTCCTGGAAGAAAGAATCATAAACAACTGCTTGGGGTGCCTGGGTGGCTCATTCAGCTAAGTGTCTGCCTTCAGCTCAGGTCATGATCTCAGGATCCTTGGACTGAACCCAAGGGTTCTCTGCTCAGCAGGGAGCCTGCTTCTTCACTCCCCCTGCTTGTGCTCTCTCTCTCTCTGTCAAATAAGTAAACAAAATATTTCTTAAAAATAAAACAAAACAAAAAACCAAAAATAACTATTTGTACAATCTTTTTTATGGAATTAGTTCAGAAATAACAAATGAATAAACAAGTACATTTTAGACAGATGACTACACTGATGAATTCTGTCACAACATTTAAGAAAGAAATAATACCATTCAGCATGACCAGACTGGACAGTATATGGGAAGAAAACTACAGACTACAGACATAAAAACTTCCTTATCAAAATATTAACCAATCAAATCTAGCAATATATAAAAAGGATAACACATCCTGGCCAAGTGGGACTTATCCTAGGAATGCAAAGTTGGGTTCAACATTAAAAAATCAATCAATGTAGGTTCACCTAGGTGGCTCAGTCAGTTAAGCGTCTGACCCTTGATTTTGGCTCAGGTCATGATTTCTAGGTCATGAGATCAAGCCTTGTGTCAGACTCCATGCTCAGTGTAGAACCTGCTTAAGATTCTCTCTCCCTCACCCTTTCCCCCCGCTCATGAACACTCTTTCTCAAAAAAAAAAAAAAAAAAAAAAAAATCAATGTAATTGACCATGTTAAAAGACTAAAAAATAAAACCATGATATAATCTCACTAGATACAGAAAAAGCATTAATACCCATCTGTGATAACTCAGAGAATTGGGATAAAAAGCAAATAATAGAAAAAGAGAATCTACAGCTATACTTAATGGTGACAGACTATATGATTTTTCCCTAAGATTAGGAAAAAGACAGGAATGTCCATTCTCACTTATAAGTCTACCTTATACTGAAGGTCCTGGTCGGTGAAAAAAGAAAAAAGAAAGAAAAGAAAAAGCATAAAATTAAGGAAGAAAGAAGTAAAACTGTCTTTATTTGTAGATAACATGTCATCTGCCTGAAGTAACCAAAAGGAATCTGCAAGCAATCACCTGTACTAGAACTAATAGGTAAATTGAGCAAGGTCACGGGGTACCAGGTCGTCAATTGTATTTCTATATACTAGTAGTGTATTATGTAATAATGGTTTGAAATTTCAAAAATCAATACCATTTAAAGTGACAACACAAATACTTCAAATTTTAACAAAACATATGGAAGATCTGTACACTGACAATTATAAAACATTGGTGATATAAATTTCAAAAGACCTAAATAAGGGAAGATAAATATCAAACTCATGGATGAGAAGATGCAACATTGTTAGAATGTCATTTCTCCCAAATCGATTCTTAGATTAAGCATAATCCAAATAAAAAATTCTCAGCAGTTTTTTTGTGTTGAAATTGACAGGCTGACTCTGAATCCGTTTTGATGATGCAAAGCACTGCCAGATCAATTTTGAAAAAGAGTAAAGTTGGAGGATGCACACTGCCCAATTTCATGACTAACTGTAAACCTACACCAATCAAGAGAAGGTGGTATTGGTGTAAGGATAAATCTGTCGATCAATGAATCAATATAAGGCTCTGGAAATAGACCTACACATTTATAACCAACTGGTTTTTTTTAGAAAAATGTGCTAAGATAATGAGTGGGGAAAGGATTGTCTTTCGACAAATAGTTCTGGAACAATTGGCTATCCATGTGGGGGAAAAAAGAGCCTTGACTTTTTCCTCACACTTACACAAGAGTAGTGTGAAGTGGATTGTGGACCTACATATAAATAATGAAAGTATACAACCCTAAGAGAAAATCTTTGTGATGTTGGCTTCAGCAAAATTCTCTTTGATTGGACTCAAAAAGTATGAACTATGGAAGAAAAAAAATTGGTAAGTTGGACTTAAAATTCTTACTCTTCAAGATATACTTTTTTTTTTTTTAGGGGTGCCTGGGTGGCTCAGTGGGTTAAAGCCTCTGCCTTCGGCTCAGGTCATGGTCTCAGGGTCCTGGGATTGAGCCCCGCATCGGGCTTTCTGCTCAGTGGGAAGCCGCTTCTCTCTCTCTCTCTCTCTCTCTCTCTGCCTGCCTCTCTGCCTACTTGTGATCTCTCTCTGTCAAATAAATAAATAAAATCTTTAAAAAAAAAAGAAAGAGGGGTGCCTGGGTGGCTCAGCGGGTTAAGCTGCTGCCTTTGGCTCAGGTCATGATCTCAGGGTCCTGGGATCGAGCCCCGCATCGGGCTCTCTGCTCAGTGGGGAGCCTGCTTCTTCCTCTCTCTCTGCCTGCCTCTCTGCCTACTTGTGATCTCTCTCTGTCAAATGAATAAAAAAAATCTTTAAAAAAAAAAAAGAAAGAAAGAGAAATACTTTTTTTTTAAGATTTTGTTTTTAAGTAATCTCAACACCCAATGAGGGGCTCAAACTCACGACCCCAAGATCAAGAGTCACATGCTCCATCAACTGAGCCAGCCAGGCACCCCGAGGGATACTCTTAAGAAAATAAGGCCGCACACTAGGAGAAAATAGCTGCAAAATATGTATCTTCTGAAGGATTTTTAATAGAAGATTTTTATCAAACATAAAAATTCTTATAACTTAATAAGAAGACAATATGCTTTTTAAATATCAGAAAAATCATTTAACATTCTTTGCCAAAGAAGAAGTACTGTGCTAACTGAAATTTTAACTCTGTTGTTGGGGCACTGGGCTCATCTAACTAAACTTGAAAATCTATGCAAATTGGAACTATGCACAGTAGGAACTGCCTATATTTAACAAACAGAATCACAACTACCTTCAAAGTATGCGAATCTTCTGGGTTTTCAGTTCCACTAAGTGTCCAGTAAGAGATAGACACCCTGTGTCGTTTTGGGGAACACTACACCCTGTGTGTGCCAGACATCTGGTAATAAACACTCCTTGCCCATATTAATTACTCTTACTGACGGGTAATAAAAATGGCCCATGTTTCTTGCACCAAGTGTCAAGCATTGTAAAGGCTTATCTCATTGTCCCCTCTCATTGAAGTAAGGGCTGCCATTCCCTTTGCAGAAGCTTAGATAGATTCAGTAATTTGGAGAGATGAGATTCAAGCTCAGTTTGACTCCAGAACCCATGCCCTAAATTCTCTTATCGTACACGTGGTGACAATATGTTTGATGACTGCCGAGAAGGGAAATATAGGGAGATATGAGAATACACCAGAGTTGACAACTTGGTCTTCGGTTGCAGAAAGACTTGCCTGAAGAAATAATGCTGATACTGCTCCTCTGGTAAGAGTGAATGCTAGACACACATGCAGAGAGAGATGTGGGCTCTAACCAGGCCCCTGTCAATGTCTAGTTGAGCAACCCTTAGAGCCCTTGAACATGAGTCTGTCTTTCACTCACAAGGTTGTCTTTTCAAGCTTCAGTTAAAAATTTTTCTTTTTTACTTTCAGCTTTTTTCCCAGTTTGATTTTTTATTATTTATTTTTGTCTTTTATTCAAGTATAATTAACATACATCTTAAATTAGTTTCAAGTGTACAATATAATAAGCTTCAATTCTTAATGCTTTCTTCTTCTGTTAGGAAAAATGGGCACCTTTGATGGACAAAGATTATTACGTGAAGTTAACGATGTTTGCAAATGCTTACTTTGTTTTACTGCCCTCTGTCCTGTCTCATTCCCATCCCAACAATTTGGTCAGGCAATGTAAGATTTTTTTTATAGAATTGTTCTTGTTAAAAGTTGACATTTTCATTTTCATAAAACAAATTAATGATCTTCTGTATTTTTGTCAGGGTAGCAAACACAGGTCCTCTGCTTTGCACTTAACTGTGCTCAGAAAGGTTCTTGAAAATAATTGATGGAAGTTAAAACAATTGAGAAGCAAGTTCAGTTTGTATTGATCTAAGAGAAGAAGATATCTGTTGTATGCCTACCACGTATCAGGCACTTGAACATATGTTCTCTACCTTAATTCCCACATTAATCTGCTTTAATTCCTTTGAAGTCAGGTTCCCTCAGTATAGTTGGAGATATGAGGCCCAGGGGAATTAAGTAGCTTGCTCAGTGATATAGGGCCACAAAATGCAGAACCAAGATTCTAATTCCAGTTTCTTTCTCTGAACACATGCAAAGAATTGTTTGTTTTCCATGTCATGACCCAGCAAATCCAGCCATATGCTGGCTCAGATGGGTCACCATGAGCAAAAGATAGAAGCAGCTCTTCTACACAAGATAATTGACTTTCTGAGTCAATTCATGCCTATTCCCACCTTCCTCCTTCCCAACTCCTCATTACCCACACCTTTCCCTCACAAGCCTCCTTACCTATATTTCTGATTTCTACCTCGATTGGTCTCCTGGAATATTTGGTAGCTGACTCATCTTTCAGCTCTTATTTGATTGCTTTGGACTTGACCTCAGATTCATTGGACTTAATGGAATTCTCTTAATGTACCTTTTCTAGTAGAATGATGGGACCATTTCCCTAGACAAACATCAAATCTTCCCCTGGTGCTTCTCTGTAGAATGACCAGAAGTGTAACGCTCCCATAACGTCCAGCTAGTCCTCCGAGTGCTTTGGTATCAGAGGAAATGTTAACGTGCAGTATCTGATGTGTTTCCAAATTTGTCTTCTGATTTTTGCTTTGTGCTTTAATTTGCACTTTATTAGATTTTTATGTTTATAAGAATATTTTTTTGTTCAAATACTTCCAGAAATCGGTGCTTGCTTTTGCTTTCAATCTTAGAAATTTTGAAAACAAGGGGCACCTGGGTGGCTCAGTGGGTTAAAGCCTCTGCTTTCAGCTCAGGTCATGGTCCCAGGGTCCGGGATTGAGCCCCACATCGGGCTTTCTGCTCAGCAGGGAGCCTACTTCCCTCCCTCTATGCCTGCCTCTCTGCCTACTTGTGATCTCTGTCTGTCAAATAAATAAAATTTTTTTTAAAATTTGGAAACAAGCTTCTATCCTGTATAAACTCTAAAGTTGTATATATTTATTTTTCAATGTGTTAGTCCCTTTTTAAAAATTTTATATTGACATCTGTAGAAAACTCTGTTCATGTAAATAACAGTGCTTAAAAGTCACTTTGACTTTCGAAAGCTGCCAGATTCCCTTATCGTTGTCTTTAGGGATTAGGATGTTTGTTTGGAGGGTTGCCTTTTTTTCTAAATAAAACTGAAGTTTTGTTGTCCCATTGTAATATTTCATTTTAATCTGATTGGTTTCTTACAGAGATAATATATAAAAGAACCCAAAATAGTTCAATAAAAAACCTTCAATTATAAATAGGCTGGCTGTTGTTGGATGGCTTTCGGTGTCCTTGTCAGCTTCATTGAGACTGCTGCTTTTGATAAATGTGGAAGAATTTTCTCTGGGCTCTTAGGGTCTGTGTTGGAGTATAAACCAATTCTGTCCTCTTAACTATGAATCATCTGCAAGGGGGGAAAGCCATTGTTCCTGTAAATATCCTGGAAAGCAAGAAAATAAAATCAAGGAGCAGTACGACATTTTTCAATAAGAAAAATAGTTTCAATACATACGATGATAATTGGAAAACAGCAGTGAAAAAAATTGTGTATTTGTGGGGGAAAAAAAAACCCAAGAATGGTTTTACACATATTTTAATAGTAAAGTGCCACTTCAGTTTAGAGTGGTAGACCAAAAATGAGGCATTTTTTTGTTGCAGAGATGCATGGCTCTTCATTTAGCTTTCAGTTTCAAATAGATTGATAAATGGAAGGAGAGCATAATTTTTTATAGTATTTTTTTAAAAGATTTTATTTATTTATTTGACAGACAGAGATTACAAGCAGGCAGAGAGACAGTCAGAGAGAGGAGGAAGCAGGCTCCCTGCTGAGCAGAGAGCCCGATGTGGGGCTCGATCCTAGGACCCTGGGATCATGACCTGAGCTGAAGGCAGAGGCTTTAACCCACTGAGCCACCCAGGCGCCCCAGGAGAGCATAATTTTTTAAACTTTGATTGAATTAGGCAACATGATCTCATAGAGCTTGACATTCACAGCTGTAACTTGTATGTAATTAAGCTGGTATAGATGGAGCAAAGCACATCCTAATCCAACGTCCAAACCATTAGCCCCACCAATTTCCACTTTCCATCAACTTCCTAATGTCTTCACTTCCCAGTTGGTTTCAGATTCTATCAATGTAATCCCTCCCTTGAACTACCCTCAACTTCCTTATCTCTCTTGTCCTCTACCTTCCTCACTGGCCAATCCTCAACCCTGGTCAAACCAAATACTTATGTACCCTACTCTTGTATATAATCATGTTCAAGAGCAGAGGCACTTAGGCTAACTGGTCTCCCTTCAACTTAAGGCTAGAAAGCTTAAGTTGGCCCTCCTCATGGCAATGGTTAATTCCTTTCCCGCTGTCTAAGAAATGTTCCTTCCTCTTTCTTCCTCTCAAACCTCACTCTCTCACTTTATTTCACTAGAAAAGTAGCAGCAACAGAAGAGAACCACCTCATCAGTGGTTCTCCGTGTCCACCTTCCAGCCATATCTGTATCCATGTGTTTCACCTTCCCTCCTTTAGAGTGCTTGGTACCTTACTTAAAGATGTGTGCCTCTTTCAAAGGCCTTTGCTAGGGCCCTGTACTCCATATCTCTGCCAAAGGACTTCTTCCTTTAATTATCTGTTAATTTTCTTATATCAACTTGCTCTCTACTGTATTCCAAAATCATTTAAAAAAATGCTATAATCTTTTATTTTATTTTTTAAGATTTTATTTATTTATTTGAGAGAGAGAGTGAGTGAGCGGGAGGGAGACAGAGAAAGAATCCAAAGCAGACTCTGTGCTGAAGTGCAGAGCCCAATGCAAGGGTCCATCCCACAGCCCTGAGATCACAACCTGAGCCAAAAGCCAAGCCAGCGCTTAACAGACTGTGACACCCCAGTGCCCATGCTGTAAAATCGTAAAGAATTCTTGGACCATCTATGCCAAATTATATGTTACATTGTGTTAACAAACTGATTCCCAAATCTCAGTGGTTTCACAAAGACATATTGTTAAGCTAAACCATAAGAAAGTGCTGCTTTTGTAGGTTGAAACTGGTTCATTATCAATAACTCATGTGATTAAGTAAAACTGTTCCAGACTGTGCTTCCAATATCGTTCGACAGAGAGAGTCCACTATCTTGAATACCACCAGTCACCTGTGGTCAGAGAAAAGAGGGCATGAAGAACTACCTGATTCTTTGTGTTTTGGCCCACAAGTGACATTTAGTCTACTCCCAGCCCTTCAGCCAGCACTAAACAGAGGGCCCCGCCCACCTGCAGGGGGCTGGGAAATGGAAGTGGGGGGATACCGGGGAGGGGAATGGGATATTCAGCAAGTAGTGAAGGCTCTGCTCCTATCCAAATCCCGCTTCAACTACTGTGCCATTTCTCTACCTTTCTTTATAACCAAACTCTCCAAAAAGTGTTGTCTGCTTACTTACTGCATTTCTCATATTTTCTTCCCGCGCCCAGGTCAATGGGGCTCTCAGCCACTTCGGTACCCTGAAAACTTTGTCCGGCCAGCAGTGCCCTCAGCACTAAATGCTGTGCTCATTCCTCAGTCTTCATCCTCAGTGATGCCTCAGCAGCTCTGCCATCACCTGTCTGTCACTCCCTCTTCTGTAAACTTTCATCACGTGATCAGTTAGGAGGAACGTGGCTCTTTCCGGGGCTCTCTCCTGACGGGCTAGCTGCTCCTACTCCACGTATTTTACTGGCTACGCCTCATCTTCAGACCTCTTAATGTTTCTCTACCCAGTCCCTGACTGATCTCATCCAGTCAGTCCCACAGCTTCCTGTGCCGTCTACATACTGAAGACTTCCGCTTTGTATCTCTTATCCTAGTCTCTCCCCCGAGCTCCAGACTTGGCTATCCAACCTCTTCCTAGACACCTGCCCTGCAGTTCTAATAGAAATCCCACACTTAACAATTTCTGAAACAGAAATCTTGATTCTCCCCCAGTCTTCTCCAAACTAGCAACTAACTAGGACTCAGAGTTACTCTTGACTCATTTCATCCTTCCACACCCTCATTTTTCTTATCAGAAAGTCCCGCTGATTTTATCTTCAAAATGTATGCCACATCAGACCACTTCTCCCACATTTCTGCATTCTCCCACTTCTCCCATTTCTACCACCACCACCCTGGTCCACAAGCACCTGGTTTCCTTGTTTTCACACTTGCTTTCTCTAATAGTCTGTTCTCCACACAACAGTAAGATCTTTCTAGAAATAAATCAGAGAGTGTATTTCCCTGCTCAAAACCCTCCAGGGGCTTCTCATCATTATTAGAGCAAAATAGACACTCCTTAGCTCTGTCCTCAAGGTGCTGTGTGATCTAGCCCCTCCCTGCCTCTCCACCTTACCTCCTGATCCTCTCCCCCACAATCAGGCAGATCCAGCATGCAGCTTTCCTTTTATAAACGTCCCAAGCTTGTTTCTGTATACGGCCTTTACATTTACTTTTTCCATCTCTCCTTCAGTTTTCATATCTCCTAATGACCGACTGGTCCCTTCCTAGGTGTTAAGTTCCCCTACCACTTTCCATGATGGTACCCACACTACTCACTTATCATATACTATTATTTGTTTACTTGTTTATTATTCTGTGTTTCTCCTGAGCCTAGAACAATGCTTGGCACATAGTAGGCATCCAATACAAATGTACTGAATGATGGTTGGATGGATGGGTGATTATTGTTTTTTTAATTATGGCACCCCAATTAGACTGAAAAGATTTCATAAAGAATAATTCTTGGGCTTTGATTTCACCAACTAATAAAATTGACACAAACACTCTAGCTCTCTAGAAACAGATCAAAACATTTTTGCTACTATTGGATCAAATATGACTTGACTGTATCCATTATAAAGCTTTAAATTATGAAAATAATACAGAACTGGTAAACATTTGAAACATGATAACTAAGTGATAAAGGGAATGAAGCAGCTTCCATAGGAAGAATTTTTGTACTTTTCATTTTAGGCAGAAGACTAAGAGATTTTTTTGGATCAGATTCTCTGATCTTCTAGTACCATGATTGGGTTAATTCAGATTATTTTTTCAACAAAGCACTGTTTAGAAAAATTGGAAAGAGTAGTTTCAAGACAAATAAAAAGAAGTATAGGAATGCCTCATTCATCAGATACTTTCAGGAATAAAACATTCCAGGTGTCAGTTTCCAAATAACTAAAATGTAATTCCTACCTATGTGCCCAAAACTAACATTTTGAACACCATTTCTCTAAGATACCCCCTGACTCTTTTAAACAAAAATGCTGATGACATTGGACATCAACAACCCTCCCAACAACTCCATTGTCCCTGTGGACACTGTAGTGCCACATGGAAAATGGCTTACCACCAGCATGCCCCATCCTCATTCTGGCTGTCTCTTTTTACTGTTCTAAGTCCACTTCTCCAGATGTCACTTTATTCTGATGACAGCTGCTTTCTATCTATTGGCTGATTTTCTACACCCAATGGTATGGGCAAGAGCCTCAGGGCAGTTCCTAAATAACATAGACAATTTATGCTGGAATTCTGATCTCTGGACAAGTGAGGTATTATGGTGGTAGTAGGAATGGTAAAGTGATCTAAAATATATACCATGATGGTGCTGAGGAAGACCTTCATGACTCTTCCTGGTTCTTTAAAGATTACTTAACCACAGAATCTCTTCTGACTAAATGGGCTGTGAACTTGACCTAGCAAAGTGGTATTTAATGTTATCCCATTAACAACATATTGAAGATATCATTTATATTTAGGATGACCATATGTTCTAGTTTCAATGCCTTTTTTTCTCAGTGTAATTCTTTTTTTTTTTTAAGATTTTATTTATTTACTTGACAGACAGAGATCACAAGCAGGCAGAGAGGTAGTCAGAGAGAGGAGGAAGCAGGCTCCCTGCTGAGCAGAGAGCCCGATGTGGGGCTCGATCCCAGGACTCTGGGATCATGACCTGAGCCAAAGGCAGAAGCTTTAACCCACTGAGCCACCCAGGCGCCCCTCAATGTAATTCTTAACACTCCATTCACTCTGAAAAGTCATCCAATTTTGACAGTAAATTATATTCCCCCTTTTACATAATACATTTTAAATAATTCACAAAGTACTATTAGTTTTTTTTCCATTCAGCCCAGAATGTAGTTACCTGAAATTGGGAAATAAAACTCAGATATGGGATTTCTTTTTTTTTTTTAAAGATTTTTATTTATTTATTTGACAGAGAGAAATCACAAGTAAGCAGAGAGGCAGGCAGAGAGAGAGGAGGAAGCAGGCTCCCTGCTGAGCAGAAAGCCCAATGTGGGGCTCGAACCCAGGACCTGGGATCATGACCTGAGCCGAAGGCAGCGGCTTAACCCACTGAGCCACCCAGGCGCCCCAGATATGGGATTTCTTATGTGATGGCGTCAGACACATACTTAGTGAAGGTCACCTGGGGTGGCAGAGTCAGTTAAATGTCCCAACTCATGGTTTCTGCTCAGGATGTTGAGATGGAGCCCCATGTTGGGGTCTGTGCTCAGTGCAGAGTATGCTTGAGTTTCCCTCTCCCCTTCCCTTTACTTGTTACCACCTCACCCCCCACCCCTGCTGGGCTTGTGCCCTCTCTCTCTCAAATAAATAAATCTTTTAAAAATAGAAAAAATATACTTAGTGAAAAACTATGCTTAATTTACTAGGCAAAAAGAAATGTGAATTGAGGAAGTTTTTCCTGGTGACTGTAAAACATAGATCTCTTTTCGGAGAAATTTTGACAGTTTATACATATCTGTTGAGTGAATAATTAGATTTACTTACATTTTAAGAGTAAAACTATCTAAAATTTGTTTTCTAAAAAAAGCTTTATAGACTTAGAATACAGAAAAGTTTCATGAGCATAGATTGCATATCTAACTTTAATAATATAGAGAAAATATATTTTAAATTTGTGAATCAAAGCTTTTCTTATGTTTACTTAAACTAACACTGAGTGTGCTTATGTAAATCAGGCAAAAAACACATTTAAAAAAAACTATAGGTAATTAATCACAACTCTTTTAAGACATGCTGAGAGGTTATTGAAAGGAGGTAGATTCTTTTGGATGAGGCCTTGTTTATTGTTTAACTTTTTTATCTGTGTTAGGAAAGCATCTGTTCCAAAGAACTATAATCTCAAGATATGAACAGCTATTAGCTTCAGGTTAAACATGTATTTAAAAAGAATCATTTCTGTCATTGTGGATTTGTCTACATCTAGGATATATTACATAATTGATGAATATAAACTACTTTTAAATTTATTATCACTAAATGTGTGAAAATTCAGAATTAACAGAAGTGTTCAATGATTCATAAAAGTACTCTTTTGATTAGAAAACTACTAAAACACATTAAGACATTTAAGACATTTAATTTAGCAAAAATTTGCCTCCTAAGAAAAGTCAATGCATAAAACATGATACATTTAGATATTATAATGCTATCAACTTGTAATATGAATGATCACAAAGTTATCTTTATGATCCAGAGATTATCTCCATGAAATTATTTATTTGGAGGGAGTGGAGAATAGAGTTTTCAGGATACCATATGGGGCTGGGTTAAATTATGCAATCAAATTTTTAAGAAAATAATGCAACCCCTAGGTATTTGGGGAAAAGTCTTCCTTGCTAGATACAAGTTAATTTTGCATCTACATAAATTACATTCTGAAAACTTTTGACACAAGTAGGAGATATTTGTCTTTTAATCATATATTTATCACTCTTTTCCACTTATAAATGATGCATGGCAGAGAAAGAAAAGAGGGATCTCATACACCAAGATCCCTCTATCATCTTCATTCCTTCAATTTATTATTTTTATCTGTCATCTAATGTTATAGAACAAACCACAGCAAAATGCAATGGCATCAAACTATAACATTTATCGTCACTTAACTTTCTGCGAGTCAGGAATTTGGGAGCTGTATAACTGAGTGGTTCTGGCTTGGGATTTCTCATGTGGTTGCAGTCAGACAGTGACTGGGCTGAGGCCATTTGAAGGCTTCTTCACTCACATTTCTGGTTTTTGCACAAGAAATATTCAAACAGCTGGGGCTCCTCTGACATCTCTCAATCTGTAGGTGGTTTCTCAACATGGCAGTTTCAGGGTGGCTGGACTTCTCACATGATGACTTAGGACCCCAGAGGCTCATGTCCTAAGACAGACAGCCAGGGGGAATCTATATCACCATTTTGACCTATTCTCAGAGATCAAGTTGTGTCATTTCTACCATATTCATTTGGTCAAGGCAGCTACAAAATTTGCCCAATTCCAAGAAGAGAGATCTTTGACTTCCATCTCTTAATACAGGAATATGAACACTGTATTTTGGGCAGAACATGTGGGAAAGGGTATATTGGTGCGGGCCTCTTTGGAAAACACAATCTGCTGCACTGAGAAAATGTATGACTAACTATAATGTGCTAGGCAATATGATGAGTTCGGGGAATAAGAGGATGAATAGTATATAATTCCTGCTTGTATGATGCTGTAGTTTAGCAAGGGGAAAATCCATGTATATAACTTTTATATAAGGGGATAGGTATAGTAAGGTAAGAGAATGATTAGCTTTGTGGAAAGTAAGATGTTGGCAGATTTGATGGAGGAGGTATTTAATGAAGACTTGAAGATAAAAGTGAGTAATCTAGAATGTCTCCAAGTTTTCTGGTTTGGGTAATCAAGTGGATGAAAGTTTTAAGACATGTTGGGCTGGAGACACCTATGAGATATCCACATAGAAATGACCATTGGTCATCAATAAGGCTTTCAGAGAAAATGTTTGTGTTGAAGATATAGATTTGAGAGATACTGACTTTTGGGTAGACTCTGAAGACCTACATATGGATCATATTTCCCAAGGAAATTTTGTGGAATAAAAAGAGAATACAGGAAGTGATATAACACATCAGGAAGTGATGTGGAAAACAACACTCAATGAATGTGCTGGGGTGGGTGTCAGGATAAATGTCAGAGTAAGGACCTCAAAAAATTCTTTCCTCCATGAAACCTTTGAGAAAACAGGCAAAAATGACCATAATCAACCTTTTCAGAACTGTGGAAATTAACCAGAGGCTTACAGCAATCTAGGGAACACTCATTTAAAACAAAAACAAAACCTAGCTGAACCCAGTAAGAAGAGCAAGTTTTGTGATTTTTTTTAAACTTATGCTCTTCCAATCCTACCTTTCTTTCCAGCTCTGAAGTAGCATTGAAAACTAACAGCCAGCAATCATGGAGAAAATTAGTAGCCTGGAAACCACCAGGGAGGGCAAAACAGGTAGCTCCTTCAAATCTTAATTCCTGAGAACTATTGTTAATTGACCTGTCTTATTGATCCCAGGGAAAACTATTGTTATTTGACCTGTCTTATCAATCCCAGGGAGATCACACTCAGAAGGCTATCTTTATGTGCCCTGACTTGAGGACTTGAGGACCAAGCTCATACTGAGCTCACCGAGTATGAAAACCCTTTTCTCTAAGAATAGTTTACAAAAACAATTAGAGATCATTGTTTACGATCATAGCTGCCTGAGGTGGTATATGACACTGGGGCGAACATAGACTAACCCAAAGGCTTAAGATGTAAAACTGGAAAACAAGCTGTCCAAAGGGGCTTTGGTAATCTCCAATACATTACTTGGAATCTAGAATGCCATGTACATTTGTATGGCCACATGCTCACCCAGGGCCATGTACATGCTCAGGAAAGATCGGAGAAGATTCTAAGCTCTCACCTCTGGCCTGCACAGATAGGAAGAGAAGACTCTTGAGACTCTGAACAAATAGGAAGAGAAGGCTAAGACAGAGTTGTAATCTGCCATCTTATTGCTGAATGTGCTCATCAACATGTACATAGAAGCCCTTGGCAAAAACCGAAAGACATTTAAGGAAGCCTCTGCCCAATCATTAATACACCACTATCAAGCAGAGACTTTAGTGACCAGCATTAGTTCCAACTTCTCAGCATTAGTTTGGAAGTCACTAAAAATAACAACAACAATGATAAATCCCAGCAACAACAAAAAACTCTGGGGAGGGAGAGAATCTGATTTCACAATTGCCACATTGTAAGATCCAGAATATATTGTTTTCAGCAAAAAAATTATGAAACATCCAAAGGAGCAAAGTATGGCCTATCAATAGAGACTGTCCCTGAGGAAGCCCAGATGTTGGACTTAGTAGATAAAGACTTTAAATCAACTATTTGATATATGTTCAAATAAATAAGGAAACTATGTATAAAAAACTAAGAGAAAGATCAATAGCTGATTTCTCATCAGAAACCACGAAGGTCAGAAGACAGTGGAATGAAATATTCAAAGTCCTGAAGGAAGCAGACTTTAACAAAAATTCTACATCAGGTAAAATCATTTTTCAGAAAGAAAGGATAAATAAAAAGGTTCACAGGTAAACAAAAATTGAGAGAATTTGTTGATAGCCACCCTGCTAGACCAAATGTAAGAGCTGAAGTTATGAAACTCCTAAGAGAAAATATACCATCCATCTTTGTGACCTTTGGTTGGGCAGTGGTTTCATAGCTATGACAACAAACACAGAAGCAGCAAAAGAGAAAATAGATAAATTGGACTTCATCAAAAGTAAAAACTTTTGTGCTTCCAGGAGCATAACCACCAGAGATCAAAAAGATAATCCACAGAATGGAATAAAATATTTGCAAATCATCTATATGATAATGGTCTACAAACCTATATGAAGAACTTTTATAACTCAACAATGAAAAGACAGATAATCCAATTTTGAAATGAACAAATGGTTTGAATAGATTTTCTCCAAAGAAGGTATATAAGTGACCAATAAGCACATTGAAAAAATGCCCAACATTATTTGTCATTTCAGAAATGCAAATCGAACACACAATGAGATACTACTTCACTACTTCACTACTCCACTAAGATGGCTATAATCAAAAAGACCGATGATTAGAAGTGTCAAAAATGTGGATGAATTAAAACCGTCATATTTTGCTGGTGGGAATGTGAAATGGCAGCCACTTTAGAGAACCATTTGGCAGTTCCTCAAAAAGTTAAATATAACATAAGATAAATATAATCATAAATATAACCATAAATATAACCATAAGATCCAGCAATTCCACTTTTAGATATCTCCCAAAAGAATTGAAAACATATGTCCATATGCAAAAACATGTACATAAATGCTCATAGCAGCATTATTCATAATTGTCAAAAAGTGGAAACAACCCAAATGCCCACTAATGGTGAATAAATAAAATATGGTATATCCATACAGTGGAATATTAGTTGGCCATAAAAAAAAATGAACTACTGATTCATGCTACATGGATAAACCTTGAAAATATTATGCAAGTGCAAGAAGCCAAACACAAAAACCTACACATTGTATGATTCCACTTTTATGAAGTGTTCATAGATAAATCCATAGAGACAGAAAGTAGACTGGAGGTTTCCAGGGGTTGAGGGGAGGAGTAAATGGAGAATGACAACTAATAATACAGGGTTTCCTTTTGGCTGATAAAGTATTCTGGAATTAGATAGATAATTGCACAACTTTGTGAATATCTAAAAACTGCTGAACCTGTATACTTTAGAAGGATGAGTAAGATAGTAAATGAATTATATATCAACTTTAAAAAGAGCATGGATTGTGAAAAAAAGGCAATAATATTGAGAAAGGAATGTATCAAGAGGTGGGAGAATTCATGAGAGATTGATTCCACACCCACGCAAGGATAAATTTCTCATCCCTGGGTTCTGTGGAATTATTTATGACACACCCATAGTTAGACCTTTTGGTGCATATTTCATTTGTTTCAGTTGCACTCTGAAAAATGTGCCAAAATTAAGCATCTTTAAACAAGGAATCACTATAGGAAAATGCATTTGTGAATTTGTTGGTATTTGGGTGAAAGATAGATGGTAGAAACGTGCAAAGAGTTGAAAATGCTATTATTTCCTTTTGTTTGATTTTGTGTTTCCCTAATGCAGCTTTCTCCTTCAGAAAGAGGCACGAGGCTAGGAGAGCCATGGTTCATTTCCTTTGTCTCCTCAGTTACTGTCGTCTCATTAGGGCTTTGAACAAAAGCCCTCACCCATTGACAGCAGCTCTCTTTGACTATTGCCACAGTTATCTGCTCTGCTTTTCTGCTTCATTCTCCATGGTCCCAGGCGAGCCATCTTCTCAACAATAGCTTTACTAATTTCACTCGCTGCTCACAAACCTTGAATGCATCCCACTGCCTCCAGAATAAAATCCAAATTCCTTGGCCTCAGATTCCTTGATTTGGCCCAAACCCTGAATTTTTGGCTCTGAAGTCAGAATTGAGTGGGAGACAAACAAGAGAATAGATATAACCAATAACGTGTATGTCTGGTGAAGTGGGAGGGTTAGCATATTGGGAAATTATATCAAGGGTATTAGCAACTTTTTGTCTAAGCTGTCAAGGACATAGTATTTCTTACTGGTAGAAATTTCTAAAGATCTGTTGGCGGTCACACATTTTATTTCAAATGTAAGGAATGAAAGAAAACAAACCCTTTTAAGGAAATTGTGCATAGAAAACATTTCCTCTTTATTTCACCTCAAGATAAAATGGAAGTAACACAGGTGAATGAAATATTACACTCAAATTTAAACTTTGAAAAGCGAGCAGAAGGGCACAGCTTTTGAGTCTATCTCATGTGAAAATGTTACTATTATACCTTTGATCAGTCAAGGAAATTTAAAAATTTAGTTTCCACCTGTTCAGCTAGTAAATTATTTAGTTCACATCTTCTGTTTTTGTTTGTTTTGTTTTGTTTTAAAGATACTCTGAAGGCTTGTGGCCATTTTAAAAAATTAAGAGCCCACTAAAGCACTCCAGAACAAAGTCTGGCTCATGATATATTTGTACATAGGGTTTTATTTAGTCTTCATTTGTAGGTGAATTGAAAACCAGTTTTGTAGTTCATTAGAAAAAGCACTTCAAGGGTTTTAGGAGCTTTAGATCCTGAATCAATTAACTATAACCTTTCCAAACAAGAGACAGTAAAAATGCCTGGACTTTTTCCAAGTTCTGTTGCGAGATTATAGCACACTAGAGATGCGTGTTCATGACAACGACCAGTGTCAAGCTTGTTGAGAAGCTGGTTTAGGGTGTGAGCAAAGTTATGTGCAAATCTCAATGAAATGTAATAATGGCTAGAACATAGGATAACATCAAATGCCCTTCAGAACCCGGGTCTCCTGTGGATTTAGTCTGTCTGAGTGTGGTAACCTACACAGGAGCAACACTGAGTTTTTAGATGTGCAAAGTGGGGAATCAGATTGTGATTCACAGTGGATTTCAACCAGTTAAATGTACCTTGTGGATGGTTTCACAAGAAATACTTTTGGAATACTCTTGGAAGTTAGCTGACCAGCCAGCCTTTCCAAGCAGTACCCTAATCTAGAGAAGAATGTTTCATCCAAATGTCTATAAGAAGACAGTAAGTTTCAAATTTGAATATATAATATATAATTTACCTTTTATAGCCAAACGTCCTGAAGAGGTAATAAGGAGGTGAATCCCCATGGATTGGGTCATAGGCTGACAAATACCTAAATATCCACGAGGTAGGAGTCTGGGGGCATTTTGTTGAGAACCACAATGCTGGAAAGCCAGTGAGAGTCCAGAGAGAACTTGGAGTTCTGCCAACCCAGACACACCCCATTGCTGAGGCTCCGTATTCAAACACCATCCAGTTGTCTCCAAGGAGCTAGACAAGCAAGCTGTAAGCATCTCCCTCTTGTCCCACTTTGGCCAGGAGTATGAGAGACCCTCAGACCCATCACCACCCCTCAGCGAGAACCACCAGGACCCTTTAAAAAGTGGTCTCAAAAATCCTGGAAATTTTGAGTTGAAAGAGACCTAAAGGCTGTCTGGTCTGACCTTTCCATCCCTGGATGCAGACTGATGTTCAGGGAGAGGGAATTTGAGAAACTTGAGCCCTTGCAATTTCAAAGACAATACATCATTTCAGTTATTATACATATGGTGCCTAATTAGCTAATCTATGCTTTTTCTATATCATAACCAACTACAGATTTTCTTCTTTTAGAGTCTATTTTCCCACATTTGTGTTTCTTCACTTATTTCAAATTCAGTGGAGAAATTTAGTCCTTTTCTTTGAGGAAGGAACATCAGTAGTGACTAGTCCTGCATTGTTTTAATGAGAACAAAAGCAAAATGTTCCAAAATTACTTGCAGCTACAAAGCACGTTGAGGGAATAAAAATTTCCTTCATTAAATATGTGAGGAAGAAAAAAGAATTGTTTTGAAGTTCTTATGATCAGCTTGTAATGGCTTCATTGTAAACTGATGGTAAAGGGTCCCCATTATGATCTGTAGATTTCGGTGCCAGAAGGTTTTTTTCTTATGCTGAATTATTAAGTTCTGTAGCTGCTGGGCTGTCATATAGAGATATAGTAAATCACATTATATTTTGTCATGGATTACACAGAGCAATAAATTTGGGAATAAAGATCAAAGTAGTTCCACAATCACATCTGAGTGTAGGAGGGATGTTTAACTTGTAGGAAACTGATTTAGGTGAAGCTGTTGCGGTCCTTGTGTGAATTCGAAATGAATTTGGATATTTGGCTGAAAATGAGGATCAAATCCCAAAATGACTTTGAATTTTTGTATTTAGTCCATAGAGGTTAATGCTAACACCTAGCTGCATGGTTTGAATTAGACAGATGAGCGCTGAGAGTGGCAGGCTCTGTGAAAACGCTGTGTATGTATTTTAATTGCTTTCATGAACAAACAGTGTATTCTTCTCTGTTTTTATTTTGGGTGTTGGGGGACAGCACAATTAGTTAAATGCTCTGGTAGTAATACCATCTGACTCCTTAGAGCTGACTGTTTGCTTTTTCGGCATTTAAAGCCATTAAAAGTAAGCCAGCTTAAGATCACTGAGCAACCTTGATTATTTAGATCTTGATGGTGATTATCTTTGTTCTGTGTTACCACAGTAACTCTTTGGGGGTTATCAAAGTTGATGATATTCATTTATTTAAAACAACCAGCCTCAACTTGTTGGGTTCTTTTCAAAGAAAAGTCACAATAGAAATGAGATAAAGTAGCAGTAGTATAAGCAGAAATTATGTGCTTTATAACTTATTTTTTTTTAATTTAAGAAAGTGCTCTCAGTCATATCGTCAATTAGCTGGAGCAGTGGTTCCCAAACCTGGGTGATTATTAGAAGCAATGGGAGAGTCTTTAATATAGATTCCTGGGCCTCAACATTCTAGAGATTCTGAATCAATAGGTTTAGAATCTCAACATTTTTCTTCTCTCACTCTGGTGTCATTTCTCCTACTCTCTCCTTTGTCGTAATCCTGTCTCGGGAAATGTTTCTCAATGCTGTAGTCTATTCACAGATAATTAAGCTGTGCAAAATTATTTCCCAAGATTTTGGTTCCTTATTTTTTTTATTAGTCTATCACCATCCTTTTGTTAATTCTAATTGATTTCATTAAGTTTCATTTTCCTTTCCTGAAATCCAAAAGGTTTACACTATAGCTATAGTGAACCAGTCTGACATCTGACATAAACAAATCATCCCCAAAAGGTCATATGAGGATTAAGATCTCTCCATTCCAAATGGCATCAGAATAAAGTGTAACTGGGATATGGATAGGATGGCTTGTGTGCTGATTTTGGTCCAAAAGGAAATAAAAGGCCAGTTGGTGAGCACATGTATTAGGTTATCTCCCCAAGAGAGCCTTCAACTAAGATGGAAGGTTTAGCAGTGATGCTACAAAGGCCTCATTGGAAGAAGCTGGACAGTTTGAAGAACTCAGCCTTAGTAAGGGGATAGGAGGCACCCTTCAACAGTAGATCATGGGGATTTGACTTACAGGCCTCAGGCTCTTCTAACACTCTTTCTCATGTCTTCTGATAATGCTGTGGTGCTCCCGAAGTCTAATGCTCCCAGATTGTAGCCACTATTTTAGAGCAGCTCCATGAGAAACCAAAGGCAAGTAGAGCTGTCAGAGAATGACCCTAGCCCATATGTTTGCTACTACTTCTGTGCAAGGGATCAAAGGAGCCGACCATACTACTTCATATCCACTAGGAGGGCTACAATCAAAAAGAGAGAAAATGGCAAATTTTAGCAAGGACGTGGAAAAATTAGAACCCTCATACTTTGCTGGTGGGAATGAAATATGGTGCAGCCACTTAACAAAATAGTTGGGTGGTTTCTTAAAAAGTGTAACGTAGAGTTACCGTATGACCTAGCAATTCCACTCCCACTGAGGAGCTTGAGGCCTGCAAATAGAATCTCCATGATCTTCTCCTGAAGGATGAACATTGAAAATATATTTCCCCTCCCAAAAATGCTGATCAGAATGTTCACAGCAACATTATTTATAATAGCCAAGAAGTGGAAACAACTCAAATGTTTTTCAACTGGTGGATGGATAAACAAAACGTGATGTATCCATACAATGGAATGTATTATTTGACAGTCAAAAGGAAGGAAGTGCTGATCTATGCTGCAACAGAGATGAACCTTGAAGACGTGCTACTTGAAAGAAGCCAGTCACAAAGGGCCACATGCTGTGTGACTCCATTTATATGAAATGTTCAAGAATAGGAAAATCCATGGAGACAGAAGAGATTGGGGGAGAGGAAAATGGGAAATAACTGCTAAAAGGTGCAGGGTTTCTTTCTTTTTTCTTTTTTTTTAAGATTTATTTAGAGAAAGAGAAAGATCCCCCCCCACCGCTCCTGGGGGAGGAGCAGAGGGAGAGGAAAATAAGTAGACTCTGTGCTAAGCAGAGATTCCCAACACGGGGCTCCATCCCCAGACCCCACGATCCTGACCTGAGCCTAGATCAAGAGTTGGATGCTCGACTGACTGAGCCACCCAGGCACCCCTGGTGTGGGGTTTCTTTTTGAGGTAATAAAAATGTTCTGGAAGTTGATAATGGTGATAGATATACAGCTCTCTGAATATACTAAAAAACCACAGAACTGTACAGATTAAAAGTGTGAACTTTATGATACATAAATTATGTCTTACTAAATCTGTTATTAAACATAGGAAGTCTGACAATGCTAAGTAGGGTTGAAAGTGTGGAACAAAAAGAACTCTTAGACACTCTGGCAAGGTTATAAAATGTTGGTGGCATTATCCTTTAAAGTTGAGCATTTGATTTATGGACCATCAGTTCAGCCCTTTAGCATATGCCTAGGAACTCGCAGATACACACCAGAAGACATGTCTGAGAATGCTCATAGCAGCGTGGTTCGTGGAAGAAAAAGCAAAAAGCGCAAATGCCTGTTAAGGAGAATGAATGATTTTGATCTGTTCCCGCACTTGAATATTCTCAAGCAGTGATCATGAAGGAAATCCGCTTCAAATGAAACGTCATGAATGCCTTTTTTTAAAAAACGTGTGAGAAACAGCAAGTTGCAGGAAATTACACAGGGCATGATTATGTTTGTATAAAGCTAAAACCAATATGTCAGAGACATTTCCATGTGTAGTACTTTAAGGCAAGGCAGTAAATAAAATTTAGGATAGTTGTTCATTCTCGGAAGGAGTTAGAGGATGCAGTGGGCTGGGAAGAACCGTAGGCATTTGCAAAGCTAGATGTTACATGGTACTCTTGCCATTGGAAGGTTCTTTATCATCTCTCAGAAACGTGGAGAATATTCTTCTGCATGAACCAATTATATAATTTAAGCAGTTTTGAATTAAAATGGTTAGTAATGTCAAAAGCAACAGAGTACCCCATCTCGGGGGACATGTCAGAAAACAAAAATTGCTACCCCAGTGAAGAATCTGAGACAGCAATTATTTCCAAAGACCCGAAGTGAAAAAAGGAACAAGAAAAAAGTAACAAGAATTTAATGCAAAAGACTGATTTTGACAGCTGACTTTTAAAATAGCCCGATCCTACAGTTTTGTAAGCTCTGCTCTCCAGTAAAGTAATTTCTGTCTTGTTTCCACTTTATCTATCAAAAAATGCAGACGTGCCTTCAACCTCAACATTACTCAGCTTGTTCACCTGCACGATCTCAGCCCATCAGGTTCTCCTTTTGATCACTGTTGCCTTACCTTTTATTTTTCCCGTTCCCTCACGCATAAAGAACCTGGTCTTTATCCTCATTCCAGTGCTTAGTCACCACTCTCTGATCCCTTGCCATCTTGAACTTCCACCATTCCTACGTTGCTAAACCTCAGTCCTATTTAATCTTCATTGTCAACTTTATCTGCACATTATAAAATAATGCCCAGGAAAGTTCAATAATTTGCCCATGGTCACACCACCCAGGGTGGTTTAACTTCAAAGCTTGTGCTCTTAACCATCATGCTCTACTGCTTACCGTTTGGCAACAGTTGTTGGGATAGTCAATGAAAGTAACCTGAGTTGAAGAAAAAGATGGTTGAAGTAGTTTTAAGGGTCTGGGTGATGGAAAATTCACCTACACAGCAACAGAACCAGTTGAAGACCTTATGTGTGCAGACAAAGTAGGGGACAGGGCATAGTTTCGTTTTTGTTTTAAGATTTTATTTATTTGAGAGAGAGGGAGCCCAAGCAGGTAGAGGAGCAGAGGGAGAGAGAGAAGCAGACTCCCCACTGAGCAAGGAACCCGACATAGCGCTCGATCTCAGGACCCTGGGATCATGACCTGAGCCGAAGGCAGACACTTAACGACTGAGCCACCCAGGCACCCGAGGACATGTTTAATATAGACATCAAACTCATTGTTGTCAAACATTTTGAGTATTATTTTTAATAAATTGGTATGGTTAAAAAAAATAAAATAAAAATAAATTGGTATGGTAATTCTAGCTCAATATAGATGACCCTGGGAAGCTAGATAAGCTCTAAGTCATCTTTAATTAGGAAGATCCGATAACTGAATCTTAAGAATGTCCTCCCAGCACCAGGTATTTCAAACTTCCAAATTGTCCAGTAGAGAAAACAGAGATTTTGCTAAGTATTGAGATTTATATTGAACCGTCTACAAATCTAACAGAGCAACTTCCTGTAAATGCATTATTTCATAAGCTTTCCGGTTAATATTCATTACGTTCTGTTTTCTTATACAAATGAACCAAAAAGTAGAAAAATTTCCAAAACAATAAACAAAATAATAATGGGATTTATGAGTATGACAAATCAGGACTTCTCTAACTCCCAGATTCAAAGCTTATTTCAAATAATTTATTACTTGACCAACAATTCAATTAACATCATTTGGTCATTGGACAATATCATCATGTTTTTGATGTCTAAAGTCATATATTTGAGATAGATCTTCTATCTGCTTCCTTAAAGTACTGTACCAACAAATGTGCTGCTCTTGAGTAAACATATTCAGTAAATTTAAAATGTATATTAAATATATTACAATTTGTTAAACACAGTAATCATTTTTCTTTAAGTTCTGTCAGATCATGCAACCTTAGATTTTGGTGTAAAGCATAACAGAAACAAAGGCATAAAAATATTATAGAAGGTAGAGATTCTTAAAAAAATTAATTGGCCCATTTACATTTGGTCTTTGATGATAAATTCTTTTTTGCACATCAGAGAATAGTTGCTTCTTCCCTAGAGCAAAGTAAAGTTTTTTTTTTCTCCTTCATTCTCTTAAAGTTTGTATTTCTGCCCAAGTAATAAATGAGTTTCAGTTTCTGTGGCCTCTGCTTCAGAGTGTTCCTCTGAGGGTGAGCTTTTGAAATATGATTAGATCTTAATTCTTTAACTATTTCCATAACTCGTTTCACAGTTTGCACTCTTTATTCAGTGAGTGCGGTGGAAATTCATGTAAATCTTATGTGATCATTTATGGGTGCTAACCGCATAAATACCTATGTCGCAATGGCAAGAAAATTAGTCGTCCTGAATTGCAGTGACGGCAGAAAACCAACTGTCCCGTGTTATTCTATAGGTTATCTGTCATTAAGTGTACATGATTTAATGTAGATGGAGAATGTATTCAATACTAATTGGGCATCATCAGAAATAGGGCCAAATTCAGGAATATGGGCACTTTTTCTGAGAACGGATCTGCCGATATTTACTGAGAACTCAAGAAATAGTGATTTTGATAATGATACCGCAGCCCTTTTCCAAAACTGTCTGGTTTCTTTCTTCCTTTATGGAGGATGTGGCTTCTCCCTGGAATTCTTACAAAATAGTTAGGCAGTGACAAAAGCAAAGTACTTGGAGTTCCTAATTACTCAATTCTGGTTCTGGGTAAAGCAACTGTATAAAATGACTTCATCAATTTTTTAGAAATGAATTATAACTAAAGAGTCACTCAGTACAAAGCACTGACATCTGCAGGTCAAATGTTAATTCCAACTTGGAAGGAGGGAATCTCGGCCTCACGCTCCATCGCACTCCCACATCCACGGTCCGGGGCACAGAACCAGCCTGTCGTCCATCTCCCGATTGCTGCCATTCCTCTTGTGGACGTCTCCTTCCTGGAGGGGAGGCGTGATGACAAGGGGGAGCTGAGCCAAATGCCACCAAAGTCTCACCCAGCACTTAATGGTGATCCACCTGAAATGGGTGCAAATCCCAGGTCCTAAATTCAGATGCGCTTATTTTGTTATAATCCCAGTTTCTGTTTTGAGTCACCATTTGGCTGCTTGGCAAAAACTGGATATGTGTCCTCAGTCACCTTGGATCTCAGTCAGTCTCCCCTTCCCTAGGATAGTACCTGAGTGCAAGGGCTCCATCGTGCCATGGGCTGGTGGATGAGCCCCTCTGCTCCTGGGTCCGACCCACCCATGCAGGCATCCACTGAGACATCTGTGGCCCCCATGGATCTTTGGTAGTCACTGGACCCGGGTCACCTCTCCGTAACCCCTCCTTTCTCTTTGAAAGCCCATTGGGCCTTGCATTCTCTGTGCTACATCCATGTTGCTCTCAGACACCCAGGAGGTTTTATGATCTTGTGTTTTGTCAGGGAGAGGTGTGAATACATGGAAACTGGGTACAGCAGTCTTGCTGGCTGGCTTAGACACACAACCACACAGCTCATTTCTGCTGTGGCCCCTGTATCCATGCCAGTGTGCCTAAGAACTCAAGGTCACATGGCCCCTTGCCTCCATCTGGCATGTGATCACAGGCCTCTCTGCGATTAGAATAGCCGTCTCTATTTGTGGGGCTGCGGGGGAGAGGGGTCCATGCGTTCCCCATCCTTCAGGCTTGGCCCAGAGAATAGGACAAGAAACAAGGCCTTTTCTCAGGAACAGACTCATGGATAAACATTTTCCCCTTCACTTCAGCCGATGTCTCCTTCCCCCAAGCTAGAGAATCATTTTTAGTCTGCACGGGGGAAGCAGTAGGGCACGCAGATAGAGTAAGACGCACTGTGACTGATACACTTTTTGCCCTGTGTTGAGTCCCACTGGCCCAGATTATAGAGTCACAAACCAAACACTACCTTCTTTGTTTCCTCTGTACTTCTGCTGTATCTTCCTTTTGGTGAGGTAGTAAGGGCAACATCCAAGCTGGGATGGATTGGGGAATGGAAGAAAATGCCAGGTTTAGAACTTCAGAAATATCCTGGTACCTACAAGTAAGTTGTACATAAAAAAGATGTCAACACTGTTACTCTGGATGATGGATTACAAGAAATTTCATTTTATATGTATATTATTTAATGAAACAAAAACAAATTTTATGTGTGTATTATAACTTTACTTTTTATATGACTATTAAAATATATTACTAAATATTAAAATATTAATATGTGCATTAAAATAGACTATTAAATGCATACTGTGTCCTATATTAATATATGTATTTTAAAATATACTAAAATATTAACATTTTATATATAATTTTTGTACATTCATATTTTTGCACCTGTTACTCTTCCCATTTGGAGTTTTCTTCTTTCTTTTCCAATCAGTTGACTCCTATTCATTCCAACCTGATAACCTCACACAAGTCTTTTCACCTTTCTCTCTCTCAGTTTCACAGTCTATAAATGAGGATAATGATCGTGGCTACCTCACAGTTTTGGGGAGGGTTAGATCTGTTAATATATGTAAAGCATTTCAACAATATGTGTCAGTAGAGTAAGAGCAAAATAAATACTGGTTGTTGTTTTGTTGCTGCTCTCATCATCATCATTATCTCCATCATCATTAGCCTTTAATGTTCACCTCCTTACAAAAGCCTTCTCTGGTGTGAGGTATCGCTTAGTCTTTCCCTAATAACACTCTGCACATAGCTCTTCCATGACACTTGTGCTGTATTTTATTGACTCACTTATTTGTCTCCTCCTTAACTACGTTAAATTGTTTACCTCTGTAAATGTAGAGTGTCCGACATAGAGGAGATACTCAAAGTAAATGTTCGTGAAACCATCGCAGGGATATAGCAGGATTTCAGGGCAGGCTGTGTGTGTGTGTGTGTGTGTGTGTGTGTGTGTGTGTGTGTGTGTGTGTGTGTTTAAAATTAGCCTGTTACAATCACCTGGAAATGAGTCAATGTAGAAGAAAATATTGGTGAGGTGAAAGGAAAGGAGACAGGGGTATCAGACTCCTGATGGTGATAAGAGGTGGAATCCATGTCTTGGTGGAGAAACAATGCTCCCTTCAGTTACTGTGACATAATTTCTGCATGGTCTATTTTCTGGAAGAGTTTCTGTGGAGTTGGTATTATTTCTTCTATTGATATTCAGTAGAATTCACTAGTGAAGCTGCTTGGGCTTCAGTATACTGTGTGAGTGACTGTGTGTGCGTATGTGTGCATGTTTAATACTTACAGGGATGTATGACTCTTGAGTTTTTCTCCTCTTGCCTTACTTTTGGTGATTTGTATCATTTAAGAGACTTTCATATTTTGCCTAAATTATCAAGAAATTTTTGGCAATATGTTTTTCATAATATTTCCTTATTGCCCTCTTAATCTCTGTGGGTTCTGATAGTCATGTCCCGTTTTTCTCATTCCTGATCTTGGTTAATTTGTATCTTCTCTCAGTTGTTTCTGATCAGTCTACCTAGAGATTTATCGATTTTTTTTTTTCTTAATCTCAGGGAACCAGCTTTTGGTTTTGCTGATTTTCTCTATTGTTTTGTTTCCTATTTCATTTATTTCTATTTTGGTATTTATTATTTTCTTTCTTTCCTTATTTTGTCTTTAATTTGCTATTCTTTTTCAAGCTTCTTTAGGGGAAGCTCATATCAATATCACTTATTTTAGATTTTCCTTTTTTGCTAATAAAATAATTCAAAACTAAACATTTCCCCTAAGCACTGATTTAGCTGCATTCCATAAACATTATGGTTACATTTTCATTAATTTTAAAATATTTTCTAATTGCCTTTGTAAATTCTTTTTTGGCCATAGAAATTAGGTGTATTTTTAATTTTCTGAATATTTTGAGAATATCAGATACATATCTATATCATTTCCAATTTAATTTCATTGTGGTCAGAGAATGTACTGTGTGTTATTTTAACCCTTTAAAATTTTTTGAAAATTGTTGTATGACCCAGAATATGGTGTCTGATTAATAATGGTCAAGTTGGTTGACAGCGTTTTTCAGATCATGTACATCCTCACTAATTTTCTATCTCCTGTTTTTATCAATTCCTGAGACAGTAGGGTTGAAATCTCATTTACAGGGGTGCATGGGTATCTCAGTCAGTTAAGCATCTGCCTTTGGCTCAGGTCATGATCCTGGGATACTGGGATCAAGGCCCACATCAGGCTTCCTGCTCAGCAGGGAGCCTGCAGCTCCCCCTGCTTGTGTGCTTTCTCTCTCTCTCTCTGTCAAATAAATAAATAAAAATCTTCAAAAAAAAATCTCATTTACAGTTTGTGGATTTGCCTATTTCCCCTTTCAGTGCTGTCAGTCTTTGCCTCATGTATTTTGAAGCTCTTGAAATTAGGTGCTACATGTTAGGATTGTTCTATCATTTTTATGAATTAAGTTTTTATCATTATTGAAATATTCCCTTTTTTTCTGCTAAGTTTCTTTGTTGTCAAATCTACTTTGGTATTAGCATAGCCTCCTCACTTATGAGGATTACTTTTTTCATGGTTCATCTTTCTTCATCCTTTTAATTTTAACATGTTTAAATATATAGTGTTTATTTTGAAAATATCATGTAGTTATACCTTCTTTTAGATCCAGTCTGATAATCTTTGTCATTTAGACAAAATTTTAAAACTATTTATATTTAATGTAATTATTGATATTGTTGGGTGTTATTCTACTATTTTGCTACTTGTTTTCTATTTGTCTCATCTTTTTTTCTTTTTTCCTCTTTTCATAGCTTTTATTCAATTCACTGAGTACTGATTAATATTCCGTTTTATTTCTACTATTGTCTTAGTAGATATACCTTTTTCTTTTTTCCTTTTTTTATGATATGGAGCTTTATTACAGTCTGCCTTCATGATCTCTTATACTGGTTTACCATAAAATATAAATGCCTTCATAACAGTGTAGCTCTATTTTTCTATGCCTATCCTGTTTCTAAAGATAATATAACCCCCCAATATACTTTTATTATTTCTGATTTTTTTTAAGATTTATTTATTTATTTTAGAGAGAGAGCTCATGAGTGGGGGGAGGAGTAGAGGGGAGGGAGAGAGAATATCAAGCAGACTCCATGCCCAGCTTGGAGCCCCACATAGGACTCAATCCCAGGACCCTGAGATCATGACCTGAGCCAAAATCAAGAGTCAGCCACTTAACCGACTGAGCCATCTAGGTGTCCCTATTATTTCTGCTTTTAAAAGTACATTTTCTTTCAAAGAAATTTTGAAAGGGGGAAAAGGATAATTTCTCTTTACATTCTTATTTTCTCTGTCCAGTGCTCTTAATTCTTCAAGTTGGTCCAGGTTTGCATTTGGTATCATTTTCCGTCTGCCTGAACAACTTCCTTTAACCTTACCTGTTGTTCATGTGTGCTGGTGACAGATTTTTGTTTGAAGAGGTCTATAGTTCATCTTCAGTTTTGTTTTGTTTTGTTTTTAAAGATTTTATTTGTTTATTTGTCAGGGACGGAGAGAGAGCGAGTGAGTACAGGCAGACAGAGAGGCAGGCAGAGGCAGAGGGAGAAGCAGGTTCCCTGCCGAGCAAGGAGCCCGATGTGGGACTCGATCCCAGGACACTGGGATCATGAACTGAGCCTAAGGCAGCCGCTTAACCAACTGAGCCACCCAGGCATCCCTCATCTTCAGTTTTAAAGGATATTTTTACCAAATACACAATTCTAGATTGACAGATTTTTTTTTCTTTCAGCACTTTAAAGATTCAATATGTTATCTTCTGACTAGCATAGTTTCAGATGAGAAATCCTCATTCTTATCTTGTAAATGCATCTACCTCTCTGGCTGCTTTTAAGATGTTATCTTTAGTTCTGTTCTTGCAATTTGATTATGATGTATCTTGATGTGGTTTTCTTTGTGTTTATCTTTTTTGTTCATTGGTCTTCTTCCACTGGCGGGTGTATAGTTTTCTTCATATTGCAAGATTTGTACCTATTATGTCTTCAGATATTTTCCCAAACTTTTCTCCTTCTGATACACAATTATGCATATGTTAGATGACATGATATAGTCTCATACATTACTGAGATTGTTCATTAAATTCAGTCTTTTGTCTTTCTGGCAATCATTTGGGGATACTTAAAATGCTTTTTCTTCATATTCACTGATCTTTTCCTCTGTTGTGCCAAATCTGTTATTAATCCCATCCAGTGAAATTTTCTTTTCAGATAATATATTACTATGCCCTGGGCTATTTAAGCTTTTTTGTTTTGTTTTGTTTTGTTGCCTGTCTTCCATTTCTCTCCTCATTATGTTCATATTTTCGTTTAAATATTTAGGTGTGGTTTTAATAGGTATTTTTGAAACATAATGGTAGTCTTTGTCTACTGATGTCACCATCTCTGTCATTTCTTAGTCTTCTATTGACTAATTTTTCTTCTGCTATGACTTACATATTTCTGATTCTTATGCCATCTTTTATTGAATGCTGAACATTGTAAAATATATGTTCTTGAATACTGGATTTTCCTGACTTCTTTTGAAAAATATTGAGATTGTTTAGGAAGCAGTTACTTGCAATTACCAGTTTGATCCATTTGAGGCTTAAAAAAAAAAAAAAAAAAAAAACTTTGTTAGAGCAGAGTTAAAGTTGACTTTACTCTAAGGCTAGTTTAACCCTGTGACTAAGTGTGACCTTCCTGGATGTTATATGAGAACCATTCAGTCTGGCTGGTCAGAAGAGGAATATCTCTCAGCCTTGTGTAAGCTTAGGAAATTGTTTACTTTAAATCTCACTAGTCACTTTTTACTTGACCTTGTAGAACCTTATCCATACATGCACATCTCAGTATCAGCAACAGACTCAGAAGGAACCCACGTAGGTGTCTAGAGCTCTTTCTGTGCATAGCTCCCTTCTGTCTAGTGCTCTGTCCCCACAAACTCCAACTGCCTCAGCCTTCCCAAACTCCAGTCTTCGTCTCCTCAGCTCACAGTCCTGCTATGCTGTACTTTGATTCCCTTGCCTATGTTCAGGCTCAGATGTGCCTCCAGAAAGAAAGGTGTGATTGGAGGATTTAACCTCACTTGTTTCCCCTTCTTCACAGTGTCACAGTCCTAAACATCCTAAAACAGTTTTTTTTCCCTATTTTCTAGCTGTTTCCCAGTTTTCTAGCTGTTGACTGTAACAGATTAAGTAATGGCCCAGTCACTCACATCATAACCCAAGCAGAAATCATGAATTTTACTTATGCTTCACAAAGTTATAGCTTTATTTTGAGGTAAAATATAAGCAACTTCAAGTTTGGAAGTTCTGTAAATATTTTAAATTAAATTAAATATAAATATGTTCTATGAATTTTCTGAATTTTTTTTTTTGTTTTTAGGGGCATGTGCAGTTATATACTAACATCTGGCAACAACTGGCCATAACTGTTATTCACAGTGTTTGGAGAAGCTTCAAATGGATGCCTACAAAGCTTTTGAGTAGAAAATACTGCATAATAAGCTGAGGTTTATGTTATGTTTCAAGTATCTGGGAAGCATCCTTTTTCCTAAAGGCAGATATTTAATTCAGAAACTAATGCTGTTATATTTTAAGGAAATTTATCTTTATAAGATCTGGACTTGCCTCAGATTTTAGAGGAGCCTCCTAATTCTCCACTAAATTACCTTCCTGGAAATATGAGTGCCTGAACTTTCACCAATAATAAGAAATGGAAAATAAAGGAATGAAAGACTGTTTTGAATGAGGACTTAATGCAAAGTATCCTGCAAGGAAAAAGTAGCATATTATGATGACTAACAACCATTGACACATTGGTTTATTTTTTTCCATTAAAGTTTTAACCCAATATTTTGATAGGAACTGTGCAGAGAAAGTGGACCAATACATTGGTGGCTTTCTAACAAGGAAGAGTGAACTGAGAAAGAGACCCTAGAAAAGCAGAGGAGAGCTAAGTGCTTGGTGGAGGGTGGAGGGCCTGACCAGCCATAATGGGAGCAGTTAGGAAGAGCCAAGAGATTAAAACAACAGCAATGACAAAACAACTTTGCTCACTTCAGAATTATGATTTTCCTCTCATCTGTTATTCCACATCTGTTCAGGCTATGCTGCAGATGTTTGAAAATTGTCCTTCTATGTAGTAATGATAGCTATAAAAATAAGACTTGGATTAAAATAACCATAACTTAACTTTATGCATGGAAATGTATAGTCAGTACCATCCTGAGAATAAAATAATTCAAAACATGTTTTAGGGATGGTTTGCATGATAAATTTTCAGTGGATGTTCAACCATGCTAAACCAGAACTTTTTTTTGTTTGTTTGTTTTTTGTTTTTGAGAGCGAGAAACAGGGAGAGGGCACTTGGGCAGAGGGAAGGGGAGAGGAGAGGCAGAGAGGGAGAGAGAATCTTAAGCAGGCTCCACATCCAGCACAGAGCCCAGCTTGGGGCTCTATCTCACGAGCCTGAGATCCTGACCTGAGCCAAAATGAAGAGTTGGACACTTAACTAACTGAGCCAGGTGCCCCTAAACCAGAGCATTTTAGACTTATTTGAGAAGTTCAGAAATTCAGGCAATTGTAACTTAGTTTCACATACATAATAGAAACCTTGATGGGTGATAAATTAATTATATTTCTTCAGTCACTCTTATTATTCTCCAAAATAGTGATTCTGTTCTATTAGCTATTAGCAAGTTCTGGAGGTATTCATATATTGCCAACTGGCCTCACTTTGTTTGTTTGTTTTTAAAAGATTTATTTATTTTAGAGACAAGCAGAGAGAGAGCGAGCATGGGGGTGGACAGAGGGAGAGGGAGAGAATCTCGGGCAGACTCCCCGCTGAGCATGGAGCCCTACATGGGGCTCAGTGTCATGACCCATGATCATGACCTGAGCCAAAATCAAGAGTTGGGCACTCGACCAACTGGGCCACCTATGTGCCCCTGGTTGGCCTCGCTTTAAATTCAACATTAGTGATTTTAAATGGTCCCTAATGCTTCTTGGAGACCTGAGACTCATACTGCATACCTTGGTCCTCTCCCTTTCCCACTTTCCTAGACGAGACCATCCATACCCTGCCCTCCTACCTCAAATCTTCCACCCCTCTCTTCTCCAGTCCTCATGTTTTCTGTGAATTTTCCCCCCTACTTCCCGGGGAAGGGAGAAGCAAGCAGAACTTGCCCCAATGGGGCCAGGTGTGATTTACGTGGACTCCTAGCCAAGGCCCTCCCCTCCCCTGTGCTCTAGATCCTGTCTCCTCTCCTTTACTCAAGAACATGTCTCCGGGACGCCTGGGTGGCTCAGTGGATTGAGGCCTCTGCTTTCGGCTCGGATCGTGGTCCTGGGGTCCTGGGATTGAACCCCGCGTCGGGCTCTCTGCTCAGTGGGGAACCTGCTTCCCTCTCTCTCTGCCTGCCTCTCTGCCTACTTGTGATCTCTGTCAACTAAATAAAACCTTTAAAAAAAAAAAAAAAAAAGAACATGTCTCCTCTGAGTCTCTGGAAGCACTGAGTTTGCCTTCTCTCCTGCCAGATTTCTCCTACCAGCCTGCATACGTGCTGTTAGTTCTCTCATCGTACAGAAAACCAAACAAAACAAGTCAGCCCTTTCTTTGCCCACTTCCCCTGCAGCTTCCAGCCCATTCCTCCCCCTCCCCTCATGACAGAACTCTGGACAAATTGTATGTGCTCCACTTCCCCTCCTTCTCTGGAGCTTCTACACGACACCACAACTGCCTGTGTTCAAATCACTATTGTCCTCCGCAGGCTCAAGCCATATCCTTATTTTCCAGTCTTTGTTGCCCATGACCTCTCCGTCCCTGCAGCAGCTGACACAGAGGAATAGTCCTGAAAACACTTTCTTTACTTGGCTTCAGGACTGCATCTTATCCTGATTTCTTCTGTCTCGGACCCTTCCTTCGGTTTGCTTTCCTCCTCCTCTCTAGCCTCCTGGCATTTGCAGTACAGGGCTCTGTATACCCAGACTTCTCGGGTTCTTGTACACTCAATGCCTTGAGGTCTCATCCAGGAACATCGTTCCATCTACCACTTATATTCTGGTGATATCTGAGTTTATACTTCTAAACTAGACCTCTCCACCGGACTCCAGCCTCGACTACCCAGTCACCCCAACACAGATGTCTAAGAGGCGTCACCATGCTTAACATGTCCAAAACCAATCTGTCCATCTTCCCCCCAAAACCTGTTCCACCCACAGTTTTCCTGATGAAAGATAATGACAACCCCACTTCTCTAGTCGCTTGGGAGAAAGATCTTGAAGTCATCTTGGTTTATCTCTTTTTATCCTACAATATATGCAGTTGGCTCTACCTTCACATCTTTCAAGGAACCTGACCACGTCTCAGCACATCTTCAGTTATGTCGTGGATTACGTGCGACAGCCTCCCAGCTGGCTGCTCTGCTGGGTTCTTGCCTCACACAGGAGCTAGAATAATCCTGTGACGACTTAAGTTCAATCCTGTCACTCTTGAGCTGAAACCACTTCAGTGACTCTCCGTTCCACTCAGATTAAAAGCCACATTCCATACAGTTGCCCACGACACCCGCAAGGATCTGGCTCCCTGTTCTCCCTCAGACCTTATCCAAGGGAGACATTGCTCAGCGACGCAGCCAAACTGTACGCCTCACTGTGCCTTGAACGTGCCCCTGCCTCTGGGCTTTTGCATCCGGCCCTCCCTCTGCCTGCTTTCCCTCAAGGTCCCCGGGACTACTCCATCTCCTGCAGGTCCGTGCTCAGCGAGGCTTTCCCTAACTCCCACATCCTAACACTGGAAACGACCCCCACCTTCCATCACTTCTCATCCCTTTCCGGCTTCGGCCTCTCCACAGCACTCGCACCATCTAAAATATTGTCACTTCGGTCAATTATTTCACTTACTCACCAGGATAGAATTTCCATAAAGGTCAGGAGCGATGTTTGTGTGCTTTATTCACAGCCCTCGTCCCAGTTGCCTGGAACGGATGAATGAATTAGGTGGTTGCAAAGGCACGATGTGAGCCTGTGGCATTCTGACACAGGTGGAACCAGCATCTCTGATTCCAAGTTTTTTAGGGAAAATAACTTAATCTTCACGGCACTGTCATTTTTATATTTTCTAGTAAATAAATATTTTTAAAGTGCTTACAGCAGTGCCTCACCCATGGTGAGAGCTCTGTAGGTATTTATTAAATAAGCAAAAAATACCTTATCATGCATTTTGTGATTTAAAAAATATTGGCGGAGTGTGAACCACGACAAACCTCAGGAGGCTCAGAGTGGCCTCCATTCTATAATGGAGAGTGTCTTCCTTCGTTATCGAGGTGGAATAGCGTCTGATGGCTTAAGAGAAAAAAATAGTAACAGTCACATACCCTCTCTAGTCTGAAAAAACAGAACTACCCAGTGTCCTGAGTGGGACTATAGATGTGGAGAGATTTATGCCATAAAGTCTAAAGAATTGCTTTCGAGCTCAAGTCTGTAAAACACAGGGCTATTGTCTTAGTCAGCTCAGGTTCTATAACAAAACACCATAAACGGGGAGGCTTATCAAGAACAGAAATTTATCTCTGATAGTTCTGGAGGCTGGAAGTCTGAGCTCAGGGTGCCAGTGTATCAAGTTCCGGGGAGAGCCTTCCTCTGGGCCGTAGACTCCATCTTCTTGTTATCTCCTCACAGGGCAGGAGAAAGTGAGCTCTGTGGCTTCTTATAAGGGCGCTCATCCCATCCATGAGGGGATTTCCCCCCCATTACCTAATTACCCCGCAAAGGCCTCACCACCAAATCCCATCCCATTGGGATTAGGGTTTCCGTGTCTGCCTCTGCCTCCATCCCTGGTTTGCTCTCTGGGGAGATGGCATGAGGACGGGGATGCAGGCGTGGCTGGGGGCAAAATGAAATTGGGATTGTGCAAGAGTTGATATCCTGAACCTGCAGCAAACACTAGTAGCCAGATCTCTGCCGCCCGGAAGTAGGCTGGAGGAGGCAGCTTGGGGCAAGATGGCCCAAGACAAACGTCCAGTCAGAGACAGGCAGGGAGAGTCCAGGCCCTTCTAAGACACCCATGATGGGACGTCCATGCATCCAAAGCCTGCCTGTTTTAGAGGCCTCACTTTAAATACAAAAGTTCACCAGACAAGTGAGGAAAGTTTCAAAGGGAAAAACAGAGACAAAAAGTGGTTGGCAAAGCAAATGCATAAAAGTAACTCAGAAAAAAACAGACGCTCTAGAGAGCAGAAAATTGTTTGTGTGTGTGTATGGACATTCAGAAGCGTATTAAGTGTATATGGATCTAATAACCTTAGCAGAGAGAGGCAGGCAGTGTGCTCAGCCTGGACTGAGTACCCATGCTCCACTGAGTGGGGTTAAAGTGGCTTCTTTACTTCCCAGCTGTGTGGCACTGGGCAAGTTACTTAACCTCTCTGTGCCTCCGTTTCCTCATCTTAAAAAGGCGATAGATGATACTACTCAAAGAACAACAACAACAAAAACCTCTTAGAAATTACGATTAGTATGGTAGGATTTTTTTTTTTTAAATCCAACAGAAATTTTAAAATTAGAAGTCGAGAACTCTCTGTGAAAGATCAAGAAGACAAAGAAATGGAAGATAGAAATGATGAGAAAAAGAGATGATACATCCGAGCAGCCCAACAGCAAAAGCTGCAGAGACAGACGGACGGACAGACAGATGAAAGGGGGGTGGGGGAGAGACCTGGGAACAGAGAGAGGAAACTTTGAGAGTAATGACCAAAGCTCTTCCAGAAGCAGAGGACACAGTCGGGTCTGAAGGGCCTCTGTGGTGCTTTTGCACAATGAATGAGAAGAAAGGCCCCGTCCAGGCGTGTCACGGAGCCATTCCGAGCACTCAGGATGCGGCGAGCCTCCCAGAGGCTTCCAGAGAGCAGGAAAGCAGGTCCCATGTGGAGGACGGGAACTTGAGTGGCAGGAGAGAGAGTCGAGTTCTAAGTAATGCAGACTTATTCTGGGAAGGCCACCCTCCTTCCGGGACATGAAAATTGTTTGATGTTGATGTATTTGTCACTTTAGAAAAGTAGCCCTTGTGTGTTAGGCAGAGTGGGGACACATGTCTTTGCTAGGTGAGTCTCAGAATCGCCCATCTGCCTCTGTCCGGGAGCACCTCGTTCTTTCATCTTTCAACAATGAGAAAGAAGATTAACTTGACCTTTTCCCGTTTCTCCTCCTCTCTTTCCCTCCCCTTGTTTGCCTTCTCTTCTCCTTCGCTTCTTCTGCGGTTCCCTCCTTTACCTTCCGAGCCTCACACTCTTGCTAGGTCTATTTCTGTCTCCTCTTCTCGCTTTCTCTTTCTCTCCACGGAAGTCTGTGTTTGTCTCATAATTGGCAGGAGACTTTTTTTCTTTTGCTTTTTGCTTTTTAAGTGATGAATAGTTGGCGTGAGATCAAAGCCAAGCCCTGTGGTTTTCTGGCTGCCCCAGAAGGGCGGCGCAGCTGGCAGCCGTCCCAGCTGCCTGGTGATAGGCGTGTGGAAGAGATACCAAGCTCACAGGTCACCGTGTGTGTGTGTGTGTGTGTGTTCATGTTGTGTGTTTTTCAGGCCAACAGCAGGCTGAAGCAGATTGAGAAGGAATACACTCAGAAGCTTGCCAAATCTTCACAGGTAAGAATGTTGAAAGAAAGAAAGAAAAAAAAAAAAGCAAAAACCAAAACCAAAACAAACAAAAAAGAAACCTACACATAAAACCATTTGTCCTTTAAACTTAATTCTCTTCAGTGTCTTTATGGGTCAGTATCCCATTTTTTGATGATGGATAAATAATACATGCTTTTAGTATTTTAGCCTTCTTAAAGATTTTTTTAACCAGGCATATTGAACCATTTGAACTAACACACACACACACACACACTCAGATGTTGTAAAACCAGCCAGTGCACTTGAACAAGCCTAGGCTGCAACATATTTCACAAGGGCGGGAAATGCACACCTACATTTGTGATGTAAGCAGTTTGATACCATCTGTGCTTTTTTGCAATATTCCATTTAGTTGTACCTGAAGACTGCTTAGCAATAAAATTCAAAATGATAAATGTTCTATGTTAAATTAGCTGCTCAACGGTTGACTCCTTTTGGGGAAAAGGAGAATGATTAAGTCCCTACATTATATATATCTGGCTTCCTGGTCTTGCTCTAGCAGTTTTAGTAGAAGGCCAGCAACTGAATGCCTGTCTCAACTTGACATATGATACTTAAAATACCTTTTCTGTGTAAGCTGTTATAATAATATCCTATAGTATCATTTAGGGAATCCCAAGCATTCCTTAGTTTTATGAGTAATTCTAGAATAAAAGATGGTAATTTTCATTGTATAGATGGATAGGTTAAGCCATTCACTTTCGTGGGCATCATATGTAATGATTTTAAAATCAGCTCTTCCTGGTAATTTCGCATATGCACAGTGATGTATGGCCATGAACTGAAACTTCTGTGCTGTTTTATAAGTTACCACACAGTGGTTGTAATAGCAACACAATGACAAAACAGTAATAGAATCAAGAATTTTATGGGGCACTAACCATGTTGACTCCGTGTTCATTCATGATAACTCTGGGGTTAGGAACTATTATTGGCCCCATTTTCCCACTGAGGAAACAGGCTCAGAGAGCTGAGGTCATGCAGGTTAGCAAGTGACTAAGCCAGGACCCCTCCTGGGTCGGACTAGAGAGCAGACCCTCACAACCTGACGCCACCAGCCTGGCTCAGTCCGCACCACCACCACCACCACCCCCCCGAACTCTGGGGATAACTCATAAAATTTCTTCGATTATACAATTATTTCTAAAATGTGCATATGCCATATAATTTACATCGCACTCGGAAAGCAAAATGTCTCTGTCCCAGTGAAGACGTACATGCGTTTACTTAAGAGATTATGATATGTCTCGATTGCCATCATCCCAGACCTTCTTTGAAGAAGGAACACGGGGAAATATTCTTTGAAATTCTTTTGCAAGAGTCTTCATATAAGAAGAATCTTGTAATCAGAAGAAATATTATGACTCCTGAAGTTACACTTTAAATTAAGACGTGAAAAATACGTAGTTGGCGCACTTACGTCCTGCTTATGTTGCGTTATGTTAAATGGGGGAGGCAGACCGAAAGTGAGATATAAGATAGCTAATAAAAATGCTTAAATAATGAGAGTGTAAACAGGAGTATTTAAGTTTATCTAAAGGAATGTGTGAAGAGCTTGATTAGTTCATATTAAAGCAAATTAAACGTCAGTTAGTGTGGAAGAAAGCCTACAGCTTTGGAGTCCAACCGACCGAATTTGAATACCAGCCCTACGACCTATATGACCTTGAGCGAGTTACCTGGACTCCTTGGAATTCAGTTTCCTCATTTGTAAAAGGAGGGGGTAGTCCTTACCTCACAGGCTAGTTTTAAGTATTTAGTAACGTAAGGTGAAAAATAGTGCTTAGTAGAGAGTGCTTAGTACACAGTAAAGCATTTAATGGCTGTTAGCTCATATTGCAGCAGGATGAAAATGGAAATAGAGACAAGAAAAGAGGGAACAAAGAATAAAAAAGATACGGAAGGAATAAGAAGTTACTTTTAATTTATTTTTGGGTATTCAAGAATTGATCAAATCTCCCTCCAAAATGTGGAGAGGCACAGGGGGTTGCTAAATATTTTCCCAAGTAAAGACATGAAGAAGCAGGAGGAGGAAGAAAAGCCAACTAGTTACAGCTATCATGTCCTATAGCCATGGTTTCATACATCAAAGGGCAACACAACACCAAATAGGAAAAAAAAAAAAGTCTTTGAAAGAGTATAATAACAATAAAAGACAGTCCATCCTCCTCATAAAAGGTAGGATGACAACCTTATATTGATAATATTTTGTTTGTCCAACTCTAAATACATGTAAATATTTATATGTATATAAGCATATGTGTATATTTATATCTATGTACTGGCATTTGGGAAACATTGGTCTACAATCCGGTCAGCTTAAAGAAACAGATTATTTGAAAATGAACATTACAAACAGAACCATAGACTTTTTCTGTTTTCTAGTGATGGTTTGCTGGGATCCCTAACTCCTATCTAAGTTGAGGACAATGCCAGAAGCAAAGTTGCTTAACTCTTTATCAGGTTTAAAAAAAAAAAAAAATCCCTCTCTGAAAAAAAGGTTTTTTTAAGTAATATGATGAATGCAATTATAATGAATGCATTGGAATCTAGGAGATCATCAGGTTAAATTTGGAAAATATTTTAAATATTTTCCTCCCTTAAAGGAAGTCACTTAATCTTTGAGGCTTTCAGGATCTAATGGACCATGAACACCAAGCCTGTGGCATACCTAGGACTGTGCCCCTTCTGAGATTCTCCCATGTTCATCATGATGGCAATGACTCAATCATCTCTGGGCACACTCCCAAATGTGATTTCCATCAGAATCACAACTTTGTTCTTTTTGTCTTAATATGACATTTTCACCTTGCCTTTTCGGTGTTAGCACAGTTGTCCCCATTCAGCTGGCTCACCTGGCGGCCATTTTTCAGAGAAAGATATTGCCATGTTGCAAGAAGACAGGTCACTGTGGACAAGACTAGAGCTGGAATACCAGTAGAGCTCACCCACTGCCAAGAGCCTGGCTCCCCCCAGTGCCCTAACTTGCTCCCACGTACCTGAGGCAGATTATGCCTGGGTGTATTCCACATGTCCCTCGTGTCCCCAACCTTCATGTCATTCTCCAGGGTGGCAACCCAGAAGCCAAAACGTGCTGGGGAACCACTCTTCCCACTTGTTTGATGAGGATCTCAGTGTCCACCAAATCTTCCCAAGTAGGCCTGCTATATTTTAAAGAGGAGTTTTGTAAAGATCTCAAGCTGTACTACAATCTGGAAAACATCAGAGTGAATTAAAGAGGAAATCTCAGCCTCTATTCAGAATCCTATTTCTAAGACTTAATAAGACCTGCTAAACGTTTTTTGCAAAGTGTTAAATGCTTAGCAATAATTAACTATTAGAGCTTTCATGAGTTAGGGTGCTTATGGCATCAGCTTGAAATAGCTCTCCTTTTGCTTCCTAAAATATTAATTTTTAATATCACATGGAAATATTTGCATCCACATCTCTCTCTGAAGTGAATGCAAGATAATCATTCAGTTGAGTGGTGACATTTTAATTATGATTCAATCAAAACTGGTGGGGTTTATGGTTGCATAGATTAGTTCTGATTTTTCTCAGAAACTTTTAATATTATTCTATGAAAAGGCTAGATCATCTCAATATAACTTGTCAGGTAATTATTATTTTTATTTACTATGATTATAGTTCTACTACTTAAATACTAAGTGCTAGATACATGCACTGAGATAAGATGAAGATAAGATGTCTACAACCAAGTGAGTTTTGTTCTTTACCCAAAGCATATTAATCAAGTTAGTATTAATTGAGATCTTAAATCTCAATTCTGGCTTTAAAAATTATCCATCTTTCAGCTACCTCTCTATATCCATCTCATCTGTCAGTCTGTCAACCACTTTATCTACTCACCTACCTACCGTGATTCACCTTAAATGTTTTGACAGTCTCCCTGAATCATCTTCGTCAGTTTTTAGAATAACTTTCCAAAGATAATCTCATTACTTCGTCCCAAGAATCTCATCATTCCTCCCAAGAATGTAAGGTTTCATTTTCCACACAAAAGCAAGCATGCTCTCCTCAGAACATCCAGGACTTTGCTCATAGCTCCTTCCAAAACCTACATTTATTTCTTTTTCATGTACTCTTGTCATTAAGCTTCTGAAAATGAGAGATCCCTGTTTCTTGCCCTTATGGTGACTTAAAGAACCCACAAATACTTTTATCTTCAGTCTTGGCCAATTAAAAGCTAATCTAATCTTACTGTTCTTTAAAGCAACAAAATTACTTTGTACTTTAAAAACATATTACATGATTGTGGTAGTGGATATATGAATCTGGACATGTGATAATACTGCATATCACTAAACACACATGTGTACATACATGCACATATGCACACACACACTCACACGTACCGAACACACACAATGAACACATGACAGACTTAAGCTTACCCCTTTAAAAAGTTGTAGTTTACTTAACTTGAAACCCTCCAATAGTCATTGAAATAGTGAGTTATTTTTACTATTTGGCTCCATGCTCTTATAAAATATCAATCTTAAGTTTCATGTTGGGCCAAGGAAATTTGGCTCTTTCTTATCTCTGGCTCCTCTTGCTCTGTGACTGTGAGTGAGTTGATTATTCTGTGCCTCAGTTTTTGACATTCACTATAAGAATTTAACCTTCCCTGTTTCATAGAAGTGCTATGAGAATTCATTGAATTGATGCCAGAATGGGAACAACATTTAATCAAAATTCAGAAAACAGATGAAAAACATCTTTATTCTCAGTAAATGGATTCTTCCACTCATAGCAAAAGGTCCAAGTTCGTATTTAAAAATATTAATGTACTGCTAGTATGTATTTTGCCATTTATTTCACAATAGTCTTAACATGTGATTTACAAATCCTAAATGTTAAACTTTGGTACAGTGAGTTTGCTCACTTCTAAAAGCATAGAAACTCCATATTTTATTGTAAATATGCTGTCATTTATATCCATAGTAACAATTAATATTTCTATAGGACTTGGCTTCTGGCAGACTTCAGAGAGTCTCTATTTATTGTCTTACAATACCGTACTCTAGTTTTGCCACCAAATACTAGGTGGAAAAATTGAACTTTAAGGAAGATAACTGAATTGTCCAATGTATCTCACCAACCAGCCCTGTTCCCATAGAACCAATGGAATTCTATTCCAACCAGGACTAAGGTTGGTTTTGTTTTGTTTTGTTTAGTTAGAAGAAGAAACAACTATTTTCTGCTTTTAAGAAGTCATGACTATTGAATTTGAAAGGAAATGTAGCCATCCAAACCCAAGGAAGAGCCATATTCTCAGCTCATTAAAAAAGGTCCCTCATTACTTAGGAGAACTTAGAGGGGACCCATTCGTGGAGAGAACCGGTTCTCCAATGTAGAGAATAGTACAAGGGTCTCTGGGTAAACTTCCATGGATATCTATCTATCAGTTGATCATGATAAGCTTCTCTTCCACACCAAAACCTTGTCTAAAAGGAAAACAAAGGCTAGTGAGAGGAACCACTTGGTACGGTGATTGATCTGACTGTGTGGCTCAAGTTCTGCCTATCTTTTTAGTTCGATGTCATTTCCGACAGTGGGAAATGTATAACCTCTCTCTATGCCTCTGTTTCTCCATTTATAAAAGACAGGTGATAATAACATTTGTAAATGACATGGGAACTTAAGGCACTCAACACGGTGCACAAACCTTAGTGAGTACTCAAAAATCGTTGTGTAGAATTAGGTAAGGAAAAAGAAGGAGCTCTGTTCGTTATTTCCTTTGGTTCTTACAGTTCCAAGTATTAGAAAAGGCAAAATCGCTTTCTTTATTCTAATAAGTCTATTTCTCAGCGAAATAAAATCTGACGCTTTTCCTATTTTTGAGATCACAGATGTTCTTTCTTCTGGTGAGTAAATATTGTGGAATGTTATAGTGGAAATGTCTTCCAAATATATTTGGTTCAGCAGTTGTTCACCATTCACAGTTTTATTATAGTCTTTTATTGTGTGGAATTTCATGCATTATAGTGCGCGATATGTTAATTGAAAATATTTAGTTTGTGGATTAGAGTTTTGCCAAATCCGCTCTTTTGTGAAGCATAAATACATATAAAATAGATGCCTCGCACTGAAGAACTGGAAGTCACAGCATGCTGTTTTCATTTTAGATCATAGCAGAACTTCAGACAACCATTTCCTCTCTGAAAGAGGAGAACAGCCGGCAGCAGCTTGATGCGGAACGGCGGCTCCAGGATGTTATACAGAAGTTTGAAGATGAGAAGAAGCAGCTGATTAGAGATAATGACCGAGCAATCAAGGTAATCTGAAGACTTCAGTAACCAGTGGTACCAGCTGCTTTAATGTAATTAAAAGGAGGGCTGGAATCGCGGCAGTGGGCCGATGGTGCAGGTATCTGGCTTCCTCGCGCGGCCTGCTGGAATTCCATTCACTGGGCTCTACCTTTGATGTATCCAGTGACTCAGGCTGACTTCCCTCGAAGAGATCACATGCCAGCATAAAAAGTCATTTTTGGCAAGCCCGGTCCATTCACACTGCACAAATATTTGAAAAATACCCTGTCCTTTTTCTTGAGAACCACTTTCGAACTGTCTCTTGAAATTAGGATGACTGTTTTAGCCCAGTACTGCTGGCTAATAAATTCAGAAGTCAGCTTCCAATTTACATTCTATTCTTTGCCCACATCCTTTCATTATGTATTCACATAATGAGAAATAACCTGTTTGAGGTTTGGAATGCCAACCATTTGATGTGCTTTGACATAGTACAGGGTAGATGTGTTGCTGCTGAGAACCTAGGCTGTTTCCAAATGGCTTCAGAGAATCATGCCTTTAATAGCAACAGAAAGTTCCCTGGACCCTGATTCTTTAGGTGATAGGCAGTTAGATCTCAAAGTAGTTTTTTCTTGGCTTCGTAGCAGCGAATATTATTATAAGTGTCTACATCACGCTGTGTTTAATCCGTGAGGATAAGCATCTGGAAACCTTTATAAATAAGATTTAAAAGAGAACAGAAATTTTTTTAAGAATTTCCAGCAAAAGATTATTTTTCAGTGATTTTACTTTGTTATAACAACGCTTAAAGCGTGTTGAGCAATCGTACAAAGCAAGGAAAAATAAAAGAAACATTTGGGTTTTATTGCTGCCCTTTTCTGCCTAACCCTTCTGTCTTTCTTTTCTATAGCCTATTGTAGGCAATCTGAGTAATTTACCAAGAAGCTAGTGCTAATGTAAGTTGCTTTTTAAAATATACTCTTTAAGCCTGGACAAGACTGAATGGAATTAAAAAAAAAAAAAAAAAAAAAAACACCTTCAGATATCGACCAACTCTTAGAGGCCATTTCATCCAGCCTCCTCACTTTAGAGGTGAGGACTTACTTTATCTTGTTCTTAATGAGATTTTCGCTATATATTCCCATCGGCCAGCTTCTTTTCCCCCTACGTGGGGTATGAGACAAAAAAAAGAGGTTTCTTTTTTATATTCTAGTAATTGAAAAAAAATCTCTGAAGCTCTTCTCATTTATAAATGCACAGGAGTTACTCATTGATCTGTGGAACTGTTTTGCTTGCCATGAGCTGAGCTGAATACTTTGTTTAAATTCCTTTAGTTATATAAAAATTTCATTTTAAGTGAGTTTCTTTTCCACTCGATATCCAAATACCACGCACTAGGCAAGTTCCAAATTTCAAATAAATAATTGAATCCCAACATACGCAAAAAGGGAAAACATAAATTTACTCCATAATGGCATAGTTTCTAGTATTGTCTCTTAAGATTAAAAAAAAATCTTGAAAGAAATATAATTAGTGCATCTGCCTATTTTAATAATTTTTGCAGTTTTAATCCACTTACCTTTTAAAACAGAAAACCATTGTGATCCTAATTTCCAGAAAAGTGTCAGATCTTAAAGACTGAATTCAAAAGATGTACATACGTATTATATTAAAATATATGTTATATGATACTTATGACCTCCAGAACATAGGTACTTGAAAATAACTAAAATTATAATGTAGGTAAGATATGGGTCAGTTTTTTGTTTTGTTTTGTTTAAGAGGGGGGGAGAGAGAGTGGGGGGAGAGCCATAGGGGAGGTGAGAGAACAGACTCCCTGCTGAGCTTGAAGCCTGACACAGGGCTCCGTCCCAGGACCATGAGATCTCAGCCTGAGCCCAGATCAAGAGTCGGATGCTTAACCCACTGAGCCACGCAGGCGCTGCAGATATAGTATGGGTTTGATTGACTCAATTAGATTATGTGTAAAGTGAATGACCTTTGTGGGGTTCTTTTTACTAACCTGCATAAGATAAGTAATTCATTAGCACTCCTCGCATTGCTTTTCTTTTCCAGACTATGTCACCAAAAATAAAAGGAATAATAGCTCATATTTATTTAACATGCCCTATGTACCAGGCTCTCTGCTAGACATTTTTATTCATCACCAGTCCCATTATGCATTTAGGCCTTCTTGTCATCTTTACAAGGAAGGTATATCTATCCTCCTCATCTTACAGGTGGGAGAACTGAGACTCTAAGGTTCAATACCCAGTCCCAAGTTCATACTGCCCAACAACTTAGCCAGGTTCAAGCCACGGTCTTCGTGATGGGAAAGGCTCAGCCATGAACTGTTGGACATACCCCAGTCTCTACATTCTGCCTGTGAAAGCCAGGCATTGGCCAAATGCACAAATGAACCCAGATAGCCTCACTCTCATTTTCTGTTTGCCTAAGTGATAACAGCATGTCTGCAACAGCTGTTGGATTCGGGCACTCTAATTGTGTTTGAGTGTTTTGTACATACAGGTACATAGATCCAGATACTCAGAAAGAGGCACAGACACCGTAAGGCTTGTATTTGGTTTTCTGAAACCAAAGGCATTTGTCTGCATCTATGTTAAAACAAGCTCACATGTACCGAAGATTTTGTGATGTTAAATACTACTGTATTGAAATATGAGAATCAAAGAGTGCCGTGTAAAGAGTGTGCATGTTGATTGTGAAATGCACTTTGCCCCACTTTCTGGGTTGGGGACAAGCTGAGCCCTCAAGCTGGCAGTCGGGGATGAGGGTGGAGAGTAAACCTGTTACTCACCCTGCCAGAGCTTATGATAATGTCTCCGTGGATCAGCAGACCTTTTATTAAAGTAATTCTTGAGAGAAAAGTAGCCTATCCCAATCCACTTTTAAGGGCCACCACTGTGGTATAGTGTAACCTGCTAAGACATTTCTGGAGAATAATTTGGCAATACCTACCATTATTACATTGCCTGAGAGACATGCCCAACTTTTGACCCATTTCCAGAAGGTGCCCAAAGGTGGCAGTTAAAAGGTTGCACAAAGCTTTAGCTAGCCAAAAGAAGTTCATTCTAGCATTCACTCATCTATGCAATACCTATTTATCAAGGTCCCATTGCAGACAAGGCACCCACAATACTCATATTTTCTATTTCCTGTCTATATTTTTTGCCATAGTACATAAACTAAAAATGATGCACTATTGAAAATGGTGTTGGGAAAGGATATTTAAGGATAGCGAAAATGTTCACAAGGTAGTTTTCAATGAAAATATAGTTTACAGAAATTATATATGAGGTCATGTTTGCAAATAAAAGTACATATAAAGAGAAAAAAGACAGGAATCATATATCAAAATTTTACTGGAGGACATCTCTGCAGGGTGGAATTTGTGGCAATTTTCTTTTATCTTAGCTCCATATTTTTAATTATAACATCATTTTTGCAATAAGAAATGATAAAACGTGGTGAAAGTGGAGGAGCCAGCAGTCCAAGGGAGCCCAGTGGATGTTAATCATGGTAGTGGAGACCAACAGCGGGCATGATTCTGGCTGTCTAACAATGGACCAAGCGAGGTCTTTCACAGAACAGGATTCCTGGAGTATAAAAGGAGTTACAGAGACAAATGCAATCCTATGGGTAAATCTTTTCCACCACAGTATGCCCTATTTTGAGAGCAAAAAGATCTGTGTCACTTATCTACTGCTTTAGCTCATTCCTTACCTCCAAAGTCAAGCTTCTAAAAAGAGCCAGCTCTTCTGCATAACAAAGCACCCCAAAACTTGGTGTTCTAAAGCCACAACCATTTTATATGCCTAGAATTCTTTGGATCAGAAATTCAGGCAGGGATAAGCTGGGTGGTTCTTCTGCTCCATGTGTGGCACGGTGGAGTTACATTCAGCAGGAAGCTTGGCTGAGGTTGCAACATCCAATATGGCTCCAGGTGCTCTCCATATGGCCTCATGCCCTGCGTGGTCAGACCTTTCACATGGAAGCTGGCGTCCGAGAGGAGTATTCCAATAGGCAAAGGCAGATCTGCACTTCCCTGAAGGCTCCTACTGTAGGAAGATTCACAATGGCACTTCTACCACATTCTCTTGGTTGAGATAGGGCCCAGGGTCAGCCTGAACCAAGGGGAGTGGAATTAGTCTCTACCTCTGGAAGGGAAGAGTGTCAGAGATGGTGAAGCCATCCTGAACCCATACAGTAGTCTATGCTAAACATCTGGTTTTCATCTCCCATTAATTCCTCACCCATATGAAATAGTACTAAGTAGAAAAGTAACCATATTTATAGTCCTACCACCCAGAATCAACATTGTCAATTAACATCATGGCATAGTTGCATGCGTAGTTTTAAAGAAAATCTCATTTAAAAAAAAAAATGGATAGTCGCATATGCTCACAAATGATTCAAAATGTAGGGGAAAGGTAATATTTAAAGTCACCCCAAATCCCATCAGAAATAGCCATCATTGCATTAAGGTGAACATCATTTCAGATACCCTACTACATGTAAGGAGAAAAGAGAAGGAAAAGTAAATAGACTTGTAAAATGCAGTAATACTCCAGATTCTGTATTTCTGCTTGTTTTAGAAAGATCTCCGGAGTTAACATTACTTCAGTTCAACAGCTGGAAGAAAGTAGAGTCTAAAGAAGGACTTGTTGGACTTTTGAACAGAATTTGATTTGGGGTTGAAAATGAGTACATTAGTATGTTCATACTTCCTCCCATAACCCCTGCTTTCTGCCTCCTGCCTGGGGTGGTGCTATTATTATTACAGTGTCCAGGTTTGTGGTAGTCACAATTTGTCCATACTCTGTTCTTTAGTTTAATACTCATGCTGTCCTTAGTGGAGCGGTGCTTACCACTAGACCTTTTACCACAGCGACTCCGTTTCTGAAGTTAATACTTTGGTTCTTAATTGACTGGATTTCATGGTCAAATAGTTTTCTTAAGACTCACGGTTCTGTCTTCCCTGAATTGTTCATGTTTAAGAACATCTGCCCATTTACCTTTATGTTTGAACACCATGTCAGATGGGCACATCTTCCTGGTCACGTGTTTTCTCATGAGAACTGTAAACATTGCCCACATAGCATTTAATATTGTTGTGGGGGAGGCTGGGCAAGACTAGGTTTTCCCCTGTGGAAATGATTTGCTTTTTTTGAGGGATTCCTAAAGAAGTCTTTCTCTATTGTGTTAAGGTTAGTAGAGTAACCAGGATAAATTCAGTAATTAACCAGAATACCTCTACATATTAAATGTTCAATATATGTTTCTGAAGCATCGTGATTGTCTCCTCTCTGCAAGAAAAGTGATTTGTGATGTCTGTGCATTTTCTCTAACCTGAGAGGAGGGAAAGAAAGAGCTGGAGTAGAGGTGTGTGTGTAGTCTAGTTGGGGCGAATGTTCTGTGTTTCTGCGTTCACACTACCTAAGTGGGAGAAGGCATCTGATATCCCTTTGGGGTTTTAATTATCCCAGTTTGGCATGTATCCCTAAAGTCCTGTGACCTTCACTTTTCTCAGAGATAGACAGCCCTGATATTTACCTGTTTTTCCACCACATCCATTTCCACTTCTCACTTTGAAAGAGGAAAAAGATGAGGTCACTCATATAGCTTTTTTCTCTCCGCATTTGATGATACTAATGAGATTTCTCAGGATTTTGTTGACGTCTAACAAAATAATAATGAATGAATAATAATAATAATGAATCGGGGGACATTGGCAGATATGGAGGCTTTTGTGCTCCAGAGTCATGTTTCTTTCCTTGACTACAGGCTTCTGAGAGTTTTTTGCTATTATTTACCTTACTACCCGATTTCAGTGCTCCAGTGCATTTTTGCTAGTTTTCACTCTTATTTAGTCACTTCATTTGGTGTTGCAAAACCTTCTATTTGATCTTAGAAGCCTGTTTGACTCCTTTATCACATTTAACAAAGAATGTGTGTTCATCAGCTATTGCCACAATAATGCTGCATAACAAACAAGGCCCCCAATTTAATGACTTATAATAACAAGCATTTATTTAATTGTTTGCAGCATATCTATGGATTATTGCTGTGGTTTGGATTCAGGATGTTGATTGGTTTCATTGGACTCCAGGTTTTAGAATGAGCTCAGGACAACTCTACATGCCTGGACAATCTCCCTAGACTAGTGGCTTCCTGGGGTAGCCTCCTCATGGTAGATTATGTTGAGCAGAGAAAAACATCCCTGCAGCCCCAGCCTCATTTCATCCACATCAATGGGGCAAGGAAGTTACAGAACCATTGTAGTAAGAGTCCGTGAACATCTGTGAACAAGGACTTAATCGGCCCCATAAACAGCCTCTCAAATCTCCCTTAGCTCCATGGCAACACATACTCAGTTCATCCACCATCCCGAAACCCTCTCTTCCATCCCCATTCCCTGTCCCTTGTTCCCATGTTTAGCACTCAAATCGTGGGATTAGGCAAGACCTCTTCTATTTTCTTTGTATGCCTCCTGGACATTCTCACCCCTTCATGTATGTAGTTTCTATACAAATGAATTTTGAATAATCTTCTCCACGTACTCTTTGTTTCTGAGCCCTCAGTCCAGATTTCTAACTACCATCCCACATTTTCACTTGAAGACCCACTAGGCTGCCCAAACTAGACATCCTATAAACTGAACTTATGTTTCTCTCATTCTTACCTTGCCCCCAACCTGTTTTTTCTTCTTATACTGATCTGAATTAAATACCACAGCCCGGTCCCTCAGGTCAGATTCTGGAAGTCCCATTGAATGAATCTTTTGCTCCCTCACCTCTCTGAGGTCTATTTCTAAGAATAATTTCTAAATGCAAGCTCATACCCCATCCTGCAGTCACCAGTTCCCGCCTTCTTAGTCAGCCCTTCATCATCTTGTCCTTGCCTGTTACAATCCCTCCTATATAGAATCATGCCAATAACTCAACAGTCCCAAGTCTGTCCCTCTCCCCGTTGATAAGCAGCCTCTCGAAAACACAAATATGAGCATGTGGTTTGCTTCTTAAAATCCATCAGTGGCTTTCCCTTGCCTACATGGCATATGAAACACTTGATATAATCCAAACCAGCAGTTCTCACAGTGTCCTCAGACCCGTGTGGGTCCCTACTCTCTTTCCAGGAGCTCCACAAGGTCAAAACTATCTTCATAATAACGCTAAGCCATCATGTGCATTCTTCACTGTGTTCACATTTGCACTGATGGTATAGAAGCCACACTGGATAAAATTGCTGGTCTTAGCACAAAACACAACATTGTCACCCACCCCAGTAGTGATTGGCTCCTTCACCACCATCTACTTGTGCTTTAAAAACAAACAAACAACAACAACAACAACAAAAACCCTGAAGCAATAAAGTATTAATTCTATTAAATCTCAACCCTTGAGAACACATCTTTTTAATATTAATAGGAAGTACACGCAAAGCGCTTCTACTGCAGACTGAAGTAGGGTGTTGTCTTTAGGAAAAGCAGTTCTGCGTGTGTTTGAGTGCAAGCTGAACTCTTGGCACTTGGAAGGAACGATTGACAGGCAAACCAGGCTTATTCAGATATGACTCTCTGGCAGAGGTGTTCTTGAGAAGGAAGGAAGTGAACCTGACACTTCAAGACCCACAGCTGACTATATTGTTGCTAATGATAAAATCGGAGCTTTCAAGCAGAAATCACAAATTTGGAAAACCTTGCACCATCACTGTAAGCTTAACAGCTTCCCATTACTTAAAGACTTTTCTGATGAGATCAGTGGTGTTACTAATGATGTGAATGGGACGAAAGAGGGAGGAATATAATGACGTGTATCAACATTTGGAAGATTTATATAACTCACTGAACCAGTGTTTTCCAAATGACCAATACCCGGTGCTACAAAATCGTGTGTGGGTAAAAGATCCTTACAAAGTATAAACGAGAACAATGGGTTTCAATGGAGCAGTTGGCAAAGTTCACGGCTAAGAGCATCAAATTGGGTATTGTAGCTGACCTTTAAGAAACTACCACTTGTCAAGTTTTGGGTGTTTTGTTTTGTTTTGTTTTTTAAGATTTTATTCATTTGTGTGAGAGAGACAGAGAGCACACATGAGCAGGGAAAGGAGCAGAGAGAGGGAGGGAGAAGCAGGCTCCCCACTGAGCAGGGAGGGACTGGATGAGGGACTCAGTCCCAGGACCCCGGGATCATGACCTGAGCCGAAGGCAGATGCTCAGCCGAGTGAGCCACCCGGCATCACCACCACTTGTCAAGTTTTCATTTGTCCCAATGAGTATCCACAATCATCTGAAAAGACCACTAAAATAATCCTTCCTTTTCTAATTACTTATTTGTGGGAGACTAGATTTTTTTCCTGTACTCAACCCAGAACAACACATTGCAAAAGATGGAGGACAGAAGCAGACAGGAGAATCCAGCTCCCTGCTATTAAGCCAGACCCACTCTCCTAATTTTTTTTTTGCTTTAGAAAATAGTTATTTTTTATTTAAAAAATATGATATTTGTGTTCATACACAATGGATCGATGGCTTATTTAAAAATTAATAAATATCTTAATATTTCTTCATTTTAATTTCCAATACAATAAATGTCATTAACTATAACACACATTAAAAAAGCCTCTTTGGGATTCTTTTAAGAGCATAAAGGGATCTAAAGACGAAAAACTTTGAGAACTGCTTGTGTAGATGCTGCCCTTTTGTCTGCCTCATCAAACAGCCAGTCCTCAGCATTCATGCCATGCTCCCTGTGCTCCCGTGAACTGTGTGTGAGGTCCTTCCCTTTTAAGATTTAAATGCCATCTTTCCTGTGACGTGTCAGAGTAGGAAGCTCACGCCAGCTTTGGCCATGCCTCTGGTGAAGTTTTCGCTGCTCTGTCACATTCGTCTGAGAGCCCCGATCAAGACCTTGGAGTCAGATAGGTTTCACCAATCAGGCTCTGCTGACTCTAGGAAGGTGGTACGGTCCTTGTCCTTCATCGTCGGTGGGGTCGGGTCGGCACACTGCGCCCAGACGCACAAATGCACAGTGAAACTGCCCATATTACACACAGGACGAAAAAGGGCTAGGAACCCTGGCAAACATCAGTGCTGTTTTGTTGCCTCGCAAGTGAACCACAACCTCTCAAAAATAATTTGTGATTTGCAGAAGATTTTGAATTGCAGGATTGCAGATAGGAGATTGTGAACCTGTCTTTTGATTGACTTTCTTTCTTACTGACTGGACTCTGAGCTTCTTGGGAGCAGGCACTTGCCACAACATTTGGTCCAGCAGAAAGTGCCAGAAATATGCTGAATGAGTGAATGATACTACCTCATAAATCCAGGCTCTGAGGACCAATTTATTCTCCATTTATTCTCATGTTATCTTGTGGATGGCAGCAAGCTTGTAAATATTTGGGATGGTACAGCAGATAGGTGTAAATAACCTCGATCTTATAGTGTTGTGTTTTGTCTGATTAGGCAGATTCGAATAAAATACCCTTACCTCGCATATATTATACCTTGCATAGTTTGTCTACCCCCAGGAAGGCTCCCAAAAGGCTGTCCACCAAAGCGAAGTTATCTAAATGTTAGTTAGCTCTAGCCACTGAACTCACAGAAGTTCACTGGGGGAAATTGTTAGAAATAGTTCTATAGAAAGACTGTGGAACATTCTTCTGGCATCACTGCCCCACCAGGGCTAAGCCCTTTCTTTGAAGCTAGTGTATTGAAAGTTCCTCACTGTGAAGCCAGATGTCCAAGCAGAGATTTCATATCAAGGAGAAATGTTGTAAAATTTTTGCTTGCAGGCATAGAAAAGAGATTTTAAAGCACTGATGCTTCTCTCCCTTGGCCACTGACTGGAGTTCACGAGAAAAGGTCGGCTGCCAGTAGGACATCTAGAAATCTGGTCTGTATTACCAGAAGGGCTTGAGGGGGAAAAAGAGAATATTTCATAAGATTGGGCAATTCTCACTGTGCTAAAAGCTTACAGGAATCCATATCCCAAAGAATAAAATTATAAACCTCATTGTGGAGTTTTAGTCATTGAGAAACAGAAAGAAATCTCAGTGCCTAGCATCAGATGGCTTTGTTTGGGACCTGTTCATTATTTAATTCCTGTCTCCCCTGTATGCACATCCTAAGGGCAGGGGTGGGGGGTGGGTAGTGGCATTTTCTTTGTGCCCTCCTGAATTAGAATTAATAATGCTAAGAATAGAAATGTATTTTCCATCCCACCCAAGAAGGCTTGCCCGCATACTCAGAAAGGAAGACAGAGCCATTCATTCATTCATACTGGCAAAAGCCCTAAGTACCATTTTCCAGGAAGAATACTCTGGAAGATAAGATTGGGTACAGCATAGTAGTGAATTATGACCTTGCTTCCTAGAGCAAAAAGAAGCAATAACAATAAATGATGAGCAGAGAAGAAATGAACAGTTCTCCCCCCCAGAGCCTTTTACCTCCCTACCTTTCCTTCAGTTCTGTTCTCTGGCAAAATTTTATTTTATTAAAAACTAGTTGAAGATCATTTGTTCAGTGGACAAAATCCTTCAGGCATTATGAAAAGTATTTTTAGCCTCTGGGACACTGCCTTATATATACTAAGACCAGTTAGGTTCAATGAGTGAATGTGGGAGTGACCGAGTGTGATTCAAAGAATACAGGTGAAAACAGATTCTCTTTCACCAGTAGCTGTGTAAACGCTACTCTTTGGAAACCACTCTGTGAATTTTGTTACTGCATGGTCCAAAATATGAATGGCTTTGGTGAATCAAATATTGGAATATATAAACATCAGTTTCTTTAATATTTGAAAAAAATTAAGAAGAGCTATTTAGAAATATTTTGATCTTTAATGATTCTGAACTATCTCAGAAACTATTTCAAAGCCAGTTAAATGAGCATAATGAGCACTGAAATACATAGTTGTAAGCCTCCATAACCAAGATTACTGGATGATTACTATGTATATACATTTGTTTATACCATTACTATATTATATATATATATATATATATATATATATATATATATCCATGTGTATATTCAGAAGCACTGCATTATAAAGAATTTTAATTAGTAGAAGACTTGATAATGACTTAATATATTTGTTATATTAGGTAGTTTTGTGATGTCTTGATTTAATTGGCTATTGGCCATTCTCTCCAGCAGAAGCTGGGCTTCTGGTCAGTTTCAGGTGACTCTTGATAAACCTTTCTTTTCCTATTTATCAACAGTGAAATGTATGCCTCTTCCTTTTATGGACAATAATACTATCTTTTGCTTCCTCAGATTTTATTCCCAAAGAATTCAGCATGTTGCTGCTGTCCTCCTATACCCTATCCCCCACCTTGGGCATGGGTGCCAGCAACACCCAGTTGGGGTGCCGGCCCAGCCTTGGCTAGCTTGAGTGAGCTGATTGTTACATTGTCAGGAATTCCGCCTGCTGGAATGTGTGCACCATGGAAATTGGTACACACTGCTATAAAGACTTTTTTTTTTTTTTTTTGGAGAGACAGTTATTAAACATTTACTAGGGTACTGCTGCTACAAGAGTTCCTTTTCTCCTACTTTCTTTGTTTCTTTCTTAAAGATCATTTTTTTTTAAAGATTTTATTTATTTTATTTGACACAGAGAAAGAGAAAGATCACAAGTAGGTAGAGGCAGGCGGGGTGGAGGGGAGCAGGCTCCCTGTTGAGCAGAGAGCCAGATGCGGGGCTCAGTCCCAGGACGCTGAGATCGTGACCTGAGCCGAAGGCAGACACTTAACCCACTGAGCCACCCAGGCACCCCTCTCCTTCTTTCTTGATGAAACCAACTTCCATCTATAGTCGCCATGCTCATGGTGCTGCTCAGCCTTCTCAGAACAAGGGGTGTATGGACAGACAGGTGGATAAACAGCATTCTCTTATCCCTCTTGCTGCTCTTTCTAGCTACTGGCCAACCACCTGCTCGCATTTTTTGGATAGGCACTATATGACTTAGCTCTTCCATATGTTCTCTTTTTTTTTTTTTTTTAAGATTTTATTTATTTATTTGACAGAGAGAGATCACAAGTAGACAGAGAGGCAGGCAGAGAGAGAGAGAGAGAGAGAGAGAGGGAAGCAGGCTCCCTGCCGAGCAGAGAGCCCGATGCGGGACTCGATCCCAGGACCCTGAGATCATGACCTGAGCTGAAGGCAGCGGCTTAACCCACTGAGCTACCCAGGTGCCCCCCATATGTTCTCTTAAAGTCCATTTTCTAAGCCCAATATATGGGCAATTTACAAAGTAACTAACCTATTACCTCTTCTCTAAATTCAGGGCTGCTTTCCCCACTTCTAATCATCCTCTAACTCCATGCAGCTTTTGACTGTACTGACCAACAATTTTCCTTCTAGAACAGAGGTTGGCAAACTTCTTCTGTGAAGGACAGACAGTGACCATTTTAGGCTTTGTGGGCCATATGATCTCTGTGGCAGCTACTCAGCTCCTGCCTCTGTGGTGTGAAGGTAGCCTTAGACAATAAGTCAGCAAGTGGGCATGGCTATGTTCCAATAAAACTTTATTTACAAAAACTGGCTGGGTGCCAGATTTGGTCCATTGGCCATCGTTTGCTAACCCCTGCTCTAGATTTATATGATACTACTTTTACTTGTTTCCTCTATTGATCGCTCTTCCTCCCTGTGGGTGTTTTTCTCAAGTCTGTGTCCTGTGTCCTTCACTTCCCCTTTTCCCTTCCACCATGAGCTCGTCTCCTGCATGACTTCAGCTGTCACTTCCTTTGGGATGCTTCCCAGAAGCCTCAGCCTGATTCCCGGTTGGGTCCTGTATCTCTTACTGCCTGGCAACCATCTTCTTTTGGAGACTACACTGCTATTTCAAACTCAGTAACTACAACATTGAATTACCATCCTCCCTTCCAAATTGGCTCTTCCTTAGCCTATCAGGGTTACCCCCAGGCTTTCTGTTTCCTGTTAGAAACTTTGGGTTCATCTTTGTCCTTTCTTTCCTTCATCCCAATTTACCTCAAGCCTATCACCAGAATCCGAGAATATCTCTTATTCTTCTGCTCTGACCCTATTCAGAGCCCTTCTCAACTTGCATTTGATTTAAAACAGCCTCCTCTCAGCTGGTGTCCCTGCCAAAAGTGTCTCAGCTCAGTCCAGGATGAAGAACTCTGCCAGAGGAGTCTTAAATCACTAACTTCCCTGCCTTACAAAGGGTGCTTGAAAATCAATAGGAAAAGACTAACAAGCTGGTGGACGGGAAAAGCAAAGGGTACGAACACAGAATTCACAGACAAAAAGCAATATCCAGCAAACCTGTGAAAAATATGCGAATTCTCATTCATAATTAAAGAAATGTAAATCAACACTACAAAGTTGTGAAGGGCCTGGCTGCCATTGGATAGGCATAAATTTTGAATTTGCAAAAATACCTGACAATGCACAGTTGTTGGGAGCATAAATGGGGCAGCCTCCTTGGAGGGCGTCACGGGCGTCTACCACCACCTGAAATGCACAGAGCCTTTGGCTCAGCAGCTCCAGGGGTAGGAATTTATCCCACGGACATACTTGCAGGAATATGCAATATTATTTGAGCAAAAAGCTAGGGAAAGCGATGAATTACGGCACACACATCCATACAATGGAATACCATGAGGCCATTTTAAAAGACTGAAGTGGATCTCTGTGGGAAGGGAGACAAGATGGCCACCATGTTGTAAGTGAAAAGAAGGCAGAAGGGCACATACATTTAAATTTGCCTGAATGAACCTCAAAATGGGGCAACTGGCCATTTGGGGGGATAGGACATTTCATTTCTCCTTTTCTATATTTTGATGATGTTTTAATTTCTTACAAGGCCATCTCAAGGTCCTACCTGCCTCCTCTAGGAAACCTTTCTGACTGCCCCTTCCCTGAGGACTTCTACTTTCATGAATCTCTCTTTAAGGCTTAATGATTCTTTCATTATTTCTGGCTTCTGCGTAGTAGCCGAATCACTGGGCACCCAAGAATACAGACTTAATATAATAAGAATTATAATAGAATATAATCTCTCATTATTAAATGCTCAATCTTAGGTCTGTTATTGTATTTTTTAAGGCAGTTCAAAGTGTATCATCCCCAACCTTGTAGTTAAAAGAAATAGGGATACACACACACACACACACACACACACACATATCTGCAGTTAACTATCCAAGCCTTTGGGTTATCAAACTCTTCTTTTAAGATGCAGACATCCTTGATATGTTAACATATTAAAACCACTTGAAGTCGTTCACGCTCTAATGTGAAATTGTTTAATCAGAGACTTTCTTCCTAACAATTAGATGAGATCATCTCATTTGAAGGACTAGGAAGTGGTATCTAGAGCAGGAAGCAGGGAATGCAGATCTACGGGGTATTGAGGGGTCTGAGGCACAGAGCCGGGATGGGGCAGGAGGGGAGGCCACAGGGAACAGAGAGGAGGCTAGACAGGGATGGGAGGAAGAGCCCCTGGATTCCCATGGCCTGGTGGGACTTTGTTTACCATCATCTTTGTTGCTACAGAAGTTAACACCTGACTTCATAAGTTGACTCCGTTTTACGTGATTCTATGTTGACGGGTATCGGTTTTTACAAAAGGAAATGGAATGTGTGTGTGTGTTGGTATGTTGGTGTGCACATGCTTTTCCAAAAAAGATAGGCTGTGTGTCTCTATGCATATATATGGCATGTACATTTTCCAGCAGTTACTACATATTCTTGGTGAGACAAAAGTGAAGCTGCGAATAAGCAGCTGTAATATCATAGCTCATTCTGCATAAGTGTGCCTTATAAGCCATGAAACAGTATTTAAGACTAGCTCATTCTGCTTTACGTGTGTGTGTGTGTGTGTGTGTGTGTGTATGTAGTTAGGACATTTGTTCCAGGAGATCATATAGAATATAGAGAGTTAATTGACAGCTTGAAGAGAATTTCTAAGGAACTAAATCAAAATCAGTGCATCAAAATAAATCTAATATTTGTATGTGTATTGTGTTTGCCAAATGCATGTAATTGACAAAAAAAATCAGAAAAAACTGACGCGATGCCATCGAGCCGTGAGGGCAGACCAAAATGTCCTTTTCCAGCTTGTCAAGAGGAGGCTGTTGCTACCAGGGCACAGGGGGAGCAGCTGAAACCAAAGATTTGGAGCGAAAGAGATCTGGGGTGGTTGGTGGGTTACAGGAATGCTTTAATGTTGGAAGCAGAGAGGAAAAAGTGGAATTAAAAACAAAGCAACAGCCCCCATTTTCTTCAAGAGGCAGAACCCTTTTGCTTTTATGTCTCTGTCACTTGCTCCAGGATTCTTCATAAAGCCTCTAACCACCTAAATAAATATTCATATGGCTGCTCACCATCTCATTAATAAAACAAGATTTGGTGGTACAGTATTTCATAGTAACATGCGATTTGCATCTCACCCTTGTTTAACTTTAAATCTCAAGCAATTAATAAATTAGACTCGAGAGCTTTTTAAGAAGTAACATCCTCTATGCACCACAAATTGCATTATTTTTATGTGTAAATAATGATGAAAGGAGAGATTGTTCCTTTGATGTCTATAAACTACTCTGTAAAATATGCAGAAAACATTCTTGAGTTCAGTTGCAGCCAAAACAAATAGACTAGTTCATAAAACAAAGCAGCAGCATTCTTAGAAACAAGCATTATTTTTCTTTTCATCCCAATGGCTCTTTTTCCATCTTATATGCTCGCCATTCCTAGTGGCAGATTCGTTCCAAATGCCAAAGCAACGCTGGGCTGCATTTTCTCATCCAGACGACCAGGTCCCTCCCAGGTTCCTCCCCAGGAAAGTTGTCTTCCTCTACATCTCTGACCCGGCCTCAACGGGTGGCCAGGCTTTGCGCAGGGAATCATTTTTGTCCGTAGCATTTCATTATGCTTTCAAAACGATTTCAGATATTAGCACATGTCTGTGTCCCTCGAAGAGAGATCTATTTACTTTCCTCTCGATTTTCCAGTCTGGCTTATCTGGGTTTGGTTTCTTCTTGAATAGGATCTGCAAAGTTTACAAAGTCTGAGTTTGGCCTATTTTTTTTTTTCCCCCTTTGGGTAGAGTTAATAAACAGCACCTCGTCGTGGGTGTTTACCTACCCTGGGAAGGGCACAGACGTAGTGTGAGTTCCTGGTCCAGCCGGGCATCGCAAGATGGTGTGTGGTCTAGATTGGACGCCGCGTGTGTTCTTCTCTGAACACACTGTATGCAGCCCAAGATTAACTACTAGGACATGCTTATTTGGAGAGGCCAAAGATGGGTGCTTAACCGCAAGTCCCTCCCAGCCTGAACAATGGATATTCTTCCCCGGGATCAACTCTGCTGTGGTCCCTGTTTCCGCCTTGCCACCCTGTCTCCTGTTTCACTTCTTGGCCTAATGCGCTTTCATTAAAACGGATCCTGAGCTCTGATCAATTCAGATACCGGTCATGTCTATCACGTCCTGTGTCACATTTCCTCCGGCGGAGGGTTTCTTCTGATTTCTCTTTTCTCCTTGACGACAGGTTTCTACTCGAGCTCACCATCTCTTCTGTTCTTGAACATCATGTTCTCATCCATCCTTCCTGTCATCCTTGCTGTATTGTTAACAAAGTTTAATGAGCAGATTCTTAAAAATAGTGGGTATTCATGTGAAACTCTCTTACACCAACTGAAATCATGGTCCCGTATTATTTCACTGATTACTAACATCTTCAAGCAGAAAAGAATCTTAAAGAGCTGTCCCATGGACCTCGCTGACCTCCCACCCTTGACCTCCCATCCCATCCTCGCTTCTCCCCATCCTTGTCCCTCATTTTGCAATTAAAAATCTTGAGCCCCCAGGGGGGTGCAATACCTGGTCACGCCGCTATTGGCAGCACTGAGGCTTGAACCCCAAGCCTTCTGAGGCTTTGGTGTTTCCCTCCTACTACGTGGAGTCCAACACACATGAAAATGGAATGTACATACGATTTTTTTTTAAAGATTTTATTTATTTATTTGACAGACAGAGATCACAAGCAGGCAGAGAGGCAGGCAGAGAGAGAGGAGGAAGCAGGCTCCCTGCTGAGCAGAGAGCCCGATGTGGGGCTTGATCCCAGGACCCTGGGATCATGACCTGGGCCGAAGGCAGAGGCTTTAACCCACTGAGCCACCCAGGCGCCCCTTGTGCATACCATTTTTACTGTAAAATGGATGGGGCGTCTTCTTCACAGTCTTCTATGGCTCCTCATGACCTAAGCAGCACTTGCCCTTGGCTTTAGACTGGAGCTCAGCAAAGCCATTTCTCATTTGGACTGTTTAAGAAATGTTTCCTTCAGTAGTTGGCCTTCGTGCTTGCCGTGATTTTTTAAAAATTATCTTTAGCTGTCCTTGGAAACAGAATGTTCAAGGCCAATTTAGAAAAGAAGTCATGATTTGAAAAGTAACTTTCTAAACACTTTACCTAATTTAAAGAGCGTTCCAAAGGAAGGAAATGTTGACGAATAATGATCTCTTCAGCCTTCTAGATGCAGAGGGTTCAGCAAAGACACTTGGGCCAAGATTGATTTGCAAGAAGGCTGAGGAATTTGTTTTCCGAGAGGGAACCAATTATTTGAGAATCCATTTAGTTCACATGCTTTTATGTCTATGATGTCAAACGATCAGTGAATAAATAAAAGGGGTCAATACAGCAGCACTCTTGATTTGGGGAAGGCCACTGGCGCAGTGGAAGGAAGATGGCAGGCTCAGCATCACTTTGAGTGATTTTTCAACCTTTGCCAAACTGTGAAGTGTTACATGAAAGCCGATCTTTTGAATGTTACCCCTGTGTCATTTTTCTAAGGCTCCCACTATCCTCTTGTGTTATCCTGCATGTTTTGTGTTAAAGAGAGGTGTAGAGCTTCATAGCCTGCGTTCTGGAGCAGACGGCCAGGGCTTAAATCTTGGCTCTACCATTTAGAAACTATGGGGCCTCAGACAAGTTCTCTGTGCCTCCATTTCCCCATTTCAAAAAAAAAATGGAAATGATAAAACTTAAAGGAATTTTTATGAGAATTAAATGAGGTAATGCTTGAAAAACATTTAGAATCATGTCTTCTACTAAAAAGTCCTATTACATGATCACTAAATGATTTTTTAAAAGGTTCTAGCCAAGGGGGACCTGGGCGGCTCAGTCGGTTAAGTGTCTGCCTTCGGCTCAGGTCATGATCCTGGAGTCCTGGGATCAAGCCCCATGTTGGGCTCCCTGCTCATTGGGAAGTCTGCTTCTCCCTTTGACCCTCCCCCTTGTCGGGCTCCCTCTCTCTGACTCTCTCTCTCTCTCAAATAAGTAAATAAAATCTTAAAAAAAAATAAAGACTCTAGCCAATAAGAGTTGAGGTATGCTCAAGTCTAACCCAGAGAACAAACCTCTCTCAATCCCATGCCCCTTCCAGCTGCTGTGTCTACTTTATCCCCACTCATTTTTTGTTACTTGACAGTCTGACTTCTGTCACTCTGCAGAAACTGATGTTTGGGTTGCCAGTGGCTTCCGTGTTGCTAAATCCACCAGACACTCTGTCTTTGTCTGCTTGACTCCCCTACAGCACCTGACACGGTGGAAGGCAGCCTCCCCTTACTCACATTTAGGGGCCCCTCTTGCCCTCAAAGCCCATTGTTCTTCAGAGGGATTGTTCTGGGCTGTTTTGCTTTTCTGATTAAGCTCAGTGATCTCTTGTAGGCGATCTTGTCCACTACCACCTGTATTTTGAAAACTGGCAACTTCCTATCTCTCCCCCAGATCTCTTAGATCTTATTGCATTCCAGCTCTTTCTGGAAGCTTCTTGGTTATCTCCACAGATCTTGACGTGTCCTACAGAAACCTGAGAACTCACCATACTCGAAACTGAAGTGATGACCTGAGCCCCTTGTACCTGATTCTGCTCCTGTGTTCTCAAGTGCAAGTAACGACTTGGTCCTTCCTTCCCACAGGCAGCCAGTCCCCTGGGTCTAATCTTCACTTTGGCTCACCCTCTTCCCTTCCCCGACAAGGCCCTTCCCCTTGTGCAGGGACCCACCAGCTCTCTCCTGATTCTCAAGCCTCCAGTCCCTCCTCCACCCCGCACCCTGAGTGATTTTTGCTTCCCTGGGTCCCCACGGGCCCGAGGATGCAGCCCAGATGCTTTAACAAGGCTCACCAGACTCCATGGCTGCCCAGCCTGACTCTGCCGCCTCTCGCCTCCCCTCCCTACACCCCACATCCCCACCATCACTCGCCCTCAAACCTTTCAGCTCTACTGAGCTTCTTTCATCCTGTTTTTGTCCCTTCCCCCGCCCAACTCCTGTGCATCCCACGGGCCTCATCTTAGATGGCTGTGTCCGTGGGAAGCCTTCCCTGGCCATTCCAGCCTCCCAAGATGGCTTGCGTTCCATCCCTTTTGTTCCTCTTGTGCCCACTGTTCACAGAGACACACAGAGACCACTCTACTCCTCTGCGCCGCCCCCGCCCTCCCCCCTGGCCTGCAAGCCCCACGAAAACAGGGCCACTCACTGTCCGCCCTGGGGCCAGGCACCGGGCCTGAGATGTGCGACCACTCAGGCAGAGTTCATTTGTCAACTAACCGGCTGTTCACGGCCCCATAAACCCAGGCCCCGTGTCCACCCCTGCGTGGACTGTAGGAAGCAATAAAAGTATGGTTTCCTTTAGGAAGCACCACATGGTATGGCAGCACATATGCAGAGAAAACAGGCAATTTAACTTCTTCAGTACCTAAAACCTCTTAAACTCTTCATGACGTGTTTTGGGGTAAAGCCTCTGGTTTACTTCCCTACTCCCCTCTCTTCCCCTTTCGCTCTCCACCTCGCTGAGGCAAATCATCAGTAGCATTTCTTTGAATTTTTCATGTGGAAACACTCAACAGATTTCAGAGCTAAAAGAACAGTCCTACATACAGGCGTCACCCCAAGATGAGAACATTTTCTGGTCTGTCCTCTCTCAGTCGTAAGCCCTAAACTATCCCGAAGCTCTGCGAAGTTGGATTTCCCTTTCCTTTCTCTTATGATGTTTATCCAATGTTTTGTTTCATCTTGTCAAGGCTAGATTAGTTCATGACATAAAAATTCCTTTCATTTTATCAGTAAACATAAACAACTATGTCAAAAAAAAAGAAAAAGAAAAAGAAGAAAAAAAAGTTAAACTACATCCTTCTAAAATAAAATCAATAGAATTGAATCCATGTCCATGTTGAACTACTAAGATCGAGGGGCCCATGGGAGGAGGCTGTCTCCCTCCTGGGATGCATTGAAGGAGGCCCTTGGCAAACATTTAATCATTGATTAGCTTCTAGAGAAATATAGTAAATATTTTATTGAAATTAAATTAGTAAATGCAACCTCCAGTTAAAATGTGACATGATGCCGTGTTCACATTCCAGCACCTTCGCTTAGTCAAATTTGGAGAGCTAAAGAGATGTCAAGTTTTTTTTTTTTTTTAAGATTTTATTTATTTATTTGACAGACAGAGATCACAAGTAGGCAGAGAGGCAGGCGGCGGGCAGGGGGCAGCAGGCTCCCTGCTGAGCAGAGAGCCCAATGTGGGGCTCGATCCCAGGACTCTGGGATCATGACCTGAGCCGAAGGCAGAGGCTTTAACCCGCTGAGCCACCCAGGCACCCCGAGTCAAGTTTTACATTAATAGAGAAACATCGTCAGAAGAAAATTTGTTGGGGCTCCCTTTGTTTTATAGGGGAAGGTTCTCAGCAACCAAGACAGCACTCGGCTCCCCGTCTTCTATTCCTGTCATTTCTTCCTGGTCAAGAAGTCAGGAGCCCTTTGAAACATGTTCACCTTCAGCCGCCCGTAACTTCACCTGGGCACAAATTCTCTAGCTGCTAGTTTTCTAAGAAATCATGTTCAGAAAAATTAAAACTTGAAAGCCAGGAGAATCTGGGGGGGAAAAAAAAGGATTTGGGAAAAAGATATTTTTCAAAGCAGTGCTTTGTATTATCTAGTATCTATAAAGTTGACCTACGAGACTGGCGACACAGAATGCGAGTATGGACTTTCAAACACCGGCCTTTATAGGTTAAACCCCAAGCCAGGGCCAGTATGCAAAAGGCAGAGAGGAAAAATTGCTAATCAAAAGAACAGATAAAAATGAAGTAGAGTGGTCAGAATATGGCATTTCATTCCACTTGATGAAAATCATCAAGTTTGAAACCTTCTTTTTGTTCTATTTCTGGTTTCTTTTTGGACTTCTTCTCTCTCTTCTGGGACTAACCTGTTTTCATATCTGTGAGATCATTATAGTTTAAAGAGAATATGTGTGAGCTGTGCACTACCCGTCCAGTCGCTTGCCTGAGGCACATGACATCCTTTCAAAGGCTGTTTCCAGGGACAAGGCAAGTTTGTAAATTCGGAGTAAAAACTTTTAAGTGTGATATAGTAAGAAGTCCTAAAATATACATGAGTATTTAGCTGAGCAAATTGTATTTCCCAATGAGAGCCCAGCCATAGAGGGTAGCATTTTTCTATTTTTTAAAGATGTATTTATTTTAGAGAGACAGACAGACACAGATACAGAGGGTGGGGGTGGCACAGAGAGAGGGAGAGAGAATCTTAAGCAGACTCCGCCCTGAGCATAGAGCCTGATGTCGGGCTTGATCTCACGACCCTGCGATCACAACCTGAGTCAAAACCAAGAATCAGACCCGCAACTGACTGTTCCACCCAGGTGCCCCGAGGTTAGCATTTTTTCTAGGAATTAAGTAAAATGGATCTCGTAAATATAAATTTTATTGCAACTGAGAATGTCTTCACGCTTAAATTCTCTGCACCATTGTTCAGTGACTCCTGGCTTTTATATGTACAAAATGCAATTTTTTTTTAAGATTTTATTTATTTATTTGACAGACAGAGATCACAAGTAGGCAGAGAGGTAGGTGGAGAGATGGGGGGAAGCAGGCTCCTCACTGAGCAGAGAGCCCAATGCGGGGCTTGATCCCAGGACCCTAGGATCATGACCTGAGCCAAAGGCAGAGGCTTTAACCCACTGAGCCACCCAGCTGCCCCCAAAATGCAATTTTTTTACCTAAAGTGTATAACAGCAATAATTTCTCAAGTCCACACCTGTGATCATACTATGATTCGTAGTCTCCCGGTTCCTGTTCTTTCCTGTCCCATCATGTTGCCAGCAAAGCCCTCAGTATTACGTTGTCCCTTGTAATAATGCTCCTTTATGGCATCATGTTCTCTGTTTTTCACCTCCTGGTCTTAGAATCCTGTCTCTCATTTCCATCGTGAACCCCCGCATTTGAACTGACTACAGTACCAAGACTACTGTAGGGAAAGATGTGTTCCTTGTATCCCAGATGGAAACTCTGAGCACATTTTTCAAGGGAAACACTGTTACAAATGGTGAAAGGGTCCCACAGTACACTTAGTACAATCTAGTATGTCAGACACTAAAGGTTAAGTAATCTTGTCCAGTTCTTCCCCCAAAGAACCAAACTTTGACTTGACTCTGACTCATAGCCCCACCTGGACCACGTTCCCCTCTCCATCTGTTGCAGCTCCAGGTTCTTACAAGACTTAGCTCATCTCTACTTTCTCGCCGTGCATTCTTTCTTGTTCTTTGCTTTATACCCTAGTGCCCAGTTCAGTATCTGGCAAATAGTAAGACCCAGTACATTTTTGTTGAATGAAGAAATGAATTTGGGATTTACATCTACCAACTAGTAAAAACACATTCTTAGAAATGACGGATTTCCTCCCACTTCCCAGCCAACTGTCAGCAATGGTTGTCGTAAGGTGATTGTACCAATGATGATGGTGGGGGTGAGATCGGTCGTGCATCTCCCCAGCTGCTCTGAACAGCCTTCAATTCTGATAACCACCTCCTTGAAATTCTCTTCTTCCTTGGCTCCCTGGATTTCCTGCTGTACTTAAAATGTCTTCTATGGCTATATTCATTGGCTCTTCGTTTCTCTTCAGGAGCCCTCAATATAAATTCTGCACCACCACTGTATGATTTTTTTTCCCTTATTCTATTTCCCCCAGCAAACAAAGTCCAATTCCAACTCTGATTACTCTGCAGAAGAATCACAACTTTGAACTCCTGACCCTGGTTTTCCCTCAAGTTCGAGACTGAGTAGACATGTCTTTATGGATGATCTTGGCATCTAGAACTCAACACACTTCCTCCTCACTCTTACTGCTCATAACTTAACTTATACTGGGATCCTCAGCTGATTCTTCCCTTCCTGGCCTCCTACACAGAACCAGTTGTTTCTGTGCCTTAAATTCACCCTTTCCTCTCTATGAGCATTCCCTCAGTTCGATGTACACTTGTGACTTCTCTCCTGGACTCTTCCTCTGTCTCCCTGTTCCCTCCCATCCAACTCCTTCATGTATCACCAGAGGAGATAAATCAGCTGTAGATCTAAACAGACCTAATCGTATTACTCCCCCACCCAGACCTTTGAACTGTTCCTCATGGCCCAGTGAGACATAAACAGCTCAACCAGCCCATCTACCCCTCGTCTTCTATTTCCACATGTACTCAAAGCATCAACCAGAGTAGACCTTTTTATGGCCTGACTACACCCACTGTTTCCCTGTATATAAATCTTGGGTGATGTTGTTCCTTTTATTAGATCAGCATATGGGATTGCTTAATTTGTTAGAGATGCACCGATTTTAAATAAGAAGAGGATATATGTATGATACAGCAGTAGAATGGATTGCCAAAATGGAGGTGAAGTTAAGGTTTTCAGAGGAGAGAAAAAGATGGAACTAGGAAGGTGACTAGGGACACTGATGGCTGATTAATGAGGACCCTGAGGTCCTATGATTGTAGCTGAGAAGGAGGAAGGCCAGGACTGGGTCACATTCTGTATCCACAGGTAACAGGACAAGAGTGAACTGACGGATGCCTGTACTGTTGGGTGGTTTCATCTTTATATAAATGGCCAATAAATACCAACTCAGTGGTAAAAACTTGCAGCGATATATAGAGGAGGGAGAAAAGGGACTTTGTAAAATATCTGGCTGGTTGACTTTCGTACATTTTGACCAGTTGGGTTATCGCAACTCAAAGTAAATTAAATGTAACAAACAGAATCACCTTAAAAATGTTACACATTTACATGTGTAACATGTAATATGTGTAACATGGGCAGAGAGAGAGAGAATGAGGGACAGAGGGAGGGAGAGAACAGGGAGAGATAGATGGGGAAGGGGGAGAGAGGTTATGTTTGGAGCTCAAAGGGACATAGTCTCTCGGGAAACATCGAATTCTTTCTGAAGAGAAGGTAGCAGATGCTTGCATAATTTAAATGAGGAGCATATTCCAGGTTTAAGGAGCTGGCATTCAAAGCCTCCTTTAGAAGGGTGGCTGAGAAGCTGGTCCGCACAGATGAAGAGAGAAGAGGTAGATCAAGTCTTCTTCAGCTCCTCAGAGAGGAACTAAGGGAAGAAGGAAAGTAAACTGACCTGACATGGAAGGAAATAATAGCGATTAAAGAATTTGAGGGATGCGAATAGACTATATTTGTGAAAAATTTGAATTTTGCCTCACCTGTGTGTGTTTTGTGGGAACCAGTGGGGACAGCACGATAATGTGGTATAACTCTTAAAATAACTTCAAAATTGTTCTTTAGGTAGTATAGGTTTTCCTTAAATGGCTGTATTTAGATTTTCTTATGTTTTTGTTTCTAAAGTTAATATAATTTGTATCCTTTGCAGAGTTGGGCTTGTAATTCCCCAAAATAAGAACAGCAATTCCAGAAGGCTATGCTATAGTGTTAATTATATCAGCAGGTTCTAATTGGCTGCATACCCAGTAACCCCTGGTACCACGACTTTGTGCTCGAAAGCCACGCTCCCCTCACATCTTATATTCTCTATTTCTATAAAGCTGCCAGAATACTCCCTTGCCATGTACCAGAATACTACCTGCCTTCCGCCAAAACACAGGAATCCCAAAAAGCACACAGGAAAAGTGAGCATGGGTGCCGTGCGGAGATTATAGTGTGGTCTGGGCTGTCCGCGTGCTCCCCTTTGAAGACTTCTGTGGTGTTTTCCCATTTCTTTTGTGCCTCCAGCCCACCTTCCCTGGGTTTTATGCCCACTTTTTCCTTCCCTCCTGGCCCAGCGTTAGCCTCCTCAGCAGGACGCTGGTGATTTTTGGCACCAACATGGGCTCTGTGCTGCGAGCCCCATCCAGCCCCTGCTTCCGTGTGTCACCCCCGGCACCCACCTGCACAGAGCGGAGACTTGCTCTCATGCTCTCATCAAAAGTGAAAATGCGCGCCAACCCAGACAGCTCTGACCCTGCTTACTTTCTGGTACTATTTTGGTCACTATTTACATTTGCTGGTGAGAAAGCCGAGGCTTTTTTTGTGCCTCAAAACCCTTTTGAAGCCCCATGGCACAGCAGAAATTATATGTTTGTCTGGGCCCTGCCACTCAGAGGGAAGAGGGAAGAGGGCCGTTGGTACGCAATGAGGGGGCGGTGCGGATAACCCTGGCCTGTTTCATGTTACTTTCTCAAGCATTCGTAATATGCCGTATTTCAAAATTCTTTGGAAGTCTTCCTGCCTAGGATATAAGCAGTACTAGACATCATTTTCTCCGGGCTCCTTTCCACCTGACACATAAATACTGAATACTTTAGTCTCCTCAGAGATCTAAAAGAGGCGGATGAAGAAGTGTTTATTTTTTGTTCTACTATTCCTCTTCTGTGGGTCTTCTCCATGAGTTATGGGGAGAAGTATACTTCCTCTGTGATGGCAAGCACCATTAATTTCATGCCCTGATTTCCCTCACGTACAGCATCTCAGAAATTGTTCCGTTGGACACAGTGGGCCTTGGATACATAATCATTAAATGGGCCTGGGGCAATAGAGTCCCACTCGGTGTGCCTTCTCTGTGCAGAAGAGAGAGAGGTGAGTGAGGAGGGCCACTACATCCTCACGCAGGCCAAAATCAACGTACAAAGAGAACTGCAGCCAAGAGCAGAAGCCCAGGAGGCAGGGTGAAGACAAATGTTAGGAGGTTAGTCCCAGGGGAGAGTAAATTATAACAAGTCTCCAGTCCGATCCCAGCCATCACCAGGGACGTTGGGGCCCAGGGTTCCCCCAGGACCACCCACTTGCTTCAGGACCTTGGGTCCAAGAGAAACAGAAAGCAAAAGTATGTTCATAATAAGCCATAGAATGGCACTCAGGAGTCCTTTAAATCTGTCTTGCCTTAGATGAAATTGCCTTTAGGAACAATTTAAATTTGTCAAGAACAATCCAAATGGAGTAACAGTATGTGTCCAATTTAAAGTCACTGTCAGACTAAGGTGAACTGAAAATCAGGGTCCCTTCTGAGTTTTCACTAAGGAACGGGAGAGAAGCTACCTCTGCTAAGCAGGATTTCAGGAACAGTGGGAGACAGAGGATGGGGGCTCCCGTGATCACACTCAGTGAGTCCTACAAGTTCAACATGCTGTTTCACATGCGTGGGGAAAAGCCACGGTGTGAGTGCTAGTTAGGTCTGAGTGCAAGGAGTATGGAACTTTATTTTCCTCTTTATGCTTGTTGATTTTCCTTCATTAGCACGTATTACTTGACAATCAGAAGTCAGACATAAAAACTGGGTGGTGGGGGGGTGAGTAAAACAAATGTTTAAAATTGATATCAGGTCCTAGAACAAAGTTTCATCTACTAGTGAGAGGTTGAGAGGTCTTAGCTACTCAGAAGTTGGACTAAGAAGCCATGCTAGCAATAAATCAATGAGGAAACAGAATTTTTAAAAATTAAAACGTTGGATTTCCTAGACCACATCTTTTTTAAGGATACGAATCAGGTAATGCACTGAAATGAGTTTTGTCCATTTTGGAGAGAAACAACACTCATCTGAAGCCGTAGGTGTTTGGTTTGTGGTGGTTCATTTCAAAGGGGCTGTGCTGGCCTTCTAGTTTCAGTTCCAGGCATAATTCATTAGTAAAGGAAAGTCTTTGATGAAAAGTTAAGGTTGAGAAGTATGTTTTGGCTAAGCTCTGCCAAGAACCAGCCTTGGTTTTTTGGTTTTGTTTTGTTTTGTTGCTTAAAAATATTTTTTTTAACTATTTGCATCCCTACTTTAAGTGTGCTGGGTCCAAGCTAGTTCATGAAATCATGGTTCACCTTGCACATCATTGTCTCTGATTAAAGCTGATTTGAAAGCTGTGGAATCAATATTATATATATTATATACAATATAAATTGTATTTATCATGTACTGCTGTACAGTGATTGAGGGAAAACACATTCCTGACAATAGCCATTGTTAATCCAGTAATTCAAAAAAATTTTTAATCTTTTTCATTTTCTTAACTCACATGGGAAACCTCAATATTACGAAAAAAATCCATTTGGAAACTTCTGAAACTTTCATCTTCTTTTTGTGTGTGAGCTCTACACCCAGTGTGGGGCTCAAACTCATGACCCCAAGAGCAAGAGTCGCATGCTCTACCGACTGAGTCAGCCAGGCGCCCCTCTGAAATTTTCATCTTAAAAAAGCAGCATAAATCATCAAATTAAAGGTCTCATAGTTTCATCATGAATGTAATTTTTGCTGCGTATTTAGGAGCATCGAAGTTCATGTTTGTTATTGTACTTTCAGATTGGAATTTGGAAATAATTCACATTTCTCTGCCCCCACTGTCAGCAAGTTTCATTTCCCAGGAGAATGAACTTTTTAACGCAGTGGTCTTTAAAATCCTTCAAAGCCAAGACCAGCCCTTGCCCTCATGGGAAATTTGGCTCGAAGAAGAGACAGATGCCAGTCAAAACAATCACAGATGTAAATTAAGAGTTATGATCCTGATGAGGCTACCAAAGAGAGGCCATGGTGCTCCGGGAGTTCTAGCAGGCCCGACTGGAGAGGTTGCTCCACAAGATTGATGTCTAAGCTGGGATTGAAGGGTTGTGTGGAGAGAGATCATTATATCATCCCAGATAAAAAGGAATATGTAAAGCAAAATGGCAGCAAAATGGCGGGCATGCCAGACTCAGAGAGCCGGTGTGGCTGCAGCAAGAGGGGTGGCCAAGGGTGGTGCGTGGTGGAGACAGACTGGGAGGCAGGAGTCCTAGAGGCAATGCCTAAAGACTATGCATGAACCTTTGGAACATTTTTGAGAGAGGAGGACATGACCAGATACTCTACAGCAAGTATTTATTGAGCCCCTTCTAATATGCAAAGCTCTATTCTCGGTCCCTGAAATTCAGTGGTAAACAGGATCCATTCCTGGCCTTCATAGGGTCTTCTAAAGAAGAGAGAAACAGAAAATAAAGAAGAAAAGTATCAAGTGGTACTAAGTGTTCTGCGAAGACCTTAGGTGGGATGTCATAAAGGATGACCAGGTGGCCAGTCTCGGCTGCATGGTCAGGAAAGGCATGGTCAGGAAAGGCATGCCCAAGGAAGGGCTTATGATTTGAGATTAGCTACAAGAAGCTGACCATGTGAAGGTCATGGACACAATGTTCCTGAAAGAAGGGAAGAGCTAGTTGCAAATCTCAACGGTGGTAATAAGTTTGGTGATGTTCAAAGAACAAAAGGAAGCCAGCGTGTGGCTAGAGCAGGAGGGTCAGAGAGAGGCTGATAGAGGAGGCCTGAGGGACATGTGGCAGTAGTTAAGGCCTCACCCGCCTCAGGGAAAGTGGGGTATTATTCCACGTGTAATGCTAAGCCATGGGGAGTTTTGAGCAGGTGAGAGCCATTCACACTTGAAATGGGTGCAGCTGACTACTGCGTGCAGAAGGTGTAGGCGGGAGAGGAAGGGAGACCAGAGGCTGCTGCGGGAATCTTCAGGTAAAAGGCAGCCATGACTCAGATGGGGCTGGTGGAAGCAGAGGTGGAGAAGAGGGTGGGTTGTGTGTGTGGTAAGGTAGAGTCAACAGAACTTACTGATGAATCGCGTGTGGCAGGGGACGTGAGGGGAAGAAGGGATTCGACGATAACTTCTAGATAACTCCTGGATAATTGGCTGCTCTGTAGAGAACTGGCTGAGAGGAGCTACCAGGAATGAGTAGAGACAAGAGAGGAAGCTCTGACAATACAGTCGGAGAATGTCAACTGAGATGGCACCGCGTGAACCCAACCAAAGGTATTGAAGAGACTGAATCCACAAGGTTTAGTGAGGAAAACCAGGACTCTGGGGGAGGGGACTGAGTGGAATGAAAGCAAGTTGGTGAGGCTACCTCCTGAGCCTTCTCCTTTGAGATAACTGTCTGGATTGTGTGGGTGTTGCTGGTGCTGTTCATAGACGTGGGGAGAAGTCGATAGGGACATTACTGTGGCAGCGGAGAGTTGGAAAGGAGAGACCTGTACCTGCGTTCATAGCTCAGAGGAGAATCAGCAAAGGCAGTAACAGTGGACTGGAGAAGAGAAGCAGTTGGAAGGCAGGCAGATGGTCTAGCAGGAGGTTTAAGGGTAAGGAAAATTCAGGCGTATCCTCGAGCTTCCTGATTCGGATGACTGGAGGAATATGGGGTCCATTAATCTAGCTCTGAATACATAGGGACATAAATACATTTAGGCAAAGGGGTGGGGTGGGTAAGGGGAGAGGGGAAGAAAGTAGGAAACCTGATAATTCATCCAGTTTTGGATATGCTAAGCCTGGGATGTGCGTCATTGGTATCTAGGAAGTAATTATGTGTACTTTTCTTAAATGTAAGCACAGCACAAAAGGGCATCTCCTCTTCACCAAATTGTGTAAACTCATCCTGGCCTTCAAGGCCTCTCTGGTCTGAACTTGACTCCGTTTGCAGGAGCACCTCGCCTTCCCAGGGCTGCTTCGTTGGACTCCAGGTTCTTGGCTAAGTGCACCCCCATTTTCCTCTTGTTTACTTTGCAAATGCTGTTCCTTTGGCAGACAGTTCCTCCTCTTCCCCCATCTGTCCATCCAAATTGCAACTGTCACTCAAGGTTTCCCCCAAGAGCCACTTTCCTCCTGAAGACTTTCCTCATAATTTCATGCTCCCCCCTCACCCCCCTCACCCCACCCCATGTCGTTTTATTGTATACAAATATTTTTAAATTTTAATACGAAAATTTGCACACCTACCCAAAATAGAGAGCATAGACCCTCTATACCCAGCTTCAGTGGCTGCCCATCACGCAGCTTCAACGTTAACAAGATCTAGCCATAGGTACTTTATCTTTTCTCCCCATTATCTTTGCTAACATTCCCTAGAACAAATTCAAGACGTCATGTCGTTTTCCCCTGGCTATTTCAGAATGCCTCTCCGAAAATGTGGACGTTGTCCCACACAGTCACGGTGGCACTGTCATACCAAAGAAAATTGGCAGTTGTCTTTTAGAGTCATCAAATGCCTGCTACATAACTAGATATCCCCCCTTGAGTTTAAAATGCCACTTTGCAGTTGATTTGTCCGAATCAGGATTCAAGCAAGATCCGAACATTACTTGTGGTGCTATTTGCCTTGTGTCTTTTTCAGTTGAAAGCAGACCCTTTCTTACTTTTTACTCCGTGCTGTCAACTTCTTACAAAAACCAAGGTCCTGTAGGATGTCCCCCATTCTGTATTTATCTGCCCTGCTTCTTTGTGGTGTCCTTGAACTCCTTCCTCTGTCCTCCCTCTTCTCTTTTGTTTTCTCAGTTGGATGCTTAACACGCTTCTTATGCTCCCTGCTTTTTGTCCTTATTGCATATCTTCTGTGATAGTGTAAGCTCCTTAAAAAGTAAGACCATGTCTCACCCAACTTTTTGCTTTCCAGATGAGGACTAAATGTATCGTATACATTTTAAAAACATTATTCAGTGGAATTATTTAGAAAGACTTTTGTTTCCTCTTGGGAAAATGTGAACTGGAGTTATTCTTAATGTGAAGAGATTTATACTAGGACGAAGTTGCCAGAGAAATCTCAATGATGTAGGTCACTGTTTCCTAATTGGCACCGAAAGAATTGTAGGCAAACTTAAAGTGTCCCATTCTTCTATCTGAAGAGTCTTACAATTTAAAGCATTAATTTCACTTAAGTGAAATTTCCCAGTCCCCTCCTCCGTCTCTGGGTCCGCATAGAAGTGATTTCGGAGATCACTTGTGCTGTGCATTCCACATGAAAACTAGGTCACTAATCATTTTTCTGATCAGGAGAATTCAATTTTGCTTAGTAGTTCAGAAATCAGACTAGACGACGGACTCTAAAAACACTATCACATGTGTGCTTTGTTGTTGATAACCAACTGCAATCCAAGCTTTAATAATGAAAAGGGAGTGGAAGAAACTTCAAAAGGTTGCATGATAAATGTTTTTGACAATGTGTCAGCTGAACATTAAGCAGGATCTTTGTAAATCCTCTCATTCTAAGTGGTTTAAACAGAAAGTTTGAAACTTCTTTCTTTGTAAGTATTGGCTCCAGATATCATAGTATCTTAGGGAAAAGAAAGAAGGAAGGAAGGAAGGAAGGAAGGAAGGGGGGTAGGGAAAGGAAAGGAAAAGTAAAGAAAGGAAAAGAAAAAAGAAAAGGGAGAAAGGAAAGAAAAAGAAAAGGAAGGAAGGAAAGAAGGAAGAAAGGAAAGGAGGGAGGGAGGGAGAGAGGGAGGAAGGAAGAAGGAAAAAGAAAGGAGAGAAAGGGAATACTTTATGTGGCATATATCATTTCCATCCCTCTGTGAATGTGGGAAGGCCGGAAACAGGCTTACCTAAGAACTAAGGTAAGTCTTAGTCCACTAAGACATGGACCAAGACTCCATGTCTTGGGCCTCTTGGCTTTCATGGTGTAGGAACGCTCCAGTGTTTTGCTGGAACGACTGCCTTTATAACCTGATAGAAGCATGGACACAAACTGATAGACATGCCAATGGATACATTGGAGATGTATTGGAGAAAATCTCCAAGTTTTCACTCCAGTTTGTCACATAATGACAATGCTGTTGGTCCTCACGTGGGCAAAATGAGGTCTAGAACTAGGTAGTACAAAAGGAATGTGCATGCATGTGTGTGTGTTTGCTTGTGGGGTTATGTATGTGGGTGTGCACACGTGATACAGTGTTTCAGAGAGAAAATGTGTAAGACACAGGAAGTTCCTTGGTACATGAGTTCCCTAGGACTGCCATCACCAAGTACCAAAAATTAAATGGCTTAAAGAACAGAAAGTTACCATCTCACAGTTCTAGAGAGAAAATGGCTAAAATCAAGGTGTCAGCAGGGCCATGCCTCCCTCGTTCTTTACCTCCTAGTGTTTCCCAGCAATCTCCAAGGTCCTTTGCTCACAGATGGCTCTCTGTCCAATCTCTCCCTCCAGTGTCACATGGCCAACCTCTTCCCATGTTTCTCTTTGTATAAGAGCACCAGCCCTACTGGATTAAGGGCCTACTCTTGTCCAGTATGACTTCTTCTTAACTAATTCCATCTTCAAGGACCCCATTTCCAAATAAGGTCATGTTTTGAGGTTCTGAGGGTTAGGACTTCAACATGTCTTTTTGAGGGCGTGCAAGCCAACCCAGAATAACGATGTAATGCCATTCTCTTGTGACACCGTACTCTGATAGGCAAACCACTGGCATCATTACTACTATTGAATCTGTGACATAGAAACTTTTTTCTTCCTGCCTTTTATTTATTTTTTTTAAGACTTTATTTATTTGACAGACAGAGATTACAAGTAGGCAAGAGAGGCAGGCAGGGAGAGAGAGGAGGAAGCAGGCTTTCCGAGGAGCAGAGAGCCCGATGTGGGGCTCGATCCCAGGACCCTGGGATCATGAACTGAGCCGAAAGCAGAGGCTTTAACCCACTGAGCCACCCAGGCGCCCCTCTTCCTGCCTTTTATACATTTTGATTCATTAAGTTGAAGACTAAGTATCTTAAGACCAAACCCAGATCATTTGGAGTCATTGAAAGCTTTTGGAAGGAAAGCATTAGCAGAGACAGAGGCATTCTAGATAAGATGAAGAAAGGAACAGAGAACAGAGGCCCACGGGGCAGTGTGGGAGTGGGGTGGGGGGGGGCATCTTGGTAGCAGCAAGTGGAGGCAGAGAGGCAGAAGAGCCCAGTGCTCAGGCCACACCATTCCCTCCTTCCAGGTCTGGCTGACCTGGGGCCAGTTAATCTCTTTATGACTTTCTAGCTGGAAGCTTGGGCAGTCTGTAGCAGCCTCAGCTCCCTCCCTCCCCGTGAGGCTTCTCCGAGAGTTATTGTGAAAAGAAGGGGAGTATTTAAGGCTCCTAACGCAGGGCCTGACGTAGGAGCTAACATGTTAGCACAGCGTCTGACATGTGGGAGCTGACGTGGGAGCTTTGAGTTATCATGCTGCGCACAGTAAGCAAAACCGTGGAGGGATTCAGAACGAGGTAGATTGATGTTAACCTTGACAGGGTTAAGTGATGGTCAGGCATTTATGTTTCTGGAGATGGAGAATGACATAAAAAGATAGTCTTTGAAAAAAATTTGTCTCCCAAGGGTTACAGGGGGTCACAACCGGGAAAAATGCGGAATCCCAGTATGCAAAAATGAAGGCAGAAGTAAGAGTGCCTTCAAATAGAGTTTGAAGGATCTCGGGCAACTAACCAGGCCTGAGAATTGGAAGAGGGACGGCCCACAGGGGGCTGTGAGTTTAAACCCAGGTGGTGGCAGAAGGACAGTTGTATGGCTGATGGCAAGGACAGCAGGGAGGGAAGCTAGGGAGGGGAAACACCCTGAGTCTGGTCTTAGACTTGATACATCTGAGATGACTGTGAGGCACCCATGTGCACACAGAGACAGTGGGAGACCCACACTAGGGGACAGGGAGATGTGTGTGGAGATGCACTAGGGTTCTCAGCAGGAAGGCCCTTGCTGGAGCTGGGGGCCACTGCCCGTGGGACAGGAGACGCTGGTGTCATGGTGCGTGCTCCAGCTCTAACACTCAACTCAAGATCTCGCTCCCCCAGACTGCTTCCTTCATGAGCGCGCGCTCTTGCGCGCTCGCTCTCTCTCTCTCTCTCTCTCTCTCTCTCTCTCTCTCGGCAGTGTGCGAGCACGTGGTCATCACTGGTACTACCATTGAATCTGTGTCACACAGAGACTTATTTTCTCTCTTCCTTTCCATATGTTTTAATTCTGCCTTGTCCACCATCCCCCTTGGTTAAGGACAGCACCCAGCCACCTCCACAGGGAGCCCCATAGCCATTCCTTCAACTGCCTTGTCTCTTAGCCGACATGTCCCTTCTTCAGTTTCAAAGGAGGAAGAAGTCAGGGTTTGTTGGAATGAATGCTGCAGGCCCAAGGGATCACGCGTGTGAAGGATTCGCCATTGTAAGAAAGTAAAAATGGAAATGAATGACTTACGGGTGCTCCCTCTTCCCTGAGCTTGTGCAGAAGAGGGGTGGTCTGTCAGATGTCAACACTTTTCACTCTTCTGCCCTCCTCCATGATCCTGAACCATTCTAGCTGTGGTTCTTGAACTTGATCCTCATTTCTACTACCCGAGATAAGAACCTGTGCTTTGGATTTCCTGAGTAGAAAGATACTGGCTTCTTGAAGAGGAGACATGGGTCAGGTCAGGTGGGTCTTTGTGTGACTCGGGAAACACCGATGAGGTGCGTCAGGAGAAGCCAGCTTCCCTAGGTCGTATTCTTGGAATAGCATGATTTCTGTTCCTAAAACCCGGGTTAAGACCAGGAAACAGCAACATTTTTAAAAGTGCATTTTTGGGGCGCCTGGGTGGCTCAGGTCATGATCTCAGAGTCCTGGGATCAAGCCCCGCATCGGGCTCTCTGCTCAGCAGGGAGCCTGCTTCCTCCTCTCTCTGCCTGCCTCTCTGCCTGCTTGTGATCTCTCTGTCAAATAAATAAATAAAATCTTAAAAAAAAAAAAGTTAAAAAAAATAAATAAATAAAAGTGCATTTTTAGGACTTTTGGGGCGCCTGGGTGGCTCAGTGGGTTGGGCCGCTGCCTTCGGCTCAGGTTATGATCCCAGGTCCTGGGTTCAAGCCCCGCATCGGGCTTTCTGCTCAGCAGGGAGCCTGCTTCCTCCTCTCTCTCTGCCTGCCTCTCTGCCTACTTGTGATTTCTCTCTGTCAAATAAATAAATAAAATCTTTAAAAAAAAAAAAGTGCATTTTTAGGACTTTTGAAGGAAATTCTTCAGGAATTTTAAAAGCCTGAAAATAGGCACGTACATGAGAGAGAATAAGTAAAAACTTTCTTATTCTTGGGTGAAAACACTTCTCTTGTTTTTCATGCTGGCCACAATACTTTTGCCTTTCACGTTGAATCAGTAGCATACTGTGTACTATAGCAATGGCTCACGTCCAAGTGCAATTTCTCCTACATGTGGTTTGTTGCTACAAGGACTAGAAACTTTGCACCTGAAAGGAATCTTGCTTGATGTGAAGAGCAACATATGTATGGAGTTAACACCCCCCAAAGATCTCCCTTTTCTTCATACCAGTACCACTGGAGACTGGATTATGAAGGTTAAAAAAAGAAAAAAAAATTTTGCTTGGAATGTGAAAAAAAATCAAAAACCTGACTGTAAGCCATATATCTATCTATACACACACACACACACACACACACACTGTTGTGTTTTGAATACCTTAGTGGCTTCTTCAGTGTCTGTGGTTCTGGTTTTCTTTAGATCTATAGTATGAGCCCATTCTCTCATCACTGTAGAATCACTAATAAAACTTTCTTACGGTTTGTTATTCATCCTGAGTAGGTCTCAATGAAGAAATCACTTTGAAAGAAATCTTGACTGGCATTTCAGTTGAAGACTCGTTACTTTTGTTAGTAGATTTAGCCTATTAAAAAAATAATAATAAAATCCGACAGGAGCTATAGTGGCCTCTGTACATAGCCGGGGAGACCACCCAGGAGAAATGCGACTCTGCCATTGTGTCATCTTCCCTCCCACCCAGGGTCAGAGCTCCTCATCTGGGGGACAGGGCTTGGTGTTCCTGCTGTATCCTAGTTGCTCAAGATGTGCTTTAAAAAAAAAAAAAAGTCTGTAAATCTGGCATAAAAATAGTGAGATTTTGTTACTTTTCTTTCATTTTTCCTTAGCTTTTAGTTAGCAATAGTAGAAAGAAAATCACCTGCTGTTTCTCTGTCCATTGACATGCCAAAGAAAACCGACTTGTCAGAAATACTGTCAGCACCGTTTGTAAACTGAATCAAAGTGGCACTCCTTACACAGATGTGGGTGTTATTGAAAAGGCAATTACAGTTTAAATGAGAGTCATGCCTCTTTCCCCTTCATAATTAGTGTCTCTTCTCTGTAGTCACAGATCAGGTGTCATTTCTGATTGATGGATAAACCAATCAGGGGATGATGGTTTATATCAAGATTTTATAATCTTACTAGGTATTTTATGACACAAACTTTTAAGTCATCTTACATGTTTTGAATAGAAAACAGACCACTTCCATTAAAAAATAAACCTGGAATTTTACCGTCCGTAAATTATATCCTAATAAAAATATAAATAAGCCTTCCCTTTCTAGTTATCTTCTCCTTAGGCCAAAATATGAACATCACTCCTTGCATTCTTAACTTATATTTAAAATACACATGGAGAAGTCCTTCTCTATCTTTCCTACCCCTTGAATGATGAATGAATCATGTCTTCTCTGAAGTGAGATAGTAAATTCAAACCTCATGAAAGATATGGTGACTTCATGTTTTTTAAGTAAGAGAAGCTTAAAATTTTTTTAGCTTTTTATTATGGAAACTTTCAAACATACACAAAAGTAGGGGGAGCAGTATGCCAGGCGGACTTCTCTTGGGCAGCTTCTTCGGTACAAATATTCTGATTTTTTGCTTATTAAACTCCTTGGCCATGCAGTGCTTGCTGCTAACGAGGCCCTTTCTGCATTTCACCCACCAGAGGCTCATCTGCTTCCTCATTTCATGACCACAGAGCTAACCCAAAGTCTTCAAGATCAATGACTTTGAGGACCCCAATGTCGTATCTGTACAGGGCAAAACTTAATCCATGATTTGATGGTCTACATATGCTTTAACCCAGTTTCTTCAAATAAAAGAACTCTACGCTATTCAAGATTCCCACTTCCCAGAGAACATGTAGAACATGGTCTAGGGGAGAGAACCAAGGAAAGGGTCCTTTTATCCTTTGCCCCTCATTGTATGGCAGACTCAGAAAAATATGCCTATAGGCCTCATGATGCTTTGTGAAAATGTCAGACATAGCATTTTCCCAAAACTTGGCAACACAGGATGAGGCAGAATATAAGTGTAAAATGCATGAAATGTCATGTCAGTGAGAACTGGTCTGAAAACTCTTAAAAAGCAGGAAAGCGTGCTCTTACAGTCTGCATAACAAAATGGTAAGTGCTCACTCTGCTGACAGTATTTCCAGAAGTGACTCAAGGGAGGGTAGCTTTTTCCTGTTGATTCTGTTCTGATTAGAAAGTGGTTTTCCGAATTTCTTGCAACAGAGGTTTCGGTAAAGATGGGGGGGGGGCAGAGAGTTTGAGATGGCAGTCTCTGGTGAGAACCTGGAGGCCAGAAATTCTGGGTGACAAGCTGAAAACAAATTTGCTTGCCCAGACAGCCTACTGAGAAAGGATTGTAAGGTCATAGCTCTCGTGGGCCAGAGTGGATGCCCACACCCACCTCCATCTATGGAGCTGGCCAAGAGGTTGGGTAAGGACAAGGTGAGATCTCTAGAAAGACTTCTGGTCACACTAAAAGACTAAGTGTGAAAACCTCTGTCATATGCCTTGTATACTGAACATTCTGACATCTGTATAGCTAGCTAGCTCTCCATGCATGAACCCACCCATCCATCCATCCATCCATCCATCCATCCATCCATCCATCTAAGCAATCTCTCCACCCACTGTGGGGCTCAAACTCATGACCCCAAGATCAAGAATCATACGCTCCTCTGACTGACCCAGACAGATGCCCCATTTCTTTTTTATCATGATAGCACAATGTTTCTCCCTTCCAATGACTTTTTCCTTCATTAAATAACTTTTCAACCACTTTATAATTGAAATGAACTCTTTTGTTTCATTTCTTCATTATTAAGAGGCATATATGTGCCATCATTTCATGTTCGTTTAATTGATTCAGAACAGCCAGAGAAACTTTGGTTTTTAATAAGACTACAAATAGGAGCACCTGGGTGGCTCAGTGGGTTAAGCCTCTGCCTTTGGCTCAGGTCATGATCCCGGGGTCCTGGGATCGAGCCCTGCATCAGGCTCTCTGCTCCGCGGAGAACCTGCTTCCTCCTCTCTCTCTGCCTGCCTCTCTGCCTACTTGTGATCTCTGTCTGTCAAATAAGTAAATAAAAAATCTTTAAAGAAAAAAATAAGACTACAAATAATTCCTTAATGCATGATTTTACAAGTTGAGTGGTTTGCTTTGAATCTTGTTTATAAATTTTATGAAAATAACATCGACTCTAGTTCCCTTTCTTTCCCCCAGACCTACAGCAAAGCTCTGGTACTGACACAGGTGCCATTTACTGGGCAATTAGCCACCAGCCCTTCTCCTCACCCCAGAAGTCCATTGACATGTATAATCCTTTAGACTTTAATTTGCCCTCATTATTTTCATATTTTAAACAAACAAATCAAATTATCTTATAACATGCTCCCTTTTAAAGAGTTTGGCATACCCTCATTGTCCTGGCAAAGCTTATTATGTCATTTACATTTTTCTTCTGGAAAGTGTCGTTCTTTCTTCCCAACCACCACAAAGCACTCTGAGAGTCAGCACAGTGTAGCTTCCTTCCTACAGCAAGCTGACTTATGTGGCACTTAAAGGCAGGCTTAATTGGAGAAAAGAACTGCCTTTTCTGTAATGATGCAAGTTAACACAGCAGAGCTGAGAGACGAGGAATGATTTTGCAGAATAAACAGTTTAACAGGGCAAGTTGGATTCCGTTTTCCATTTGTGACCCAGTGCTGGACATTCTGTCCTTCCAGTATCATGGGCTTTTCTCAGGAATAAACCAAAAGTTGTGATTTTGTGTGTGTGTGTGTGTATATCAAATGTCAGATCTGAAGGCTTTTGAATCAAGAAGCCACAACTCGAAAGAATGTTCTGCTTGTGCTGATTGAGTAATTGTGGTCACTTTCACATTGTCCTTATGTCAGATTCCGAGGTTGGAACTCTAATGGCCTAATAATTCTTTAGAATCTGAGACCAGGAGCAGCTGCCAATATAAACTGTCATTTTCCTTTCATCTCAGTACATCTTAACTTTTTTGAGAGTGGTATGTTATTTGGTTACTTTTCAATTGTTTAAACTGATTTTTTTTAACAGATAATAAAAGTGATTTCTAGACATACTGCTTTCTCCGATTAACCTTAAAAAGATTATGTCTTACATCTACATCTTTAAACTACGAGCAAATTTGAAAAGTGGTACCTTTCTCAAAAGCAAATGCGATTTCGCTTCTGGTTTGATAAGACTGATAAAATATGGTTGACTTAGTCTTTTCCCTCTGTGGAGTGTGGAGAAAGGAGCAGATGTAATTCTGTGACCTGTCCTGTTAGAAATGCTTTCTGCTAGAGTCCTATAAGGCTAAATTCTCAGCCGCTCCCTGACCCCCAAGTTCTCACTGGCCCCCTTGGCCTCCTCTCCCTTTGCCTGCTCTTCCGTGGGGCAGGAAGTCAGGGTCTCGAACCACCTCTTTTCTTTCGACTTACATCCCCAAGAAAGTGCATCTTTCTTACTTACATCTGCACCTAGTCTGAGACCCCTCTCTGCTGCTTAGAACCTCCTCCTGGTGTGACTGGTCCCCTATGACGTCCCACCAGCATCTTAAACTCAACTTGTCAAAAACCAGCCTGCCCCCACTGCTCTGGCTCCTTGTCCCTTCAGTAGTTCATGGTGTCATATTCTGTGGTCGTTCAGTGTCACAGCCTTGTGGTTATCTCTGAGTCCCTCTTTCCCTTGATGCCCCATCAAGGGATGTGATGCCACACCCACCCTAGCCCTCCTGCAAGCCCTTCCCATCACATCTGGCCTGCACTTTGGTGGCAGCCTGCCTACTTTGGCCCTGGCTTTACTCCGTAGAATTAGTTCCTCACAGTTCAAGGGCAAAAAACACTGAGGCATGAACAGGGCCAAATACCGCCATGGGATGAGCAGAAAATTGGCTTCTGGCTTTGGCGTTCGGGAGGTAACAAGTGACTGTGATGAAAACGGACTCAGGAGCATGGTGGGGACAGCTGGCAGGTGCGACGGGCTGCCAAGAGGCTAGAGAGGAGGACAGGCACGCTGCGTGTGGCCGCTCCCAGGGTCTACTACTGGAGGAAGAAGGAGACGAGGCAGGAGGCCAGGAACTATGTTTTGTTTAAGACAAGAAAGGTACACCTCTCCTTTATTTTCTTCTATGAAATAAAAATTAAAACTAGGGGTGCCTGGGTGGCTCAGTCAGTTGAGCATCAGACTCTTGGTTTCAGCTCAGGTCATGATCTCAGATTCCTGGGATCGAGCCCTATGTCGGGCTCCACGCTCCACTTGAGGATTCTCTCCCCCTCTCCCTCTGCCCCTCCCACCCGCGTGCATGCCCACGAGCATGTGTGCACATGCACTCTCTCTCTCTCAAATAAATCTTAAAAAAAAATCAAATAAAAAACTAAAAAAAAAAAATGAAGGAAGCGTTGTATTTTTTATTAAGGCAGAAACCAGACAATATATCACCACAAGTAACAATAATGTTATACACATACATATATGTGCCTAGATACAGATATTCGGAAGGTATAGTTGTACATTCTGTGTTTCGAGAAACATAATAACCTTTAGTTTCATGTGCTACATTAAGGACGTTTAGAAACCCTGTTGACCAAAGTACATCTCCTCAGGAGTTCGTTCAGGTATTTATTAGCTCCTTCCATGAACACGAATTCAGGGTCAAGTGTGTGCCAGGCATCAAGCTGGCCTGGCACTAGGCTTGCAGACCTGAGGGGGAGAGAGCCCCGAGCTCCTGCGGCCATCCATCCTGAGTGGACCCGGACGCTGACTCTCTGAAGCCCCAGATGGATAGCAGCCCAGAGGAGTCCACCTCAGCTCTCAGGACTGACGTCCTCAAGCCAAGCAGGTGCAGCAGCTTCCAGGCAAAGAAAAGGGAAAACAGGTTCAGAGGGAGAAAGAGGCAGCGCGAGTAGCAAAACATACAGAATGTGAAATTGGTATTTTAAAATTCCAGTCTGGTGCCTGAGTACCAGCCACAGGGACCTGCGCAGGCTGTGGAACCTCGCTGACCCTCAGTTCTGTGCTCTCTAATGCAGAGGAAGCAACACCTACCGTCCAGGGCTGCAGTGAGGGTTAAAAATAAACCCCACTCCATCCCTGAGAGCTGCCGGGGTTACCCGATGCTGGCCAGAGCAGTAGCGGGGCGCTGGGGCTTCAAGGGGCTCAGCCTGGCCAGAGCCAGAAGACGGAGGTCCCTGCGAGCCAGGCCCAAGAGCTTAAGCTGTATCTCAGGGATGCTGGAGTCCTGTTTGAGTATTTCCAGGGGTACAGACATAATTAGATTTTGGTTTAAGAAGATCCTGCTGACAACAGGATGAGGGCGGATGGGAGAGCAGGAAAGACCGGGAACAAAACATGCAAACATTCTTCCCACTCCAGTAATCCTTCCTCTCCCCGATGATGCCATCAGAGAAGTGGATGCGATCCTATCTGTTGGTAGCTACCAAAAGGAAAAAAGAAACTGCGACTTGATCAGCAAACACAGGAACAGTTGCATTCGCAGACCGCAATAACAGAAGTGTAAACAAGGACACCTTCCAGCTCGTGGGCAGACTTGGTTGAACTGGAGGTTTTTTAATCAGACATAATATCAAGGAGTCCCTAAAGCTTTTAACCTCATCCTCAAACCCTTTTACTTTTTAAATGAGAGGCTCTTGGCCTGGGGTTCATCTCTGGATGGGCTTCAGGCAATGTGTGGACTTCCTAAAATCAAAGACCAAATCATAAGCATAGTTTTTCCATGTCGAGAGTGACCATAAAACATTGATGAGATGCTGCCTGGATCTAGAACTCCAGAAGAGGTGAGGAGCCACTGTGGATGTCTGTGTGCAGAAAAGACTGGCATCGCTTTGAAAAAATCCTGAATGGACACTGACTGGGACATTTCGGTCTGAACTTCAGACTCTTGTACCTAGCTGCATGCGACCTCACGTCTTTGCTTGGATGCGTCATGGGCATTCCAGACTTACTGTAACGCATCCTAGGCTGGACAGATGTTCTCCCCCTACCCTTCCCTTATGTTCTCTGACTGCTCGAGCCAGAGAACTTGGCTCGAGCCAAAATCCTGCGGATCTTTTTAATTTCCATGCTCTGCATCCACCCCTTGGGGATGTCACTCTATCTTCAAACCCCCAACTGCTACCACCCACCACCCTGATCCAGTTCCCCATCGTCCTTCCCCAATATGTTTCAGTGACCTCCACCCTGCCTATCTGCTTCTGCCCTTACCCCTTTTCCATCTGTTCCTCACAGCAACCGAAGCCACACTTGCCCACACCTTCCAGCAACTTTTCCTTCTACCTCTGAATAAAATCTGAAGTTCTTATTTGCCCTCCAAAGCTTTGCATGACCTGATGTGACTTGGCACCTATGATGTCCCTGACGGTGTGACTCCCCCGGTGTCCCTCTCCACGCTGACCTGAACACCCCCACCTCAGGGCTTTGCACATACAGTGTCCCCTGCTTGGAAGGCTCTGCCTACAGATATCCATGACTTGCTCTCTCTCCTCCTTCCAATATTTGCTCAAGTCTTCCTGGGCCATCCATTTTTAAGATTGCAATACCTTCCCTGGCCCCATTCAAGAATATCCTCCTGCCCTGATTTATTTCTCTTCTCCACTTATCACTAATATATTACACGTATTTGCTTATGGCCTAACCCCCCCCCCCAACGTAATATAAGCTCCATGAGAACAGGGAATTTTTTGTTGTCTGGTTTCTTTTGCTCTTCTATCTAGAGTGCCTATCACAGTTCTTAACACACAGCCGGAAGTCCTTTGCCTTGATTGAATTTTGTTTTGAGAATTTATTTGGCACCTTTGCAGTTACCATGCTATGTGTCCTTCTCACTTATAATTTTCTGTATGTCATATCAATATGATGTCAGATTGTTTGAATGCATTCTGTTTCTTTTCGAATTCACCTCTTAAAATAGTAATGGAGGCAATGATGCTTATTGATCTCACGGCTCCTAAATTCCCCGTGTTAACCTGAATTCTGTTTCCAGCAGCCACTTGGCCACTGAAGAGCTCCCCTCCGCACACTTCTTACAAGCTCCTCAAACTCCACACCATCCTTCATGACTTAATAAAGAGATTCCTTTAAGGTTACTATTAGTATGATTGGGAAACCCATCCTGTTGGTCCGCCATTACAATTCCTAGGCTGTCACAACACTCTTCAGAGTGCCCTGTACCCTGCAGGTGGACTGAGAGCTACTTTCATTGGCGATGGCCTTATGCTTTGCTGTGTGCTTGTGGCTCTGTGCTGGGAATAGCAGAGACATTTTTCTAAACGGAACTGACACCTGCTAACGTGTCTGTCTTCTGTTTGGAAACTGTTACGTTAGTAATTCCTAAAGCAGAAAACACCTGGGTGTGACCTTAAGAGGCTTGTTTTGTTTGCCTGAGCTCTGGGCACCAGCCGTAAGGGCCCAAGCCGAGGTTTTCCTGGCAGTTCAAGGGGTAAAACTTCTTTTCGAGGTGGTGCAATTTTTTAACATGTATGTGTTTATCTTCCACTATTTCAGGCTTTACAAGATGAGCTAGAAAACCGCTCCAGCCAGGTGCGATGTGCAGAGAAGAAACTTCAGCACAAGGAACTAGAATCCCAGGAACAGGTAGGTGCCCTCCGCGCTGCCGCTGGCTGGTTGGCTGCTTCCTGTCTCCAGGCCGAGCAGCTTCTGTAGCTCTGGTTGCCCCTGGGATGCGTTGGCCGCAAGGAACAGACTAGCCTAGCCCTGGTTGGCATAAACGGCTTAGCGACCCATGACTTCACATGACCGGAAGTCTGCAGGGAGGGCAGGCGCCGGGCCCAGTGCTTCGGGGCCTGGCTCTGCTTCTCTGCCATTCCCACGACTCTGCCTCCTGGGATGGCTTCATCCTAAAGCAATCCAAGAGGTCTACAGCAGCTCTGGGCTTCCTGTGCAGACCTAGCAGTGTCCAGAGGGCCCTTCTGAAGAGTAAAAAGACCTTTCCCAGAGCCACCACGTGCCTTCCATGCAGCCCTTCACATCTCATTGGGTAGAACTGTGCTCAGCCTGGCCTGTCCAATCCCTGGCAAGAGGACTCAGGGGACCTCCCCCCACCCCAGCCCCAGATTAGCCTAGACCGGTCAGGATGCACCTGCTGGGGAGGGACTAGGAGAGGAAGGGTAGTCTGGACCGAGAAGAGAGGAATGGATGTCCTCTGTGCAGAGGGCAATGTCTGCCACATCATCACCCTCGTATGTATGGACATTCTCGTACTCCCGCAAACCAGATTTTCCTTCGAACTTTAATTTTCCCTCTCTTCTCATGTTGGAGAAAGAAGTCTAATAGAACCCGAATAATCTGGCTATGACAGTAGCTAATGACCTATTTTATTTTCAAATGACAGGATTATTTTCATCCAGTTCTTCTGGTTATAGTGAATTATTATTTGTGGTAATTTTGACAGCTTAAATGAAAAGGTCAACGTTATCAATAGAGATCGTGAGTCTTAATGAAACCTTTGATAAACACAGTGTCCCTAGCCATGGGGTAGAGCACTGCTAACGTTCTCCTAAGTGCCACCAGCCTTCGTGCACGAAAAGCACCATAGGTATTGATGGATTTCCACCCTTTAGCTGTCTTGTAGAAACACGAAGTTAGATGATTATGATCTCGTAGGAAGAGTAAACACTGATGGGCGGCTGAGAGGGAAACTTTTTTCATCTTTGCAGGTGCTTACAAACGGATCCGAGGTAGGGGTTTGCACAAAATGGCAAATGTGAGCATCTAGTAGACGCTGAGTATTAGCGCTCAATGACTTGACTTGACCTCGTAGAACTCCTTCCTACTCTCTCATCTATGTCCCTTGTAACGTACCTGCCATGTATCTATGTGTAGGTCATGTCTTACATCATAGGCATAAGCATGCATGTATGTACACATACGTGGACCTGCGTGAATTGTCTAGAGTCTAATGTACATTTGGTAGCAGGATCACAGTGTAAGACGGTACCAGGATGGACCGTTTAATAAAAACTACACTTGATCAAAGGCCCGAAGGTGGCAGACACTGTCTGAGACACGTCACACATGGTGGTTCCTTTGTCAAGAGAATAACCACATAGGGCCAGGACTGCCATCCCCATTTCATGGAGGGCACACAAAAACCCAGAGAGGCTGAGTAACTGGTCCAAGTTCACACAGCTAGTGAATAGTAGAGGTGAATTTGAACCCAGATGTGTCAGAATTTTGAAGCCTTCCTCCTGTCGGTGGCCTACGGTTGCAGATCCCCGTGGCTCAGTAGCAAATGCCACTCACTGGCCAGGGACTGAGCACAGCAGGGGGCAAAGGCACCCAAAGCCGAGCCTATCTGGCAACAGGCCACGATGGTTCCTTAGACCTCGGACACCGCAGCGTCATGTTCAGGTGCGGCCCGCACAGGCCTGCGCGCTGCCCAAGGGCGGCTGAGCTCACCCTCCGTCTCAGATGCTCCAAACTGGGAGAAGACCGGCTGCTTAAAAGCTGGGAATGGTGCTCCCTCCTGGGGCTCCTCCAATTCATGATAAAATATGACTTAAGGTAAAACTTTGTTGACGTCATTCCAATTCATGGCAAAACTTCACACAAAAAATTCTGTAATATATTGAGAGTAGGGAAATTAAGAAATCCCAAATGAACAATAGGGAAGGATTCAGGGGCCATTTTTGTCTTTTTTTTTTTTTTTTTGCTTCTTTTTGATCATCAAAGTTGCTTTCATCTCTGTAGCGACAATGGCTTTTTAGACTATTTCTTGCGCTAATTCCTGATATCTTCTGTTAGGGCTACAGTTTACCAAAGAAATGTCAGGAAATACCCATGGGTAAAACTGAGTATTTCGTAACCGTCGCAACCATAAAACGTTGAATTCTTTCCACAAGATCCTAGGGTGTGGCTAGGATTTGATGCCAATTGTTTCAACAAAACTGAAGAGCAAATAATGAGCGCGTAATAAATCGTATTCCTCTATCATTCACTTAATTTAACTTCGGTTTTATCTAAATTTGACCTATGGCCCCCTTTCAACTTGTGACACTCATGGAAATAGTAAAAAATAATGACAAGTATCACCATGGACATTTTGTAGGGTCTCCTTATAGATGAGCTTACTTAGGATACTTCAGATGTTGAAATTGTGTTGGGATTTCTTTTTTTTGCATCTGTCAAAGCAACTGCAGGACCAGTAGCCGGCCTGACATCAGCCTATCAAATAATCAAAACATTCTTCTTGGAACTTTCTTCTCTTTCTTTTCGACCAAATATTATTACCCTGATACTCATTGCACAAAGAATCAAAATTGAGACTGGCAGAATTACAAAGGACAATTTCCTGGCCTTCCTTTTTTAACTTGCTTGCTTAAAAAAAAACAACAACAACAACAAAAAAAACTGTTTCTGTTTTTCATTTAAGAAAAATTCCTGTGTTTTGAGTCTATAAAAACAAAAAATGAATGAGGCATTTTAAAAGTTATGTTTTTAATTAAAAACAAAAAGCTGCTTCTCATCAGGTCTTGATGGGCGGTATTCCTGCTGTCCGCCCCTTGCCTGCGCGCCGGCATCTCTCCCCTCACCATGGGGGCCTCAGTCAACGGAGTCACCAAAGAGGCGTTGTTCACCCGTAGTTCCAAAGGGTTAATTTGCTCTAATGCACTTTCATGATAACACAAATAAAATGAGAAAAATACTCATTTTCTAAGTCAGCCCTATAGAAGCACGTGTCCTATAATCCACAAATAATAAAGTAATTTTAAAATCACCCTTATTTTTTTCCATGCCAGGAGTTAATAATTTCAAATTCTAGATTAGATCGAGCAAGAATCCCATAGGTGCAGCAAGGGGGGCAGGGGGGCTTTCAGAGCTCTGAGCAAACTTCCTCATTGTGCAAGGAAAATGAAGTCATCCGAGGGGCACTCAGTGGGTTAAAGCCTCTGCCTTCAGCACAGGTCATGATCCTGGGGTCCTGGGAGCGAGCCCCGCATTGGGCTCTCTGCTCGGTAGGGAGCCTGCTTCCTTCTCTCTCTGCCTACTTGTGATCTCTGTCTGTCAAATAAATTAAAAAAAAAAAATCTTTAAAAAAAAAAAAGAAAATGAAGTCATCCAAAAAGGAAGTGAATCCCTAACATGGTAGCGGTGGGCCTGGGGTAGGACTTCTCATACCCATGTGCTAGGCAGGCAGCTCACTCCCAGCAACTGTTTTCCATTATATTGAGCCCTCTGTAAAATGAATAAATGTTGTGTATCTCTTAGGTTCAGATATGTGTAAAACCAAATCTCGTTCATGGGAGCAAACAAGATTTCATTGTTTGCAATGAGACTAAGTAATTTGCTAGCCCTGGCCAAGATAATTTGGTCTAATAAGTCACAGAAAAGAGAGGGAAGAAAAATAACAGTCTAACATTTTACTTGATATTTTTAACACTATATAAAGGCACCAAACAATGTCAGATAATCACATACATGGGACAAAACCCCTCCTTTGAACTGAGTATCTTGAGTTTTGAAAATATGAATAGCTTTGATTACTTGGGTCATGCAGTTTCTCAGAAGATGATTTTAGATAAGTTACTGAGAAAAAAACAATACCTTCAAGATCCAGTAAATAAAGTATAATGCTGTGCATTTCACTCGCAGGGTCATACCTTTTTTTTGCACATTTCATTCTTTTGATAGGCGTACTGTGCTGAGCAGCGATAGGTGCTGAGAAGACACAGATGAGTAAGTCATAGTCCTTGTCCTCGAGGAGCTTATAGTCGAGTAGAGCAGAGAACATATGTGTAAAAGGGACTCCAGGCATGGAATTTAAAGGAGGTTCTTTTTCTTTGGACTGGCATAGAGGCCCAGGCTCACAGGATGCAGAGAGAACACACACATTGGTACTGCTGTCCATCTTCCCCAAGGGGAAGGGATGGAAAGCTCTCTAGCTGGTAAAAGGGTAGGGTCCACCTCCCCAGGCAGAGCTTGGAGCTTGCAGGCAAGCGGTGGTTTCAGAATCCTTCGGCCTTCAAGGGAACCAGGTCCTTGCTGAGCGGTGGTGGGGGAGGGGGGAGAGCAGTGCTGCCGCCAGCTTCTCATGGAACGCCTGGGTGCCTACCTCATCGTGTTGCCTGGGACTCCCCCTGGAGATCCTGTCCGGTTTTATGGCTAATGTTTTGGGGCAGCCAGCTGGTTTAGCTCCTTGTCATATCTGGTGTGCCTAGGCACAAAGGGTCTGGACTATGCTGACAGAAGTAACTCGTAAATTGTCTTAAAATATCGAGCGAAGGCAGCCTACTAAATGGGAAAGGCTCTTTGCAAGTGATATATCATATAATGGCTGACATCCAAAATATATAAAGAACTTACACGACTCAACACCAAAATAACCCAAGCCACCCGATTAAAAAATTGGGCAGAGGACCTGAATAGACATATCTCTGAAGAAGACATCCAGATGGCCGTCAGACACATGAAAAGATGCTCAACAGCACTCATTATCAGGGACATGCAAATCAAACCACAGTGAGACATCACCTCACACCTGTCAGGATGGCTAGAAGCAAAAGGACAAGAAATAACAAGTGTGCGAGGATGTGGAGAGAAAGGAACCTTCGTGCACCGTTGGTGGAAATGCAAACTGGTGCGGCCACTCCAGAGAACAGCGTGGAGGTTCCTCAAAAAATATAATAAAAAATAAAAAAATAAAAAATAAAATAAAAAAATAGAATTACCATAGGATGCAGTAACTCTGCTTCTGGGTATTTACTTAAAGAAAACCAAAATATCAATTTGGAAAGATAAATGCCCCCTATGTTTATTCCAGCATTATTTACAACAGCCAAGATATGGGAGCAACCTAAGTGTCCATCAATAGAAGAACAGATAAGGAAAATGTGGCATATATATATGTGTGTGAGAGAGAGTGTGTGTGAGAAAGGGAGAGAGATATTGGAAGATAGGTGAAATTTATATAAATGGGGTATGTACAATGGAATAAATACTCTATATGTATGATTACACACAGTAGAATATTACACAGCCATAAAAAGTGATGGCATCGCGCCATTTGCAACAACACAGATGAACATGGGGTATTATGCTGAGTGAAGAAAGACTGAGGAAGACAAATACCATATGATTTCACTCATGTGGGTTCTAAAAAAAAACCAAATGAATAAACAAAAAGCAGAATCAGAGCTATGACAGAGAACAAACTGATGGTTGCCAGAGGGGAGAGGCATGAGACGGATGGGCAAAATGGGTGCGGGCAGGGGGAGGGGAGGGAGATACCAGCTTCCAGTTATGGAATGAATAAGTCCCGGGCATGAAAGGCACAGCCTGAGGCGTATAGTAAATGATACTATGATAGCGTTGTATGGTAACTGACGGTAGCTGCACTGTGGGGAATGGAGCATAATGTATAAATTTGTCAAGTCACTATCTTGTACACCTGAAACTAATGGAACATTGTGTGTCAGCTATACTCAGAAAATTGGAAAATTACTAAAATGTGCATACACTAAATCAATAATGTAATTTATATTACATATAATATACATGCACATATATGCTTGGATATAAAATCCAGTCACACTTAACATCTCAATCTCAGCTTTGTAGCAGCTCACTTTATATTTAATTGATCTAGCCACACCAATTAATTTAGGAGAGAATCTAGTGAGAGATGTTTGTGTCTGTTTGAGGTGGGAACAAAGGTTGTGTCTGTTTGAGGAGGGAACAAAGGTTGTCCCAGAGACCCCTACCAAGAAGGAGGAGAAGCTTCAAGGACTCATATGATCTAGCAGAGAAGCACTACTGCTCCCAAGTCAATCTTGTTGCTACTGGTCGTGTGCTCTTGGGCAAGTCACGTAACCTTTTTGGATACCAAGTTCGTAAAATGTCGGTAACAATACTTTCCCACAGGATTGATGTGAACATCAAAACAAGATAATGTGTGAGAAATACTTCAAAAAGCATAAAACATAATGCAGATGAAATGTGCGTCATTACAGTTGCTCATAAAGTACAAGGGGACATGTGAGCGAGGCATTAGCAGGACAAAAAGACATTTGGAACAGAATGAGGGAAGCCGTGAAGCAGAACGGGCTCAGAAGGCTCGGGGAATAGTGACTAATATCGTGGTCAGAGGGTAGCGTCAATGAAGAGGAGAATAAGACCAGAGATCTAGCTGGGTTCATTTCATCCATTTACAAAAAAAAAGAACAAACTTGTGTTATTACCTATTCTTTACCAAGCAGAGCACTGTGTGTTAGGAGCATTGGTGGCCAATCTGGCATGGAGTGTTAAGGAAATCACTCACTGGTCAGAAAGCAGTTGTCCGCCATTGAGGATTTTTGCCCTTTAACTGGGTAATGTTCTAGGATTGCGTTTATACTTTAGAAAGATTAATCTGGCAGCAGAAGATGAGATGAACCCAGGGGTGAAAAGAGATGAATTCAGAGGGTATAGCACTAAAATTCATATCATGAGTCACAAGAGACCAGGAGGGCTTGAACTTGATCTTGTCAAAGGGAGTAGAAAGAAAGGAGGAGATGAGGAGACTCACTTGAAATTCACAGAACATAAAGATGCAGAAGGCAAGAGAAAAGCATAATACCACGTCTTTGAATTGATAGGCTGATGAATAGTGTATTGTCCATGAGATGTTGAGTCCAAGAGGCTAGCTGCAGGACGTTCGTTTGGAGACATGTAATAGAAAACCTGAACTAGAACTCAAGAAGGAATGGAGGCATGTCTGAATCCTCTCGAGGGGGGAACCTAGCAAAGCCCAAAGGATGTGGGTGATACGGAGAGGCAAGAGACGAGAGGCCCGCGGGCAGATGCGTGGACAAGAAAAGGTAGTGGAGGATCCAAAGAGGGTTTTATTTCTTTTTTTTTTTTAATTTTTTTATTTTTCCAGCATAACAGTATTCATTTTTGCACCACACCCAGTGCTCCATGCAATCCGTGCCCTCTACAATACCCACCACCTGGTGCCCCCAACCTCCCACCCCCCACCCCTTCAAAATTCTCAGATCGTTTTTCAGAGTCCATAGTCTCTCATGGTTCACCTCCCCTTCCAATTTCCAAAGAGGGTTTTAAAGGATGATTGGTCAAGGAGAGAAGAGCAGAGCCAGAGGAATTTAATGTCATAAAAGCCAAAAAGATTTCCCCGCTAGACTTTCAGCTCCTTGAGGGTGATGGCCCTATGTAACAATTCAAGGCACCCCCCACCCCGTGCTTGTTGTCACACTGAATTGCTCAGTAAAGTCCTTGCTGCCCTGAATCTCATCCTCAAAACTCTCCTGCCCACTCCAGTGTCCCTCTTTCATCTGTGCTCTTTTAACACTTTCTGTGAAACTCTGTTAAAGGTTTTCCCATCACGCTCACTTAGTAGATGTTTGCTCTTTGAGGATGGGCCCCTGAGTTGAGACTCTATCATATTCATTCTTATAACTCAGCATTCGGCCCTCTGCTGGGCCTATGTGCCACCCGGTAAATTCTTGGAAGGAAGACAGGAAGGAAGGAGGGGGGCGTAACAGCAACATCTCCTACAAGGAGTCTGAGAATGAAGAATTCCAGAAGCCACCGAACTTTGAACTACAGATCATTTACGTTGCACCCCCTAACTATATGCTAAGTAGACTTTTTCTGAACATATTCTTGTCTAGGCTTAGAGTAAATATTCTATTCCTGTATAATTGTCCTCTGCGGCAAGTGGGATCATTGAGCGTTCTCATCATGTCTTATGTCATGGCTTATCTGGGGCTCTCAGAACGTTCGTAGGTTGGGGAAAACCAAGAGAAAGCAGAATGCCAACACCCTACCCACACAACCCACTTTTCCTCTTGTTTTCTTAGTCATTTTTTTCCACCTTTATTGAGGTATAATTGACAAATAAAACTGTATATATTTAAAACAAACATAAGACAATATGATGATATGATATACATTGTGAAATGATTGCCACAATTAAGTTAATTAACACCTCCATCACCTCACCTACGTACTGCAGTGTGTGTGTGTGTGTGTGGCAAGAATGCTTAAGATCTACTCTTGGCAAATATCAAGGAGACAACACAGTCTTATTAACAACTATCACCTCGCAGTACGCTAGATCCCAGAAGTAGCTTAACAACTGAAAGTCTTCACCCTTTACCCAACATCTCCACATTCCACCCCATTCCCCGGCCCCCAGCATCACAACATTCCACTCTGTGTCCATGAATTCGCCTTTTTTTTTTTCTGTCTTTTTAAAATTCCACAGAGGGGTGAGAGCCTCTGAGCTCTCTGCATTATTTCTCTCAGCCTGCTGTCCTCTGAGCTCACCCATGGTGTCACGAATGCCATGCAGCCCACCTTTCTGTTCCTCTCTAAACCAGGACTACAGGATGCCCTCAGAAGGACAAAGCAGGAGGGATAAACACGAGCCAAGCCCTTTATTTTCTCTGCAGATAAACTTAGCATTCGGCAGCTTCCTTCCCAGGTTCCTGGGTTTAAGAATAAAATTGGATCCCTTTAGTATCGGTGGCTTTGGGGTCCCGTTACCCATCTCTGGCAGAGTCTTAGCTGCTTCTCCCTGGTCCACACTTACGATGCTCACGATTTGTATTCCCAAAGACTTCATTTGCCTCCCACAAAGCCCAGTGATCTATGGGGGAGTAGCATGGATTTTGGGGGGAAGCAACATCAATATCTTTAAAGTTTCCATTGGGTAGCACTCTTTGCCTTTAAACCACCTCAGTCATCCAGGGTAACTAACAAATCCATAGAGACACAGGCAGCCCTACAGAGGAAGACGCTGTATAGACAGAAAATCAATGAGGCAATAATCGTGACAATTGTTAAGAGGAAGAATTGGTCTTTTGCAGATTTCCAAGCCTTTAATTTCTGTTTTCCATAATGGATTTTAAAACTTCACAGCCGTAGCTGCTTTTGGCTAACTCATCTGCAGTGGAATCTATTTAAAAGTACTAACAGCTCAAAACTATGTTTTATCCCAAAGCACATTATGAAAACAGGAATAATAATTGCAACAGAAATAAAATTCAAAGACTTTTATTGACTTTTCATGTTTAATGGTTATTATTCTGGCTTGTTTCGAGTAATTTTAATAACCACAGTTTATTTACAAAATTCAGACTAATTCTTTTGTTCCCATGCCAACAAAATACATTTGTTCCCAGACAGCTGGTATGATGCATCATTCTAAAATTTGTGTTGTTATGAGGGACAGAACCACATTTAATTTTGGCCACATCTTATTCTCAATGAGCGTTTATTTGAATACTTGTCTCTATTTTCTGAAAAACACTTGAAGCACAGTGTCAGGGACATGAGTATTTTCGTTAACATATACATCTCCTCAAAATTTTCCTTATAAATCAGTTCTCGTAGAATTCTAGCAGATTTTCAGGGCACAGCAAGTCAACACTTGTACATAAAACCTCTACTACAGACTGTGCCCGATGATCACCATGCTGTTGTTAGAGGAGAACTTAAGGCAGCTCTTCTGGGATGAATGTGCTCTGCATTTCATCTTGGCTTTCTTGAGATTCCCTTTGTTTTTAACTTCACTGGGCTGGTTGTGGGAGGGGGGAGAGGAGGTGTGTTTTTAATCCTGTGTAAACCCAAGTGTCAGCAAAGAACCCACTGCATCATTGCAAGTGTTTTTCCATAAAGCACTTTCTACATTGTTGGAGTGGCTCTTTGTCCGTGCAGCGAACTCTGGAGGACGGTGGGGACAGGGGTGAGAGTCACAAACGGACTGCATGGACGGGGCTCTGATCTCGGGCTGCTGGCTTCAAAGCCTGGCTGTGTCTTCCTGGGCCTGGGACTCATCTTGCACTCCTGTAATGAAGTAATGTGATCATACATTCTTACTTCTTGTGGTTTGATTTTTTTTTTTAAGGTAGTTTTGGCTGGAATTTTAGTGGGTTTTTTTTTAATTGGTTTTTTTAATTCCAAAAATGATTTGCTCCAAATCAGTCGATCGTGGAGACATTTAAAACCCAAGAATAAAAGCTCAAAACCAACTTTTCTTCCATGCCACCTTTTTAAATTGGGGGACAAGGAGAATGATGACAGGTATTAACCTGGGTAATGGAATACAGTCTCCCAGGAAGAGAGAAAGGAGGATATATCCCTGAGCAGTGTCCTCTCAAGGCTGAGTTTTCTGGCAGCTGCTAAGCCCTAATTTCATGGAACTGAGTGAACAGCTGGAAAGAGGAAGTCAAAGAAGAGAGAAACACAGAGATGGTAAAAGAGGGTGAGAGTGAGTCAGCACGGTAACAGGGAGAAACATTTGATGACTACTTACTGTGCCTGTCACGCTCAGAAAACTTACCACATATTCTGAGCTAACATTTACTTAGAATTCCTGTTCTGCTCTCGTCCAGCCAGAAAAGATCTCCTTCCTGTTGAAAGGGGTTATTTTGAGGTAGAAGCGATTGAAATTGTTTATTGTCAAATAAATGACAGAGCCCAGGTATTTTAGAGGCCTCAGATGTGTATCAGTTTAAACGAGAAATAAGGAAAGAAAGGTGATATTTTTACACAAAGGAAAAATCAGAAATTTAAAAGGCCCTTTGAACATACTTTACATGAAGGTAACCTTTTGGATTTCTATACAGAATTCGAGGACAGTTCCAACTGAAAAAAATATTGTCATAAAATGTTCAAGTGCAAAGAATGACTTCTTGAATCACATGGGGAAATTAGAACTAGTGAAGAATAGAGTGTCATTGGCGTGATTAAAATTGTATGAAACATGACACCTGTTTTGAAGCAGACAGCCTAATAAGCGTATAGAGTTGATGTGGAAATCTTGTCCGCTAGGAGCTTCTGTTATCATAATAAAGGAAATCATCATTTAAAGATCCATTTTTGGTTTTGTATGTGAGATTTACACTCAGGTTTACTGAGAAGTGGCGAGAGTAGGAGCAGAAAGCCCTCTGATAGGAGATTTTTCCAATTTTAATTAAGGAGTAGGGGAGGGTTTGGCCTGTGTTAGCCATGACAGACTTAGGTGGGGGGTTCTTCCCGGCTCAGATGGGTAGCAAGGCATGGTAGAGAAGGGCCCAGACGTCATGCTTACGTCACACTTAGTTCTTTCAGCAGCAGCAGAAAGGATCTAACAGGCAGCGCCTCAGGCCTGGCCCCCCACTATCGAACCAGAACAACAATTTATCTTGTTTTTCTGCCCTTCTGCTTTAAGATGTTTTTTGAATGAATGCCCATGCAGAAAGAATGGGGAAAAATTGGAAACCTAGACCAAATGATTCCACATGCTTCATTTGGCTCAGAAGATTTTGAGGTTTTGCCTGAGTTGGTAAACAGAGGAAGGTAAATGAGAGGGTAAATCAGAACGTGCCATGGTAACTAAAGGACAACTCAGGGTGAACTCTCTAAACTCCTAAGTGGTACATTCAACATTTCAATTCAATACAACAAAGACTTCCTGAGTACTTACTCTATATCAGGTCCTTTATTGGCCTTAATAGACATCAACGAGCAAAGAAAAATCCTTGCTCTTGTGAGGCTTATATTTTAGTGATAGATTCTTCATAGCTTTTGCATTTCTATATAAATTTTAGACTCGACTTGACAATTTCTAATGTCTCCCAGTCCATGAACATAGTATATTCCTCTGCTTTATTTAAGCATTCTGTAACTTTTTTATTTTTTCATGTAAAGACATCTTACACATCTTATGTTAAATTTATTCCTATTTATTTTACATATTATGATGCTGTTTGAAATGGTATTACTTTTAAAGTTTTATTTTCTCACCATTGGTTCCTGGCATATAGAAATAAAGCTGACTTTTCTGTAGTTTCCCTTTATCATTTTAAGAAAGTTTCTTTCTACTCGTACAAAGGTTTTTTTTTTCACTTTAAAATTTAAATGGGTATTTCTTAAATGACCTTTTCTCCATTCTTTGAGGTAGTCATATGAATTTTGCCCTTCATTCTGCTTATGCAGTGAACTTCATAGATTAGTTTTCTAACATTGAATCATCAGTGTTGAGTTTCTAGAAAAAGCCCTTTTTGATCATGATGACTTATCCCTTTTTATCTTTTGCTGGATTTTGTTTGCCAATATTTTGTTTAGGATTTTCACATCTGTGTTTATGAATGAGATTAGCCTTTTTTTTATTATAATGTTCTTACTAGATTTTGGTATCAAAGTTTGCTGTCCTCATAAAACAAATTAGAGTGTCCTTTCTTTATCTGTTTCCTGGAAGAGTTTGTCTAAAACTGAAATTATTTCGTCTTTAAAATGGAAGATGAAGCCATTGGGACTTAGAGTTTTCTTTGTTGGAAGATTTTCAGTTAATCGTATATATACTTTCTTTAGTGGTTATAAGTATCAGATTTTCTTTTTTTTTTTAAGTTTTATTTATTTATTTATTAGAGAGAGTAAGAGAGTGTGTGAGAGGGGAGAAGGTCAGAGGGAGAAGCAGACTCCCCACAGAGCTGGGAGCCCGATGTGGGACTCGATCCCATGATTCTGGGATCATGACCTGAGCCAAAGTCAGTGCCTAACCAACTGAGCCACCCAGGCGCCCAGATTTTCTATTTTCTATTTTAATGTCTGCCTGACTCTCTCTCCTCTTTTTGAGACTATAATTTTATGTATGTTAGACCTTCTAACTTTGTTCCCTATTTCTGTATTTATTCTGAGTATTTTTTTAATCCAACTTCTAGTTTCTTTCCTTAACTGTGTTTAATCTGCTGTTAAACCCATTCTTAATTTGAGAATCCATTCTTAATTTTGGTTATTGTATTTTCCAGAGCTAGAATTTCTACTTAGTTTCTTTTTAGTTTTCTGTCCTGTGCTGAAGTTTCACAACTGTTTTTCTTATTTTGCTGAACATATTTATCTCAGTTCTTTTAAAGTCAAAGTCTGATCATCGTTATGTGGAATTCACATGGAATTTATTTTATTGCCCTTATTTCTCTTGGCTTTTGGTCATATTGTCTTGCTTTCTTGTGAGCCTGGCTATTTTTCATTGAATGCCAGATATTTTATAGAGAACTTCATAGAAATAATTTGAGGCCTACCTAGAATGATGAGAATTTCCACCAGAGAGAATTTACATTTGCTTCTTGGTAGGCAGGTGGCGGCACTTGCTGTCCTGAATAACCTTAATTCATTTTCAGGGATTGAGATGATTCGAAGCTAGTTTTAGAGAGGGCTGGTCCATTTCCAATTCACTCCTTCTCATAGAGTGTGAATCCACCCAAAGCACGAGATTTTACCAGGCACTCCTGTTTAGTGAGACCTGGGCCGCAGCTTGTGTCTCTGGGGCTTTTTTGTGTGTGAGGCTGTTAAAAGATCTGTTCAGCTTCTCAGCCTCTTACCAACCGCTCTAGAGTTGGCAAAAGCACTACATAAAAATGTCCCAAATGCCAGATGTACAAGCTCTCTTAATATCTATTATTTCCAGGATCTTGGTCCTGCAATTCTTCCCTTTCTTGTTAGTTCCCTAATACTCTGAACCAGACTTGGAAGAGAATTATGGAAGGGTCCATTACTAGAAGTGGAAATCCAGGATTTGCATTTCTGTGAGTTGCTTCATCACGCTCATTGCTAATTTGTTCTATCAATTTGTTTTATTAATTGGACCTGAAGAAATTAATTTTCTTACATATTCTGTATCTTAGTGGTGTGATAAGTTTGCAGATCCTTTCAGTTGCTTCTCCTTTAATTTTATACTCAATATTTTAATTATTTGAGAACATTTTTCATTTCTTCTTTGTGGTTTCTAAGTTTGCCTAGGAAGGTCTTCCCTACCCTAAGATTATAAAATATATCCTCTTTGTAAATGTAGATAAAGTTACTAATCACTGACTTCAAAATAAGGGGGTAGGCCTAATCTAAACCCATGGCCACTTAAGGGCAGAAAAATTTCTCCGGCTGGAGGCAGAAGAGATGTGACAGAAAGGAAAGTCAGAGAGATTTGTAGTGTGAGAATGATCCAGTGCACCGGTGCTGATTGAAATCGGAGGAGGCGATATAAGGTGACCTTTGGGGGCTGGGAGAGGCTCTCAACTGACCACCAGCAAGGCAATGGGACATCAGCCCTTACAGCTGCAAGGACCTGAATTATGCCCCAAACCTGAATGAGCTCAGAAACAAATGCTCCCCCAGAGCTTCCAGATGAGAGTCTAGGCTAGCCAACACCATGATTTTGGCCTTGCGATACCAGAGCAGAAGAACCAGATGGGCCTCTTCAGACTTATGACCTTATAGAACTGGGAGATAAGGAATTTGCATTGTTTCAAGCGCTAAATTTGTGGTAAATTGTTAGAACAACAGTAGAAAGCTAATGCCGGGATCTTACCTTATGTTTTTATATTTTATTTCCAAATAGATAGCCAGTTATTGATAGCCTTTACTGATGGAGATATCCCTCCCCCACTTATTTGAAATGCTACCTTTGTCAAGAATCAGATTTTCCATATATGCACAAATCTGCCTGGGCCTTTGTATTCTTTCCTAGTCATCCATCCACTCATCATTTTTATGGTGTTTAAGAACATGAAGTCTGGAGCCACAGTGCCTGGATTCAAATTCCAACCCTGCCACTTCGACTTACTTGCCCTGGGACTTCAAGCAACTTACCTTGCTTTTTTTTGTCTTGAAAATGGGTTAATAATAGTACCACCTTGTAAAATCGATATGAGAATCTTCAATTATTATTGGTTATTACAAGTAACATCTTTAGAAAAGTACCAGTAGGTAGTACCTTTGAGCTCTAGGGAAAGGCTCCCCTCGCAATCTCTTTTTGGAATTGCCTGAGTCATTCTTAAGCATTTACACTTTCATGTGAATCTTAGAATAATCTTGCCAACCTCTGTTTTGTAAAATCTCGGATTGGTTGGTTGGAACCGCACTGAGGTTATGAGTTACTCTGGGAAGAATGAACGTCTTTGTGATATTAAGTTCACCTCTTCAGAAATGTCACATCTCTTCACATTCCATTCTGTCTTTTGTGTCTTTCAGTACACTTGGAATGTATCTTTTTACGGATGTTCATTTCTTATTAAATTTATTCCCAGGTATATTATGGCATTTTCCCCCCTTGATGGGTTTTCCCCATATAGTCTCTAAAAAGTCATGACTTATGTTGAGGAAAGTGCTTCATATGTTTGGTTTGTCTCTATCCAGCCAACCAGAACTATTCTCAACCTTAATTCTATTGAATCTTCCATTGATTTCTTTAAGAAAATTTAAGTACATTTTCAGTTAATTTCTTAAATTTATCTAAGGAGACAATTACATTGTTCCTTAACAGATAATGTTGTGTCTTCCTTTCCGTCTTTCATCTGTATTTGATTTTGTTATTGCCTCAGGGGAGGCCTCAAGTTTAGTGTTGAGGAGCAGCCCTGTCAGAATGCATCCCTGTCTTTTACTTGTTTTTAATGAGAATGCTTCTTGCATTCTGCAAGTGTTTGGGTTTCTGAGGGTTTCTGTGATACTCTGTGGGGTTGAGACGTGTCACCTTCATTATGATTAGTTATGTCCATGTTTTGTCTTCCCACCAGGCTCCTTTAAGAGCCAAGTATATATTACAGTATATATTAGAGTATTAGTATATATTAGAGTAGGAATACACACACACACAGACACACACACGTGTGTGTGTATATATACATCTACCTAGATCGTGTTTATGTGTCTGTGCACATGTGTGTAACAGAGACATCTGCCTCATAGTCGGCTTCAGCACAGAGAAGACAGAGTTTCTCTCCAGTTGGTACAGGGAACTCGCAGCAATTAGACCGATACACAGAGAGCCTCAGAGTCCTCCTGCTGACCTGTGCCGTCATCCGCCACCAGTGACTTCTCAGCCCACTCTTATTACACCGATGGGGTCTCTGACATACCACGCAAGACCCTCATCTCCAAGGTGTAGAATCCCCCTAGGGAGTCAGAGGGTATGTCTCCCCTTACTGCATATACACGCTCCCTCCCAACTCCCCCTTCTGGATCCCTTCACCCCTTTCGCTGTCAGGGGCAGGTTTCTGTGAAACCATCCTGTAGTCTGACCTTCAGATTCCCGGCCCATTGACTACTGTTTTCCTATTCGCCACCTGCTTACAGTATTTCCCTTTTCAACCAGCTGCACACTATTTGTTTTCCTCCTCCCCACGCAGCCAAACAACCTCAAAGGACATCTGAGAAATGCGTTTCCCTTTAGAAACAGTAGTAGACATGTCTTTTTAGATGTTAATATATCTTATCTAATATTTTCTATATTTCTTCATAATAGTAAGTTATTCTTTCAAGGACAGTAACGTGAGTTAACTCCCCAGTCATTTACTTCGGGCTTAATCTGGGTACCTGCCCCTCAACCACAGCATCCCCCCAGCGCTTAGCACAGAGTTGGTATGCAGCTGCTTGATCTGTGAATATATGAATAACACATTCCATACATTTTTGGACTGAGCTGGCTGACTCTCTGATTTATGATTCTGAAGTAGTGTCAACCCAGTTTTCATTAATCCTTAAAACTGCTAAATTCTGGCTTACACCTATGTTGACCTTCTTAATGAAGTTTGCATATGTAAAAATTATGTTAGTTCACTGCTGCCCGTTCTACTTGGGAGCTGTGACATTTAGGAGCAGCTAAGTCTGGGCAAAAGCAAGATGAGGGGGAAGCCTGAAGTTTGCATCATGTGTTGTAAAGTTGGCACTTTTTGGTATTTGGTTTTTAAACAGGTGACAGATAATGATGAAAGGGTCCGCATTTGTGTGTACAAAGATGTTGCCAGGAAATAGAAAGTTTCCTGAGAATTTAAATTATGAGTTTTTAAAATTCCAGCTGAGCTGTAACAGTACACAGCATCAGGACCCAAATAGTGAGTTGACTTGCTTATTAGGCGAACCTAGATGTGGGATCTGTGGTGCTATATCAGGGTATAGTTAGAGCATATTTTAAAAATGATAGAACACAAGAGTTTCAGACCCTCTTCTAAACATCAATAAACCTCAAAGAAGAGATGCCTCACTGATGGGAGAAACAGGCTGTTTTAAACAGGAGATGGCTCCTATTCATTCACCAAATATTTATTGAGCACTTACTATGGGCCAGGCACCATCAGCCTGGAATGTATGATGAGTGAGAGGAGCTTTCCTGGAAGAAGCTCTTGGAAGAGATCTCTTCTCATGGAAGAGATTCTTGAAGTTAACCTGTATTGTCCTGTTGACCCAGCATATTCTTGATTTTTATTCCCCTTTTTAGACCTCCCTCACAATCTCTTCTACTGACTTCTGGTCTTTGATGGTTGCCCTTTTTGTAGGTAACCTCTGCTTTCTGGTTTTTCTTTCTAACTTCTCAGCGCTATACATTGTCTTCCTTGGTGAGATCATCTATCCCCAGGGGCTCCAGCACTCATTTATTACAGTGATTTCCAAATTTCTAGTTGTAGGTGTACCTCTTTGTCAAACTCAAGTCCTGCATATCTATCCATGTGGGGACACAGGCACCTTAGTCTGGCATATCAGACCCTCGGGTCTAAAGCCAGTGTCTTTAGAATAAAAACTCCTTGCTGCTAAGTCTCAGTTTTGTTTTTTTTTTTAATTTTTTATTTTTTCAGCATAACAATATTCATTATTTTTGCACCACACCCAGTGCTCCATGCAATCCGTGCCCTCTACAATACCCACCACCTGGTGCCCCCAACCTCCCACCCCCCACCCCTTCAAAATTCTCAGATCGTTTTTCAGAGTCCATAGTCTCTCATGGTTCACCTCCCCTTCCAATTTCCCTCAACTCCCTTCTCCTCTCCATCCCCCCTTGTCCTCCATGCTATTTGTTATGCTCCACAAATAAGTGAAACCATATGATAATTGACTCTCTCTGCTTGTAAGTCTCAGTTTTATAGTCGATCTAACAGTTGGGGCTCAGTCATCTTCAGGAAGGACGAAAACTGAGTCATTAGTCATAGGCAGTATGAATAGAGTTTGTCTTAATACAGAGCAGTCAAGCTGGTGGTATGATTTCAGTGAAGACGGGGAAGGGTCAGCTGCCCCTTTCCCAAAAAATGTTTCCTCTCCTGACTTGTTGAAAACTGAAATTATGGGGCCACAATTTCAAGTAGCAGAGACCAGACTTTATTTTTCAATTAGAGACATACTAGGGCAAGATATCCCTCAAAACAGTCACCCATCACCACTTTTACCAAAAGACATTTGGCAAAGAGAAAGTGGTAAGAAAATGTGAAAATATTGGGCACCAGAACAGGAAGGGGGAGGAGGACGAGATTTTGTGTGAGGACAGAGGGCTAGTTTTGCATGGTGTTGGCCCAGGAGTCAGGCAGAGCCTGTCTGGTCCTGGGGTAGTGCGGGGCGCCCTTGCTGGGCTGAGCGCCAGCTGTTGTATGCATGTGTTGAATCACTGTATTGTACTCCTGGTGCTAATACTACCCTGTATGTTAAATAACTGGAATTGAAATAAAAACTTAACAAAAAAAAAAAAAAAGAAGAAGAAAAGAAAAGAAAAGAAAAAGAGCCTTTGCAAACCTGTTTTGGCCTAAAGGATGATATGAACTCTTTCTGTGAATCAGTAGTGCTGAACTGAGAGAAGACAAACTACTCAAATTTTAGCAAAATGAGAGGAAAGAGTGCCTGGGGGGCTCCGTTGGTTATGTACCTGCCTTCAGCTCAGGTCATGATCCCAGCATCCTGGGATCAAGCCCTACATGGGGCTCTCTGCTCAGCAGGGAGTTTGCTTCTCTCTCTGCCCCTGCTCTCTCTCTCTCTCTCTCTCTAATAAATAAATAAAATCTTTTAAAAGAGAGAGAGAGAGAGAAAGAAAAGGAAACCCTTCTTCTTCCACCCAGGACGGGGGAAACGGGTTTAACTCTGCGAAGTTGTGAGCGAGCAGTATGATTCCTGTCCAGCTTCTGTAATCCCAGGAACGTTGCTCCCCAAAAGCCACATGCAGTCAGCTGGTTTTAGAACTTTCTCTGTCTTCATGGTTACGAGTGATGTAGACCTTTAGGGCTTAACCACACGGGATTTTCCAGGTTGGGGGTCAGAGTTAGGAAAACGAAACTACTAAAACTCAAGTCACTGGGGTAATAAGGTCTCTTTTTGTTGAAATGGGGTGACTGCCCTAAGAATGGGGTGCTGGGCTTCGGGCGCCACCCTGAAGGGCGGGGTGGATGCTGTGCCAAGACTTCTGGGTGGTGGCAGATGCTGGACTTACCAACCACCAGGCCGGACGGATTCTTCGATGTCTGCATTGTTGTGTGTTTCGTTCTTTGTGGTTGTCGCAGAAGTTATTTACTCTTGGTATACAAATAAGACAAGCCGGCCTTAGTGCTTTCCACTCTTGTCTGCCCGAATGTATGAAATACAAAATACACTTGTTCCTGGAATTAATTCTCACCTTAATTACCATTGCTAAGTGTGAGCCTCTCTTGGACTCCTTTCAACGGGCCTTGTGTTTTTGCATAAAAGTCGGAATGTTTTTAAAATGTGTATCTGTGATATAATAAATTATAGAGGTATAAGAGAAAATATAGGATTCTAGAGTTTGGGGGGTTTGGAATTTTTTGTTGGTTTTATCTGGTTGGCTTTTTTTTTTCTTTCTAGTACATCAGAGTGGGACCACAGTTTAAGTCAATCCTATAACAGATGCCAACTCAGAAAATACCCTTTTATTCCCTTACCCCATTGCCCCGAAGTTGTGATTACTCTCCGTAATTCCTTGGGCTTCTACATTTGGTTCCCTGGACATTTTCCCAAGCTTGTTCAACCATTAGCCTTCTGGACTTCTGGGTTTAAGTACTGTCAGATCAGATTTAAATCATGTGTTGAGGCTTGGTGGGTCCATCATTGTCCTCAATTTAAGAAGCATTATAGAGGTCATGACATTGCTACAAAGAAGGTGGCACTAATCCCTCACTTTATAAAAGGGAACGCTGTGGTATGCGTTACACCAAATGCACCAGCCCCACCAGCACCAGGACCCGAGAGCCGGCAATGCACTCATTTCCTCTGCTCTCGCTGTGTACTTCCAGGGATGGGTAGTACAAAACCAGATGTCAAGTCTTTTTCAAATACTCCTCTCTGACTTAGCATTAAATTTCCCTGAGACCAGATGCCAGTGTTTAAATAATATCCTGGAAGATCCAAAGAGAAGGAATTACTCATCGTGTCTCATTCATATAAAATCTGAAATAAAGGGGGAGAAGAGTACAAAGAAACCAGAGTACCTTGACTATGTCTTGCCAGACTCTCGTAATTTGGGAAGAATATTGCCTTGCTTCGGAAAGCTCAGAAGTGAAGTGTCCTTTCTCTTTAATTATCGATCGAGCCTCCCATTACTGGTTATTAGTGCTTCTTAGCGAAAACAAAAGCAATTTCTCTCAGAGGCAGTTTGGTTCTGTTTCCAGGAGATTGGGCGGCACCGGCTTTAAAGCAACTTTGTCCTTAATCATGTCTACTTACTTATTCTATCGATTTCGACCTTTTTCTCTGAAATTATTGCTTTGAGGTTCTGCATCAGTCGAGATCCACAGCAAATAACCGAACCCCTTGTCTCTGAATAGTCATTCTCCATGCCGCTCCCCAGGTGGGACCCACGCCTCACGGAGCACAGGTGCCCTCAGGGCTTGAATTACAGCAAGGCCAGTTGTGGGCAGATCGTCAGCAGTATTGGCTGCTGGGTGTGTGGGTCTCTCGTGAGCTAGAAGCTGTATGGACAAGGCCCACCACCCAGTGTAAAACAGAGGCCACCCAAAGGTTTGCCACCAGTGGAGAAGGTCCGCTGAGGTTAAATAGCACGAATGTGTAGTTGACCCTATCAAAATAGTGTGTGTGTGTGTGTGTGTTATTGTTGCAGCAAAAGAGAGCTTCTGTCTGGGGAAAGCAGGTGGTGGGCATTTCCCAGAGCTGGGCTTTGGCCCGGAGAACCCAGTAACATCAGATGTTAGTGTGGAAAGTCTAGCTTAAGTCAGCCAGAGAGCCCACACAGGAACTAACTCACTGATTTGGAAAGTAGGGAGGCTTTGGGTAAGCAGAGTTGGAACACAGGTAACAGTGGGGGGGTGGGGGGCGGGGGCAAGGTAGTTGGAGGTGCAGAAGGTGGTGTGGGGCTTGGGGCAGAGGTCCAGTGCCCAAGGATCCAGGCTGGTCAGTGTGGTGACTTTTAAATAGTGGCCCTCCTCACGTCATCATTGCTGCTGATGGGTTGGGTCAGCTCGTTGGGTGTCAAGAGTCTTGTCAGAGAATCTCAGCCCCTATCAAGTAATCCACTAGAAATAGATGGCCAAAACTCACACAGGTTGAAACAGTAAGAATGCTTTGTTTCCTATAACTGAGAAGTGGTATTGGCTTCAAAGGAGGCTTAATCCAATTACTCGAATTATGTGACCAAAAGCCAATTCTCTCTCCATTTTTAGCTCTGTGTCTGCATTGCTGGCTCCATTGTCTGCAGGCTATCCCCCTCGTGGTTGCAAGGTAGCTGCTAGCACTTCCTGGGCCTTTGTTTCCATGTTCAAATCCGCAGGAGAGAGAAAGTTCCCTTTCCACCGAAGCAGACTTGGGCCTGGTTTCATTGGCCTCAAGCTCTAATTCTAGCAGCGGCCTGGGGCAGAAGGCAGAGGGGACAGGCTGTTCATGCAAACCAATGGGGTTAATGAAGCAAACCATCATTGCCTGGGGCCACTGGGTCCTGAGTCCACCAGAGAGAGAGAACTCCACTATCTCCAGCTGCTGCTGACGCGCCTCCTGTCCTGACCTGCATTGTCTCAGCTCCTAGGGCTGGGCTTACAAATGAAAAGGCCAGTGACTCAAGCAGAATGAGGATGAAAACTATCTAGAATGAGGAAATGGTCGTCATTCAAATTGTGGTGTAGTCCTGGGGTGCCTGAGGGGCTCTGTCGGTGAGGCATCTGACTCTTGATTTCAGCTCAGGTCATGATCTCAGGGTGGTGAGATCGAGCCCTGCACTGGGCTCCAAGCTTGAGTGTGGAGTCTGCTTAGGATTCTCTCTCTCCTTCTGCCCCTCCCACCCCCACTTGCACTCTCTCTCTCTCAAAAAAAAAAAAAAAAAAAAGTGAAGTGGTATTATGGGCTGGATGTTTGTGTCTCCCCAAAATTCGTAGGTTGAAACTCGAAACCCCAGTATGATGGTATTTGGAGATGAGGCCTGTGCAGGGGGTTGTGAGGTTGGGGATGGGATTCCTGCCCTCACAGGAAGAGACACTCTCCACTCTACTCTCCGCCATGGAAGGACACCCCGAGAAGGGGGCTGGCGCTCACTAGGGAGAGGGCTCCCCCACCAGATCCTGACACTATTGGCTCCCTGGCCTTGGACTTCTCAGCCTCCAGAAGCGGGAGAGGTAGATGCCTGTGTGTGGGTCACCCAAGTTGTGGAGTTGTGTTACAGCAGCCCGAGCTGACCTAAGACCAGCGAGAACCAGGAGGCCAAAGGTGTGGAGATAGCCCTTCCAGGAGGACATCAAGCCCTAACCATGTCTGCAGGATTGAGAGGAAGCCTATGCCTGCTGTTGCCTTGGCCTCTGCCTCCTCCGTCAATCACGCTGATAGCATCTCATCACCGAGTCGTGTGATTTCTCCCTCCTCTTCAGTTCTGTTCATCCCATCCACCCTCCTGGCTGTCATCTCTGAATCCCTGTCACCCTGAGTTTGGAGGAAATGGCCTCTTCCTAGCTGGTGTCCCTGCTTCTCATCTCTAACTACTCTTCCTTAAATACCACTGCTGTGGTGTTTTCTCCTGCTTGAAGAGATTCCTCTGCCCGATTCCGAGGGCTCTTGTGGTCAGATGACTTCTCCAGGCTCGTGTCCCGGCCCCCGGCCCCGCAGGCAGGCCTCTGTTCAGCAGGCCCTCGGCCTCCATACCAGTCATGCTCACGGGGAGTTTTTCTTCACCTGGAATTTCCTTTTGCCAAATGTCTGCTCACCCAGCTGCTGTTCGCCTTTGGGAGTACAGCTGAACACTTACCTGCTCCTCTCTGACCTGCCCAGGCTATCCCAGGCCACAGAGATCTCTTTTTCCAAATTTCTGCGATGCTCAGTTTCCCCATAGCTGGATGTGTAATGTTTGTGGGCTACTCTGGTTTCCCAACAAAACTGGAAACTCCTTGGAGATAGAGTTTGATTCTTCCTCTCTGTTCCTCACTGAGCCTGGGCTGGCACTGAGAAGGATGAGGAGTTCGGCACTAATAAGGAAAGCCAAAGAGGTGAGCGCAGGCCCAGAATGTCGGGGGCAGTTCTGAGCACGCTTCAGTTCAGAGCCAGGCTTCCTGGAGGCAGTGGCTCTGGTCCTAGTGGATTCCCACCGGACCACCCAAAAGGCCCTGCATCCCATCGGCATGGAATCATTTAAATGAAGACGTAAAGGTTTTCCCAGAAATTCTGAGACAGTACTTTAAAGGCCTCTGTGCCCAAGCCTAGTCACCCTTTAATTCTCCTAATCCTTATATCGCCACACTGGCTGCCCGCCTTTCTCCCCGGCTGCTTCTGGTCACGGCATGTGGCCCAGCAACACAGTTGAGCTACACACACTTCCGAAAGTGCTCCTTCCATCAAACGTGTGCTCTGCCTTACGGGACATTTAAAGTATGTAGTAACCTAATTTTGCAGTCAACAACCCTTATTTTTCCAAGATCATTGAACATGACAATGGTTCGCTTTTCCAGGGACTTGCGCACACTCGCTCTCTCTCTCTGACAAATAAATAAATAAAACCTTAAAAAAAGAGAGAGAGAAAAGAAAAAGAAAATGAAATAAAATCCTCTTAAGGCACCATGCGGTGCCTGGGTGGCTTAGTGGGTTAAGGTCTCTGCCTTCAGCGCAGGTCATGATCCCAGGGTCCTGGGATGGAGCCCCACATCGGGCTCTCTGCTCAGCGGGGAGCCTGCTTCCTCCTCTCTCTCTCTCTCTGCCTGCCTCTCTACCTACTTGAGATCTCTGTCAAATAAATAAATAAAATCTTTTTTTTTTTTAATCTTCTTAAGGCCAGGAGGAAGCAAGATTAATTTTCTCAAAGAAAATCTGTCACAAAAAGATTTTCTTGAGGCTGTAAAAAAAAAAAAAAGTTAGTGTGATGCAAGATAAGTGGTATCCTTGTCCCCCAAGTCTCAGACTTTCTGCTGCCACCATTGGTTTTAAATATATGTACAAGATAAAGAGGGGAGTAAAATGATTACGGAGTTCTGAGCAACCCACTTGGGCACTCGAGCCACACAGAAAGATCTGACAGCAGCCTCCAATAGCTTGGAAATAAATAGCAGAAACAAAACCTCTAGAATTCAATCTGAATTAGAAAAGCCACTCTTCCTGTTTGTTTTCACATATAAATGAGGTGGTTGAAATGTTCGCTATAATATATTTTACCTTGAGGGCCAGTAAGCATGAAGAATAACATTAGTCATAATATCAGCACCTAATGTTTAGGAAATTTTTTTCTATTTTTAAATAGTGATTTTTGTCTGTCCTTGAAGTAAAGAAGAAAGCTGTCCCAATGAGGATCTCTCAGCCAGCAATGCTTGTCAAGAGCTTTTTCCTTTGTGTCTTGACTTCTCCACCGTGAATTCTTTTCAGACATCATCAGAATATGCTTCTAGATTTCAGTACATTTTTAATATTAAAGAAATGTCTTCAACTGAAAGAACAAAATCTTCCTGCTCTTTACTTGACCTTTGTTGGTTTGATGTGTTTTAGAAAAGATCTGGGCAATAGTTTTGTAAAGAATGCACCGAGACATTCCTGGAAAAGCACACTAGTGCAAATAATAATGAAAAAAAGATTAGAAGAGGAAGCCTCTTGCTCAGTCTGACGGACTGCTAATCTCCCCACAGTTTCTTGGGGTTGTGTTGGTTTTATTGAAGACAGGAACAATGTACCCAGATTTTTTAAAAGATACTTTGATGTAACTGTTTCCAACAGAAATTTTACTGTCGCATATGTCTCAGTAGACCAGGCCAACTTAATATTCCTACCAGTGTATCTGATTTGTGAAAACAGAAACCCCGTCTGTCTCGCACTAAATGTGAGCTGGTCTCAGGCCATTTCTCCATCGGACCTAGAGCAGGTGTAGAGCCCAGAAGTATGTGGTCAAGTGTGTTCTGCTTCGTGCAAAGTCCAGCCTGCATAAGAGGCTGGTAGAAATGCCTGTATGTTGGCACAAACAATCCTTATGTAATGTTTTCAAGCTTCAGCTCAATAATGAGGTAATCTTATTTTCTTTTTCAATAGCATTGATCCCCAGTAAAACATAGAACCAATGCTCAGGGGACCCATAGTCTAAGAGGAGAAAGCAGTGAATGAATAATTACCCTGTGACAATGAAGTGAAACAGAGGCTCTGGGTACGGAAGACCTAGATACAGGTCCTAACGCACCTGCTAACTAGCTGAGTGGCTGTGACGAAGATAGGGGCCTGTCTCGGCCTGTTTCTTCGTATGTAAATTGTCCTGCAGGTACCCCCTGGAATTAGAAGGGAGAGTTGATAAACTAAAATATACGCGGAGGGATGCCACGTGGCGCGTTTCACAGAGAAAACAGTAATTGTCAGCTGCCGCTGGTGATGAGCGCCAGCTTTAGATGTGTCAGGCTTGCAGGTGGTGTAGGAGGGAGTGGTCGGCCTGCCTGGACAACTAAGGAAAGGTGTCCCAGCGAGAGGGTCTGTGTGAGAACAGTGAGTAGCGCTCCAGCTGGTCAGGGGGAGAAGAGAGAACAGAACGATATGTGCAAAGGCACAAGGCGCGAAAGGGCGTGGGATTTGGGGGTGGGGTGGAGGGCAAGGTCCCCCCTGGAGCACAGAGTGTCTTAGGAAACAAGATCAGCCGAGAAGGCTCTTAGGTGATCCGTGCCAACAAGGTTGGCCTCGGTCTATAGGTTAAAAGAAAAAGTCACTGAAGAGCTCTCCTGATGGGGGGTGGGCAACGTGGTCAGATCTGCATTTTCAAGAAATGGGCAACAGTGCAGATAAGCAGCTGAAGGAAAGAAACAACGAGGAGCAGTCTCTACCTGCCTCCTTCGTCCCCTGCCCACACTGCACGACCCCCATCCACACCCGACCACTTGGCCGACCCGAAGCACGCCACACGCACGCACCTGCGTGCCTCCCACTTTCCCTCTCCTCCGTCCAGAAAGTTCCTCCTCATTCCACGAAGTCCCAGTCAGATCTCATGCCCTCTCTAAAGACTCCCATTAGCCCACTGAGAAGCGATCAGTCTCTCCAATTCCCTTCCTTGGCCCATTATGCTTCAATTATGTTTTTATGTAGCTCCTTTTGACGTGTCTGATGTCAAACGTGTAAGCTTCCCGAGGACAAAACCCGCTCGCCCCACAGAGCTGCGCGGAGTCACCCAGAAACGCTGGCCAGAGCCAGATCCCGACCGTCGTCATTCAGAACGCCTGAATGGGGTCTTTGGATAACTGCACGTTCCCTAACTTTTAATTGAATGAAAATTCCTTTTATCTCTGCTGTGTAAAGGTGAACAACGCATGAATGTAGTCAGTGACTGTTTACAATGGTGTTTTGAAATTGTCTGCTCTGAGGTTGTGGGGTCTCTGTTCCCATTCGTTGGGAGGTAAGGGGATTCATGCACAAAATCCTCATTAGTGTTAATTGGAACTGCCTAAGTAAATCCTGGGGCACCAGTGGGACAATGACTGCCTTTGTATTTCTATTTTGTGTTTTGTATAGAATGCCATATCTGGCAAGACATGCCTTCTCAGACATAAGGAGATAATTGGTACTTTGAGGGAGAGATTTAACTTATTTATAATTGTCAAGAGTTTAAATATGCAGAAAAGAAAGAGCAGTCATAGCTTGCCTCTTTTGAACAATGCCCTCAAAGCGGGTCAGAAGTCTCAAACGAGGTCAAGTATTTGGAGTGACTTTTAAGGGAAGGGCAGATGCGGATACTCCTACTGTAATCTTCGCTTTAAAACAGGAAGCAACGTATTTATCAACAAACTACTTCCATCCTAACCCTTACGTGTAGCGTCGCTGTTCACCCACGTCTCTCAGGCCTGACAGGTGGTCTAGATGGCTGGCCAGCTGGGGGGCAAATGATGCCCATAGTCCTTGGCCTCCCTGCGGCTGCCCCTGCCTGTGAAACCCAAAGCCGTGCTCCCCACCCTGCTGCCTCTCAGCCCACCTCTCCCGCCATTCCTGATGTGTCTCTGGTTCCGCTTCTCCTGCGCCCTGCGCGGGGAAGCCCCTTGTGGGTGACCCTCTGCTGCTGGGGAATTCTTAGCCTCTCCTTCCCCCTTCAGAGCGCCCTTCCTTTCCCGAGGCTTCACGTGCTCTTCCAGCCCAGTCTCTCGGGCCTCCAATCTCAGCCTTTCTCGTAAGCTCCACGGTGGCCTCCCCTCACCAGCATCTCCCAGCACCCTACACTAAGTAAATGCAAACCGGAACCATGTCTCCTCCCCCACCCACATGCAGACAGGCTCCCTCCACCCATTACACTGTCTCTCCAGGGACATCGCTCTTCTGGGTACGTGGCCGAGGCCTGGATTCTCATTCAAGTCACCTCTCACTCTTGTTTCTTACGAGCCAGCTCACAGTCAGCGTCTGTAATAGAACCTTCCCACAGCCTTGCCTTTGAACCGGCGCGTGCTCACTCCCCTAGATCACTCCAGCCGCTCCCGCTGTCCCCGAGGCCCAGGCTGTTCCTCTCCTGACATCTCTCTGCAACATTTCCAGATGAATCCTCCTCACCCTCCACCACCTCCCAGGGCCCCCACCGTGAGTGGGCACAGTGTGGGTTTAGATGTCCGGTGTCAGCCCCAACTCTAGCAGTAAGTCACTGTGGTCCTATTTCTTCGTCTGTGAAATGGGTGATGTTATCTGTCTCCCAGATTTTCTGGAAGGACTGAATGGCGTCTTGACCACAAGTGGAAGGTGATGCACCCGTTCCTCCATATGGTGCCCGCCATAGCAGGTGTCAGTGTTGATTTCTCTTTATTTTCTGTTACATTCAACCAAAACTCAGTGGGATGGCTTCTCCTGTCCTCCATAATTTCGGGGTCCCGACTACCTATTCAACCATAGCTCTGTTCATCATTAACTCATAAGAACAATGTTCGCTGAGCATTTACCATATGCCAAGTGTTTCAACCTTACTTCAGTGCACGAAGAGTAAATATCAAATGGACTCCAAAACCCTGCTCAGCCATACCGAGTATCGGTGTCACTCCATACGTCTTCGTGGGTCTTCTATTTAAGAAAGTCAGTTAGAAGTCTCGGAGCCTTTCCCCTCCCCCCTTGGGTGTGGTTTTGGTCGTCCGTGAATGGACACTACCTTTGCACGAAGTCTGGCCCCACACAGAAAGGGCTGACCTACTCTCTCCAAGAGGAGAACAGTGAAAACCACCCCGTCCCTCCCCAAGGTGTTCTCTTCGAACCCTTTCAGAGATGGATCTTCCGAAGTAAAGTGGACACGTTGCTTCCCTTTAACTTCCGTAAACTCGACCCTCCCGATGTCCACTTTTCCAACACATACCTCCCCAGGCTCCCCATGCCGCCTTTCTCAGTCTCTGCTTCCAGCGGTGGTATTGTTCAGAAGACAAACATTTAGAAACCAAAATAATATATTGCAGTGAGAAAGGAGCCAACATTTAATTTCAGGAGAAACGCACACACATACACACACCAGGAAGCAGGGGTCATCTAATGTGGCGACCTATAGGAAGTCTGGTGGTTGGGGAAGGCGGGGGAGGAAGCCGGAGGAGGGGGCAGAGCAGGGATGAAGCCAGATCCCCTCTCTCAGGGCAAATCTCAGCAGCCCTGCGGGCCCCAGGGTTTGCCTCGGATGTTCTCAGCTCTGAAGCCGGCCTGCTTATCCGCGGCCTCGGCGCTGATTACAAACCACAGGACCGTCATGGTCTTCACAGACAGAATCTGCTCTTTGTATTTCGGGAAAGGTTTTGTGATTTGTTTAATCTAGACATTCTGAAGCTCCTGTCTTCTGAAGATGAGACGGACCCAGCACAGGGCGCTGTGAGGTTTGAGTCATTCATTCACTCAGCAAATGTTTGTGGAGTTGCTACCATATGTCACGCCCCGAGATAAATGCTGGCGCGGCCGCAGTCGGCGGGACAGCAGGACAAGCGTGCGGCCCACTTTGTGGTTCTCAGTCTAGTGCAGGGTGTCTGCCGACCTTCTGGGGGCTTACGCTTAACCTGTGGAGTCTCTGTCAGAACCCTCAGCTCTGCCATTGTCATGCAAAAGCAGCCACTGATAATAGGTAAGCAAATGAGCATTTTTTCTGTGTTCCAATAAAGCTTTATTTACAAAAATAGGTGGTGGGCCAGCCCTGGCCTGTAGGCCAGAGTTTGCTGACCCTTTGTCAAACAGACACAACACGTAGATGCAAGTTAATATTTTCCCTGTTCTCCCTTGTTTCAATCACGACTATTTGAGTTGCAAGTGACAAAATGCAACCCAAACTGAGAAATCTAAGGACAGGGCGAACTTCGGGGTCAGCTGGACAAAGGACCCAGTTTCTCTCTTCAGTTCTCAGGTCTTTTTCCTCGGGATTGTCTCCCCTCTCAGTCCAGCTTTCACTCGTGGTAGCAAGATGGCTGGCAAACCCCAGAATGACATCCCGTGGGTGAAGTCTAGGGGGTGAGAGGGTTTGTCCCGTCTCTCTCTTGGTGACTCCGGTTACCTCAACTTGGCTCATGGACCCAGGCCCCAAATGATCCCAGCACAAGGGGAATGTGATATGATGATTGGCTAGGCCTTATCACATACTATGCGCATGCGACTGTGTGAGGGAAGGAGTGTATTCCAGTAACCAGAAGCCTCTCGAATGAGTGCTTAGAGCGTGAAACAAATATCCACCACACATTATCTTGTGAAATTCAAAATGAGTACCTCTAAAGGCCACATTTGTTTCTAGGAGCTCTAAAATAGGGTTTCGGATTTTTCTTCGACATCAGGAGGGAAGGGGTACCGCTTATGCGCAACATGTCCTCCAAAATTTTAATATTCACACTTGTTTATTTCCTGCCACGACCTCAGTCTTCTTATGTATTTAGGTCTTTGCTTCATGGACAGAGTTGGGCAGTTTATTGGTCATTTTCTGGCCTCTGATGATCATACCTGATTCCCATCTTTTCTATATGTGTTGATTCTTATGAATAGACTTGTGAGACCTGGCTTTCTTTTTGCTGTCAGGAATCTTTTCGACTCCCCGCAGCTGAATTTAGAGCATCCAGAGCTAACTGAAGTGCATGGTTCAGACCACTGTCTTCACCCTCAGGCCACCGCTTTCTCCAAAGTACCAGAAAACTGTTCCTTCCTCCTAAAACCACAACCCTTTCCAAAAACTAGTTCATGCTCTCTCCTCCCACTAGAGGGGCTGATGGCGGCTTCCTTAATCAGCCACCCCCTTTACCGGGAGGCTTGGGGTCCCGATGTACAGGGAACGAGGGAGTCCTATGAGCCACTGCCTCGGTCTGAGGGGACCCCCATTGGAATAAAGAACCATAAGATAAAACCATATAGAAGCAAGAGGGGAAAATGAAATATTTTGAAGATTGTTGAGAAAATTATGGTTCTTTCTACACCTTCACTTTGTATTTGAGAATCAAAGTGCACCAGCTCCGCCGCAGAGCACCTTCCTTAGAATGGATCTCTCTTGGCAGTTGCTGTGGCAACGCATAGTACCTTAACCCCAATAAAAATGAGATTTCTTAGAAGGCAGAGCATTTTTTCTCAGCTGCACTGGAACATTTTATTGGCATCATCTTTTACTACAATTTCTTTCATTCTTATTCTTTAAACCACATTGGAATTCAGTATCAAACCAATGAGTTTCCTATACTCACGCCCCTAAAAGCCCATGCAAAAACTTTATGGTGCACAAAGGCCCTCTGCGGAGAAACATCCCCCACGTTTCTGTTCGCCTTCTATCAGATCCCCCCAGTAACCTTCCTCTCTGTGTCCCCCACCTCTTTTTTTTTTTTTAAGATTTTATTTATTTATTTGACAGACAGAGATCACAAGTAGGCAGAGAAGCAGGTAGAGAGAGAGAGGAGGAAGCAGGCTCCCTGCTGAGCAGAGAGCCCGATGCCGGGCTCGATCCCAGGATCCTGGGATCATGACCTGAGCCAAAGGCAGAGGCTTTAACCCACTGAGCCACCCAGGCGCCCCAATGTGTCCCCCACCTCTTACCTGCCTGTCACCACCCTTCAGAAGCCCAGTGTCCTTTTGATGTCCTCCACTTACTCCAAACCCCCCACTGTAGTGCCTATCCATGTTCACCCTCTCTCGGAATATATGCTTCAAATTTACCTCTTGTTCTTTCCCTCATCTCTGACCCCCTGCAATTTACTCAACAATCAAACTCAGTTTGCTTTATGACATTCAGCTAAGCCAGGTGTCAGGACACAGCTCTGAATACACGAATTCACAATGAGAAGAAGCATCTGATAATTTACCCCAACCCTCCCGTATATAACTAAATGATAGAAATCCAGGCTGGATGGAGAGGGAGTTCTAAGCTGAGATCCTTTCCTTCAATCATTCAGCATGGAGTAATGATTCCCCACCTGTGAACCAGAGCTATTGACAAGGCTCTGAGAAAACTCACATATACACCAATCATGGTCAGTACCCAGGATAAATAACACAAGTCAGAAACAGGTACTACTGTTTTCCAAAGATAGGTAGATGATTTTAATTATAAAATCCAAATTCAATTAAAATCAATCCTGAACTCATAGAAGCTTTTTTGTCACGATGTACTTTCTCAACCCGTAGATACTAATGTGAAAAGAGGCTTAAATGGAACCCTTAAGTTAATTGCGAATATATGCAAATAATTTGCTATGAGGATTTCTAGTATTGTAAATAATCAGAAATCAAAAAGTATAGTAGTAGAGGCTTGGTTAAATAAATATATATATATATATATATATATATATATATGTAATTCATAATATATGTAGACATAATGTAATGAAATATATATGGATAGTCTCCATTATATGATGTAATGATAACTAACATTTATTGAACACTTATTTACTAAGTGCCACTCTTGTAAAACTTCTATATGTATTAAATCACCTAAATCTCACGGCAGCCTCAAGAATTTATAACTCCCATTTCCCTGATAAAGAAACTTAGGCACCGAGAAGTTAACCTTCCCAAGGAATGCAGTTAGGGACCCAACTCAGATTCAGCTCCGATATTACCACTCCAGAGTCTGGGTTCTTATTGTATTAGGGAGGTATTAAGACTTTATTTAAAAAAAGAAAGAGAAAAGTAAAATGAGGGCACCTGGGTGGCTCAGTCAGTTGAGTGTCTGCCCTCTGCTCAGATCATGATCCCTGGGTCCTGGGATGGAGCCCCACTTAGGGCTCCCTGCTCTGCCCCTCCCCCTTGCTCATGCACTTGCTCACTCTCCCTGTCTCTCTCCAATGAATAAATTTTAAAATCTTGAAAAAAAATAGAGAAAAGTAAAATGTATTCAGAGCCAGAAGCAGGATGGACATCCACATGTGACTTGGAAACAGAACAGAACCCCAGAGTTCTGCCCGAGCCCATCAGCAGGCAGAGGCAGCTGGGAGAGAAGTCCCGGGAGTAACAGGAGACAAGACTGCTGAGAGGGCTCCTTGCCAGCTAAATGACAAGAGAGTGGGTCACAGCTTGAAAGAGAGGGCTGGTGTGGCCCCCATTCTCCAAAGGAAACTGAGGAAGACTATTGCATGGGACAGGAAAGTAGGCAGAAGGAAAGGAAAAAGGGCTTATTGTGAAGAAAATCACCCAGGCACCTGGTGAACGGACAGAAAGAAGCCAACGAACCTGGTGTCTGGAAGTGACAGGACCATCCCGTGATGGGGGATGGGAGGTGGATAGAGACCAGATTGTGCGGGACCTTGTTGGTCTCACTAAAGGATTTTACTTTGATTGTAAATTTTTTTTTAAAGATTTTTATTTATTCATTTGAGGAGGGCAGAGGGAGAGGGAGAAGCAGGCTCCCTGCTGAGCCAGGAGCCTGATGTGGGGCTCGATCCCAGGACCTGGAGATCATGACTTGAGCCAAAGGCAGACGCTCCACCATCTGAGCCACCCAGGCGTCCCTGATTTCAAATGTTAAGAAAATTTGTATCAAAAATCAAAACCAACATACCCGGTATTGCCGTGGGTCAGGTGCGAGATGAAGGCATCCCAGACTGGGATGGTCCTGGGGCGACACAGAAAAGTGGGGCAATCATTCAGAGATGCCATCAGTAGAAGTCTGACTTAGTTCCCTCTTTCCTCTGCTGAGCTGAGCCCCAAAATTCTCAGTTGGGTTTTGTAAAGTCGTATCAGGCACTGTCATTTTCCCAAAATGCTTCACTCTTAACTCAGAAAACAATTCACAAATGACTGTGCAGGGACATGTGACATGGGAACCCCAGGGGGCACCAGTGGCCTCCCCTTTCCTCACCTCTTCAGAAGTGAACACTGTCTTGGCTCGTCGAAGCTTAGAATAAAATACCCCGTGGCTGAGACACCGTCCCTAAGTTGTGTATAGAAAGCTGCAGGCTTCCATCTTACTTGTTGTTTTGTTATACCACAGGAGGAGGACATGTTTCACATGGTTTTGACATGTCAACTTGACTAGTTGATAATGTTTTTCAATAAAAACACCACAAAATGTGCTTTCGTTCTCCTCCTGTATTTTCAGTGCAATTGTAAGGTTTTCCAGGTTCGCTTTTTTCAACCTTCACTTTGAGTTTTTATCTCCAGAGATCCCATTGGCTCGAGTCAACTGCCGATTCTGTACGGTCTGTAGACTCTGGTTTATCCAAATGAGTATTTGGCGGATCACCCGGGCTGTCAGTTTTACTTGAGTATAACACTGAACTCCAGTTAGGGATGTTCTCTGTCTTCGTGGTCCTTTTTAAAAATTAAGGGAAATACTGCCAGTGCTGTGCTTTTGAGGGAAAGGCGGACAATCCGTTGCCATGGCGCGGGGCACAGCTGTCTTTGGTCACATGGGTGCTGTGTTATACCTACACTATTCCCCCTCTGCACCCAGGGGTCATACTACATTACAGGAATGTCATGTGATCGTCATGACATCCTACGATTCCTAATTTTCCTTTGCTAAAGGAAAGAAGGTTGAAGGAAAGGAAGATGGGGAGGCTGATGTCTATTTGGCATGAGGTGGTTGAGGAATGTGGAAGAGAAGATAATTACACACAGCGATTTTAGAGGACGGGGGAGTGCTGAGGCGGGGTGGAAATGAGCCAAAACTTTAGTCCTGAAAATGCCCTTCCAGAATTACTCAAGTGAGAACGGTCTTTGAATGCTTCTGCATTTAATAAACTAATACCGCCCTCACTAGTATAATTGGACAGTGTATGCTAATGAAAATGTGAATATTCAAACCTAATAATAAGATAATTTATATATAAGAACTTTCATTTCCCTTAGTTAAAGGAATTGTACGTCCATCCAACCCTTTGCTCCGATCAGTTTGGCTTCCTCTGGCTCCTTGATCTGTTGTAAGGCCAGATCCAGACCACAAGGGAAAGGTGGGAAGGCAGGAAGATGAAGGGAGATTGCCGTGTGTGGCAGTTCATAGACTCTGATTAGTCTATAGATAAGTGTTATCACCCCCTCAATATTCCCCCTCAAACACATCCTGGGTCAAAGGTGGATATAGAAAAATAGTAGCAGGAGTCCAAAGTGATATGAAGGAATATAAGCTAATCCTTTCCTTCCTCATTCTCGTTTTGCCATGTGACGAACTTAGATACAGCCTTCACTGGCTGGACCTTAAAACTGTGCTTCTGTGGGGGATTTATGGAACCTCTAGTTTAGGGCAATATGTGCATTGCCTTTGTAGAGATTATTTTAAATGAGTCCTCAAATAAAATTTTAAACCAATGGGAGAGTATGAGGAATGAATTATTATTGTCATTGTTGTTATTGTAGTCATCAAAAAAAAAAAAAAGCAAAGAACAGATGGAGGTCTGGAAGGACGGTCGTGTACCCGCCCCCTTCCTCAGCCTCTCTTCTACTGGGGAGAGCACCAGTGTGTAATGGATGAAAGTTCTTTAACCGGTTGTGTCTGTGGTGTCCTTTTCCTTTGGGGCTGGAAGAAACATCTCAATATTTGAAAAGGTTATTTGAGAAACAGCAGGGCATGTGGCTAAGAATGTGTGCTTGACAGTTGTTAGACTCCTTGAGTTCCCATCATGACTCTCCCCTCTCTGTGTTTACCACACTGGGGCGTCAGAAGGATTCACCACTTATTAAAGCACTTAGGATTGGATCCAGCACATCAGAAGTACTCCATAAATGTTTGCTGGTAGTAACATTATTGACCTTATAAATAGAGCAAAACAGATTAAAGTTTTCCATGACTTTATTAAGGTAACAGGATTCTGCTTGGTATAATGATTTTCAAATTCAAGATTTGGGTTTAAGGATTCAGAGTAGTAATATTTTCCTGGTCGATAGTCTCATTCATAAGTGAGGTCACTTCAGATTTTCCAAGAGCTCATTTTCAGTTTACTCAGATTCATTGAAATCATAAAAAGAAAGGAGTAGTAGACAGGAAGTGGAAATGCCCGGATCCTCAAAAAAGGTTGGAAAATAGAGCCTACTGAATTTAAAAGTGATGCGATTGGGTGATCAAAGGGCAGTTTTGCTCACACACCGCTCTCTGGTGTCTGTGGCCCAGCCCCCAGTAGGAGGAAGCCATCAGATATGAAAAGTGAAGGGGGGACAAGGGAGTCAAGAGAAACTATGAGAATTAACAGAAGAACCTAAGTGCTTGGCGTTCACCGCCAAAGTACTTAAAACTGAGGAAAGACGGCCCCAAGAAAAGATGGAAATGGCACACACAATGTCCCAAGAAAAGCGGTCATCATTAGTACCAAAACATATACCAGTGGAGTTCCTGAATCGAGAAAAAAAGAAAATCACATGGGCATCCAAGCAGAGAAAGAAAGACACCTTCAATACAGCAAACAACCCAGCCAGCTTCAGACTTCATAGGAACACATGATGCCAGAGGACATTGAAAAGAAAGTCACCAAAGTCCTCAGGGAAAGGAAGTGGAGCTGGGCATTATTATACCCAGCTAAGTGGTCTTACAAATATACAGACAATGGGCAAGCACTCCAACCAAACAAGGATACAAGTCAGCACACACGAGTCCCTTTTGAAAGAGTAGTAGCTCAAAATTTCAGAGCCAGAGTTGAACAATAGAAAAATCTAGTCAACATAGTAGCTTGAGGACCCTTAGCAAATGTTGCCCTTAAGATCTGGTTTATAAAGCATATGTTTTGCTTTGCATGTGCCTTTCATTTTGATCTAGGTATTGAACTTGAGTCCAAGAAGAGAAGGTGGGAGAAATCAAATATTACATCATGGGGAGAGATCCTGTTTCATTATTTCTCTTTTTCCTTTTAGGTGTAAATCACAAGATTATAACATATGTCAAGAAACACTTTGCCAAAAATTGAAAAATCATATTCTAGAACATTTGCAGTGGGATTTTAGTGGATAATGAAATGAACTGTTAGAACACATTTCTTAATTCAGTTTAGTCTAAGAAAAGTTGGGAATTAAAGGCTGATCATTTTAAATTATCCTCAGTAAATCAATGCACAGACTTGTCTAACTGAGCTCAGTTGCACATATTTTCATAGTATGTTACCTTATTTCCAGATGCGTCCGATGAATCATTTATGGAATACTGTGCAATTCTGCTTTAATATTCGGTTAAGTTACATGCAATAGCTTTTTTTAAATTCTGTTGCATCTCAGATTAGGAGGAACAGAAATCAACAGGAGAAAGACACCAAGACACACACACACACTCACACTCATGTACCTCTCCCTCCTGCACAGGCATAGCCCTCCAAAGACTTTTCTTCTGCCCTCCTTGCTTCTGCCTTCCTCGCTTTTAGGGAGATGAATGTATGAGCCGCCAAACTTTGCTTTACCAGTCCAGGAATCCGTCAGTTAGCCTAGCCCAGACTTGATTGTGTTCTGGAGGGAGAGGGAAGGCCAGGAGCCAGAGACGCTCACGGTGGCAAGACCATTGGGTCCACCTGCGTTGAGGACTCTTGGAGGCACAGCTGCACAGATTCTTCTTTATTCCTGTCCTCATTGTCCTGTCTGTTCTCTCAGGCACCCACATACCTAGCCAGTTGGAGGGAGTGTCTTAATCAAAACAACAGCATAGCATGAGTTGTCCTCAGATCACAGCACATCATGACCGTAAGCCACATCCGGATCAGGAAAAGGTCAGCGTAGTGTGATATCACGAGTGGTGAGGAGACGACAGGTGTTTTACTTATCACGTGCTGAAAATTGTTTTAAGAGGGATTTTCAAGGAATACAGGTGTTTCAGGCTCTGTCTGTCCCAGACTGGCAAGGGCAGACCCCGTGCCTTTCCAGTTTGTAACTCTGTCTCCTGTTGGTTCGTCTTTATTGGCCACATGCAACAAACTTACCTTTGTGATAAATAGATACTATTATTGACTATTTTAAGTGTAAAACAATCATTTTTGTGGAAAAATTGGTAAGCTGTCATTTTTTTTTCACTTTAGATAACCTATATACGACAAGAATATGAAACCAAATTCAAAGGGTTGATGCCAGCATCTCTAAGACAAGAACTGGAAGACACCATTTCCTCCCTGAAGTCTCAGGTAATTCCTAGAATCAAGGTGTTTCCTCAGGGTTCAGGTGGTGTGTATATCCTGAAAACAGACACACAAATAAGTTTAATTCTGAATTGATGCCAGAAATTAATGTAGTAACATACATAACATAATGTACAACTCAGGATGAATTGGTTTTTGTTTGGATTTTTTTTAAGATTTTATTTATTGGAGAGAGTGAGTGAGCACGAGCTGGGGGAGGGGCAGAGGGAGAAGCAGGACCCGACCCCTGTATTGAGCAGGGACCCCGATGGGATGTGGGGCTCGATCCCAGGACCCTGGGATCATGACCAGAGCTGAAGGCAGACACTTAACTGACTGAGTCACCCAGGTGCCCCTGTTTGGATTTCTTTTTTTAAGTTTTTCTTACTAGTTTTGGAACTCATTGTCTCAATAAGACTTTCTTATAAGCTCCCATGAAATTGAAGTGTTCAGTTATGGTTACTTTCCCTCATTTACAGTGCACATTCCCATACAGCCTCCCCCTTGCTCCTCTTGGTACCAGGCCTCAAATGCCATCCCTTGGCACATTGGGGATTCCTGACTGTGCAAAAGGGCAGAGAAACAGAAACTGTGGTTAAATTAGTATTCTTATTCTGGTGTGTTCCATATGGTTGTTAGACACAACAAAATGCATTTTAAATCCCAAGCAGGATAATGACAAGGTATTCAAACAATTCAGTTAAATATTTCTTGCCAAAATGTGTAGTTCTTGGTATAGGTTATGAAATACAGTGAGAGAGGCGATGGGTATAAATTTAGATGCTTAAAATTATTTCACAACTTACAGCATCGGTTTTCTCCAGGTACTTCTAGAATCTGGTCTCTTGCTTGTCTGATCTATGGGTCTGACATCCGATCTATTGCTAGTCTGCCTAACCTGGGAAACAACCTATGCATTCCCACTTCGAATGCACTTAGGAACCTAAAACACTTTCCCCTAAAACAGTCATGCTCCCTTTGTATGTCTAAGAATCCTCGTATGACTGAGACTGATGAAAAATAATAGCTAGGACCCAGAGTAGCCAAAACCATCTTGAAAAAATAAGAATGAATTTGGAGGGCTCGTGCTTCCCAATTTCAAAAGTCACTGTAAGGCTGTCGTAATCAAGACAGTGTGATATTGACAAAAGGATAGACACAGAGATCAATGAAACAGAAGTGAGGTTCAGGGGGGAACCTTTCATAGATTAGATAGATAGATAGAGATATATAGATATAATAGATATATTAAAAATAAATATTTTAGATTTTTTTTTTTTTTTTGGTCAGTTGGTTTCCAAATGTTCCAAGACTGAGGGAAAATGGAAAGAAAAACACTGGGACGATCAGATAATTCAACAAGTTAGCTCAAAACAGGTCACAGACCTAAATGCAAGAGCTAAAAAACTACAAAACTCTTTGAAGAAAACTCTAAGAAGAAATCTTCTTAGATGAAGGAGTGACTGCGCCTTGCGTTAGGTGGGAGTTATTTTTTTAGCTGTGACACCAAGAACACAAGCAGCAGAAGAAAAAACAAGATGAACTGAACGTTGCTAAAAGTTAAAACTTTATACTTCAAAAGACAACATTCAGAAATTGAAGAGACAAACCATGGCATAGGGGAAAATATTTGCAAATCATGTCTCTGTTAAGATACTTAAAAAAAAAAAAGGAAATCATACTTTTTTTCTAGGAAAGTGGTCTTGGTTCTCGGTGCCAAGAACAGTGCCTGCCACATAGTAGGTGCTCAATAAATTGATTTACGAACCCATAGGATTTGATGATATTCACATGTGCTCTTTAGAATGTGCAGGACAAAGCACGGACAGCCAATGTCAGCCGCCCCGTGTGTATTCCCCTCCATCCAAAGCCTCTTCTATGAAGATGAAATGTTCATTCCATCATTTATCATTCCGTGGACTACGGTTGGCTCTGCTCCTGCCTCCGCTGCTGCCTATAACCCTTACTGCAGGAAAGTATTAGTGCAGAAAGGGTTAAATCTCCCCCTTGCAGCATGGTTTACCCATTAACTTTGTGGGAGAGCTTCCGTAGGGTCAGCGGTGGAAGACCTGGCACCTTCAGAGGACTGGGGTTTTTTTTTAGAAGAAAAGAACCAAGGAAATAAACGTGATAGCCACCTGCGGGGCTTCTGTTATCATTCACATCATTTCGCTGTAATAAAAGCCACTTCAGCCTCGGAAAACCGGATGTTGACCCAGAAAGAGAGGGCTGCCAGCTGCGTGAGGGCCTCAGCACTGGCAGCTGCGCAGGGGAGTCGCCCGCCGCGGAGTGTGCAAATTTAGTTTGAAAGCACAGGTGCCTGTATTTTCTGAAAATTGCTGGGATTCCGATTGCAAAGCAGGGTGGGGGAAGGGAGGCCAAATCGGCGTAATCCTCGCATCTGTCAACATTATCAATCGTCCTGTGGGTCATTTGAGCAATGGGCTGGAATGAAAACCGGGGTGATATTACAAGTAAGAGAAACTGAGGGGGACCCCTTGGATATGGACTCACATCCTCTCCCTCGAGCACGTTTGCTGTTCTGCCGGCTGTGTTCCCTTGCCTAACTAGGCTTCGGAATCAACCGTTGCCATGGTTTCCGTTCAGACCAAAGTGGCAAGAGTAAACAATTCTAAAATGATCGAATGCCGCTGACTGGATTACATGGAGCCATAGTAGAAGTTACCCCCAAACTGCTTCTATTTGCTTGTGTAAAGTGCTTTTGAAGTCATGCCTGATACAGGGATCTTTAATACTATATAGAAATATATGCTTCCCAAAAAACCACACTGTGAAGATCTGAATTACGAGAATGTGCTAGGCAGCTTCTGCTGGGCTTATTATGTCGTCCTTCTAACCTTGGGAAGCAGCTGCCATCGGTCCCATTTCCCAGATGAGGCATCAGGAGCTCAAATAACTTCCCTAGAGCCTTCGATGCCAAGCCAGGACTTAAATCCAAGCTGGCCCAACTCTGGCTTGGGCTCTTTCCACTACCAGCATTGCCTCTTCAACCTCAGGGAATCCCCAGGATGGACTGAGGTTTCCAGAAGACAGTACTTTTCTTTCTCCTCCCTCATTCATTCATCACATGCTAGTGAACACCAGCGTCCCACCCAGCCCCATTCAGAGATGAAGAAACATCCTCCTTGTTCCAGAAGAGCTCTCCAGTTATTTGAAAACAAATAACCCCAAGGCAGTTCAAGAAGTACTAATAATGGAGCACAGGAGTAGGAGGCCAGAGGGGGGGCCCTGACTTTGCCTAGGAGGCGGGGAGCAGTTGGGGAGGCATCCAGGAAGTCAGTAGGAGAGGTGACCGTGGAGGATAAATGGAAGATAGTTAGCCAAGCATTCCAAAGAGAGAAAATGGCCCATGCCAAAGGGCAAAGGAGTCGGGAGGACATGGTGTACAAAGTGGTGATGGTGGGGAGGATGGGAGGAGAGATGGGGCCCCAAGGATGGGCTGGGGCCAGACCAAGATGGCTCCGCAGTAAGGAAGGAGATCGGATGGATTCTCTAGGCTCGGATGGATTTTCAAGAAGGATGCTGTGTGAGCAAAGGTGAGAAGTACACACTGACATTCAACGAATCCTCTGCCTTTTATCTAGGGAGCCACGTTATTTACAGCCCAATGCCCTTTCAGCCACATTCGCCTCTGCTCATACACGGTGTCTTTTTCTAGGTTAACTTTCTGCAGAAGAGAGCATCCGTCCTTCAAGAAGAGCTGACTACATACCGAGGCAGAAGGTACAGCCCACTCTCCTAAGGCCTTCTGATTAGTTTCTGTTGTTGGCACCTGTGAGTCTCCTGGGTTGACAGTAGGGTCTTTATTTAAAATGCTTCCACATAGTATCAATTTTGGGGAAAAAATACTGATTTTGTAAATTAAATAGCCCATCTTGGAAGAGCCACCCACCTCTCATAATCACTGTGCTTAGCACGATCAGAGCAGAATGAGAGGACGCGCAGGTGCCTGACAAGTCTGGGCCTCCCCTGCACAGTCCTGACAAGACATTGTCTTGAAGCCCAGTTGCAGGGTTAAGGAGACCGTCTTTTAAGATAGCGAGGTGATGCAATCCTTAGCGTGGTAGCCCACATCTTCAAAGGCCCGTATCCCCTGGAGGTTTGGCGCTGCTTACAGATGTTCTCCGGCCCAAAATAGATAAACGGCTCAGTGGTGTGGTAACACTGTGACTTTAGTGCCCTCAGCGTGTGCTTCGCAAGGCTGCCTTTTTAGTCCAGGGTTCCCAGAGAGAGACATCACGGACATAGATTACATTAACCTGCTCTAAGTCAGTCAGACAACCTCCCTTTTCGTGCAGTGAAAGTCCAAAGCACTTATTTGGCATTAAAAGTTAAGATTAAAAGTTAAGACCTTGTGAATCATTCACCTTTCCAAAAGATTCTGTTGCCTGGTGCAGATGGGCTCGGATCCTTTCTGGGCATAAATGATGAAATTTTGATATCAAATACCTTTTTAACTGCTACCCAGCCCCTCCCAAGTTAAGACCTAGTTTATCGTTGACATGCCCATTAGACCTGGAGAAAATCATTAACTGAGTCTTTTGATTTTCAGGTAACCGCAGGAAGGCTTACCTGCGTAGCTCAGGGCAAGGGCAGTGGACGTCACTGTCCAGGCCACACTGTGGATTTCTTCCAGCAGGTTTGAAGACTTGGATACTGTAAACTGTGAGATCAATGGCGTTTTTTAATACTTAAATGTAATTAAGATCATAAACACATGCATCACTCATATGCTTTGGGGTGGTTTTATTTGTGTCTGCCTAAGTTATTATTTTTTTTAACATTCCTTTGTTTTGCATTTCCATATTCGCGTGCGTTTGAGCATGTGCTGAGAATTGCGTATATTGGGGAAAGAAATGATTTCTCGTAATATGCCTTGGTGATGCTTTTGTGTAGAATTTTACCGGTTGTTTATGATCAAAATCACGTTTGTAGTATCGTATCACAGTTTTTAACATGCTTAGTCGTTCTCATGTTCATGTTCATATATTATTAAAACATTATATTTTGTACTTATCAATTTTATTTCTACGTTTTATTGCACCTCATTTGCCAAAATAAATATGACCTGTACTTGGTATTTTTCCCTAAAAAGTCCTGACAATCTCAAACTGCGCTTTGGGGGAAAATACCTTATGTCCCATCGGAGATCGCATCCATTCATTTATTTAGAATAAAAATCGCTGGGTCATCGGATAGCAGTTTAAGGAGTTGTCGCGTTGGTGTCGTCTGATCCTGGGACGTCAGAGTGGTATAAGAATTTTATGTAGTAGCCGTGGTTTTATTTCTGCTTTCTCTTTTTATGGTGGTTGTTTTTGTTTTCCTATTAATTGATGCTCTTTAAGAAAGCCTAAAAGCATAGGGGTGTGTCCCAAGGACACGCAAGCCAGTGGCCGGTAGTGGCAGATGAGCTGTGATTGGTCCTGTTTTCCTCTGCGGATATGGTGGTGTTCCCCTGATTCGATGTTTGTCTCCACCCAACTGGCCAATCAGCACATTGATTCTAATTGGTCATTGCTGATTGGTCTGTGTCCTATGCTGATTGGTCAGCCCCGTTTGCCGAGGCAATTTTGCACTGCAGTGGGTGGACGCCGGGTCTTGTCCGGCGGTTGTGGTGTGCGCCGGGGGCCCTCGGAGAAGCTCGGAAAAGCTGGACCGCGGGCAGGGCCGTGTTCATCGCGTTCTCTGTAACAGGACAGGGCAGAGCGTTTCTGTGTGCTTTTTCAAAACTCTTGTATGTCTCCCACGCCCATCTCTGCTATTTGCCGTCCAAGGATTAGTCACCCTTTCCTGCAGTGTAACTGGGACCCAGACATGACAAGGAAGTACCAGGTTTTACCCCACTTCCAAAGCCGAGCCAGGGGCGGCAGAGACGCGGCCATCAGTGCAAACCCTTGCCTTCCCACTCCAGCGACCTCTGCCTGGTGACGTTTGCCCCGACACCTCCTGCGGAATAGAGGCGCCTGTCCTTCGAAAGCTCGGGCCTTCCTTGCCTTTATGACAAATTATAGCACTGGCTTGAAGAATGTTCAGGAAAAAGCAAAATTGAAGCCGATGCTTTTAAAACCACCTACCAGATGAGGAGAGTGGGTACTCAGGCTATGATGTAGCGCTCAAAAGGGAAAGATTGAGGCTACACGATAAATTTTTAAGTGCGTCTCTACAGACCATGAAAAACAGGTTGAAGCTCAACAGATTTCATTAGTAAGGTTATTAGCTGCCCGAAGTGAAAATACTTGGTGAATTGTATTGTCTCCTGGAATTGGAACTCCCACTCAAGAATATTTGTTTTCCATGAGTAAATATCAGTAGGTGTTTTGGAAAGTTGCCTGCTATTCTTTCTTTTCCTTATTTCAAGGGTTATGAAATCACAAACACTGGTGAACCTTTGACATTACCCAGATCCTGTTTCCCTTCTCATGCGTGTCGCATACGTCTGGGAGTAAGCGCGCTGAAAGTTCAGGTCCGTTTGGTTGCGTGTGATAGGACTGGGTGGCCGACACTCATGTTTTTGGGAATGTCCTCTGATAAAAGCAGAGAAAGAAAAATTGCCTTTGGCACGTTTAAAAGCCCTTCCTGAATTGAGCCCCGGGCATATCAATGGCTACTGGGAGGACACGCAAGTGCTCAGGAAATGAATTATAAACATTGTGCCTTATTATAAAATCATCTAAGATTTCATCCCTGCTTTTATCTGGTGGAAGGTCGATTGTTCATCCCAAGTGCCTCATTCAGTTCCATGTCAAGTCGTCATTCTTGGCTCCTGCACCTGAGTCACCCACCTGTGCGTGCGACCGTCCGTGGCGGGGGTGGGTGATAAGGCGTTGGGAGCGACCCATAGGAAGGAAAGCCGTGGGTGCGCATGTTTACGCAGCGGTGGGGTCGAGCGCAGGAGAAGGTTAACGCGCAGGCCAGGCGTCCCTCATCTGCCCATGTCACGGTTTTGTTTGAGTCCTACCACTTCTGCGTCACCAAGTCGCGAGCCCTTTCAGGGGTCTGACCCCTGATTTTGCAACCTCCCCACTCAACAATCAACTCCTCAGAGGGCAGCCATCCGGCGGCACCATGGCGCAAAAAGGCCGGAGGAGGTGGGGTGGGGGGCGGGGGTGGTCGGGGACAGAGAATGGGTCTACTGGCTTCACAGTTTGTACAAAAGAATCGGCTGTGACTCGAGGGAAATTGCTGGATTCAGGCGTTATCCTGTAATGTCACCTAGTAACCGTGGATTCCTCAGAAGCGGGCATATGCCTGTCGTCATGAGCAACCTCATTAAAGGCGTCTGCAGAGAAAGTGCAGACGGGAGAAACTATGAGTTTGAATTAACAATTAACAGCCCTCTTACTGAAGTGCATCCCCGACCACGGAAGGCAGTGGTGTTTTAGCTTTCGTTCTGAGAGTACAAAGGAAAGGTAAAACATCAAACATGGTTGGAGAAAAGTTTCAGAACACAAGGTCATTTGAATTCATAGTTTCCTTAAAAGAGCAGTCTCTTCGGAGCTTTCATATTTTGTTCAGAAAGGTCGTCTCTTTTAAGCCTTGTCATTAAAGACAGTTTGCTCTTTAAAGTGAATTATCAAAGTGTGTAGAAATTGCAAGTTACTGAAACTAAAATGCATGATCAATTTTAAGTCTGCTAACTAAAGCTTACTTAAAATTGGATGTGCTTTTGTCCTGGCGGCCCCTTTGATAAGACCAAAAAAAAAGATACATAGTTGGTCATTTCAAAGTAGGAGAAAAAGATAATTAGGTAAAACCTTTTTTCACCTGTTGAAGTGGTTCTCGGATTTGGAGGCTTGATTGGGAAGCTGCGGCATAGGCTGGAATGATAAAAATCAAATATCCCAGATTTTGACCTGAATTAACATTCTTCCCTGTACTGTTTTAAGAACTGAGTCAAACTTCAGACCCTCTTATTTACCTCACATGGAGAAAGAGAGCTGGAATTTGTAACATAAGACTAAAGGAATTTCAAAATCTGGATCCTTCGCCAACATCTAGGTCAGTCGAAAATTCCTTCTTCCGGAGATTTCAGTTTTAAGCAAGGATTTCCATCAGGCGTATGTTTTAAGCCCAAGATGTTGCCGTAGATTCTGCTGTATTTAGAAGCGAGCTTAGTCTAGACGTCAGGCTAATCAACACCCTTATATCCTCTTTGGGAGTCTCCCATTTGAGAGAGGTCTCCTGGAAAGCAGCTAGCTGGACACAAAGACTTGATCGTCGAGCAGAAAGACAGGGAGGGCTACCTAAGGAGAAGTCGGATATGTTTAATTAGCTGAAACGTGCTAGCATAAATGAAACCTCGTCGGCCATACCCTTTACTTCCTCTAGAAAAGAAACGTTATTCATAGGTGGAGTCTACCAGTTAGCTTGGTTTCCCCCAGGTAATTTCTTTCACCTCTCTGGGCCTCCCTTTGGTCATCTGTAACACGGTCAGTATTTCCCAAACTCTACCATTTCAAGCTCTAATTCAGACTTCCTCCCACTAGCATTCTCTCAAGACCTGTTCTGTAGGACTTGTCTTGACATCTTCAGGTGGCATATTTAGGAACTGTGGCATGCTAGATCCCCCTTTTAAGGGCTCCCATTCACGTCACTCCCTCCCTCACCCAGCCATCCGTGTAACACATGCTGAGTGCCTACTGTGTGCTGGACAGCACAGTAACCACCTCCAAAGTTAGTAGCTTCACCATGACTTATCATCTCCCCCCCCCGTGCAGAGGGCTGACCAGGCTCAGCCTGGCTCTTCTCGCTTGGGCCTCAAGCAGGTGCAGTGACCGTGATCACTCGCTCCCAGGGTGGCTGTCAGGAGCCCTCAAGGGCAAGCCCAATGAGAGTCACCAGAAAGAGGTCCCAGAAACCTAACATAGTAAGCCCAGGGAGGGCACAGCATCCCTTCTACTGAACTTCATCTAAGACAGAGCCCACCCAGAGTCAAGGGTAGAGGACACAGAGCCCAGCAGTGTCTAAACTCCTGTGGCCGTCTCCATCTGCCACACCTGTCTTTCACCTGAACTCTCTTTAAACCAGGTGATCCACATAGCAGACATATTTTCTTGCCTGGCGTTCTGAGAAGCACTGACTAGGGGTCGGAATCCAGGTGATTGCTAACAAGGCTCTTCCCATGCAACGTTCTGCTTGGTCGTCTCTGCTGTATTTCTATGATCGCAGGTTAAATGGGATTTGGAAACACCGCTTGGGAATCCCCGAGTTACAAGTATTCACCAAGAATGTGTTTTCCTTTCTGATTCTTTCGAAAGATGGTAGCAACCACAGGCCAGTGTTTCCCTCAACTCTTCTCTGTTTGGGGCTTGGTGTGCATTGTTTACCGTAATTATCTCAGCAAGCGTATTATTGTAAAGGTCCACCAAAACACATACCCTGTGCTTAGCGTGGTTTTGCCTTCTTTCGTGGAAATATCAGGCGCATGGAAGGGTGTGGTCTTGATGAGCCTGTGAGGGAAAATTCCCTGAACCACAGAGTACTCAGAAACTACTCAGCTAATCATGCAGATAAACAAGTGAATCAGCCTCCTAATTGCCCGTTAGCTTCCTTGCCACTGCTGGGTTATCTCTGTTCATGCCCCTGAGCCCAGCTCCCAGATCTCACCAGCCTGAGCCTGAACCTGGGTGGGGGAGGTGAACCGGGAACTGAAGCCCGGAGACCACTCCCAGTCTCCCTGAGTGCTGCCGCTGATGGATTGATCGGGCCTGGTGATCAGCGTGTGTTTTGAAAACATCAGAAGCCTTGGTCCCTCTGTTCCACCAGCAGAGCCTGACAGTTTAAGGGGGAGAGGAAACGAGAAAAGCCATCATCTCCCCAGTGAAGAGGAAATATTTTCCTAACAGGGTGGTAGAAAGTCCTGAGAATCTTGCGCTTTTTGTGAAAATACCTTGACATAGGCTGTTTCTCCAAAGCCAGTTTGCGTTCCCCACGCTGGCTCTACGCAGGCTTGACAGATGCTGTCATTTACCTGATATCGACCGTGATGTTGCTTTTCAAGTTCTCCGCAAACTCTGACTTGCTGTCCGGCTCCCCCATGGACGTTTTGTGTTTCCCAGCTACCGCGGTGTCACAATCCTGTGTGAATTCCTTTTCAGAACTGATCATTTGGCCCCTTACTTATCACTGTGTTTGTAATAAAAATATTTATCCAAGCAGGGCGCAGCAGTTACAGCGTGAAGCCTAGGCGGGATGGCCTCTTCGTGTCTCCACCTGCTCCCTCCCAGAGTTAAGGATCTGGTAGCCGTTTTCTGCCTAGAGTGATATTTCTTACCAGTGTTAGGGAACCTTTCTCTGACTGAGTTCCCACTTGTGTTATCTGATTTTCTCCTTCGGTATTTTTATTTATGCACTTGGGCATGTGAGCTTGGAATCTGCTAGAATACAAATTGGGTGGATTAAAGGAATTTTTTTTTCTTTCAAAATCATTTCTGCAATCTCATTTGGAGTGTGTGTGTGTGTGTGTGTGTGTGTGTATGTTGAATTTTTCCTATTAGGCTAATTTTTTCTTATTAGACAGAAAACCCAAGTAGAGCACCTGCCCTTGGCCCCTATCAGGTACTTTCCTTAAGACCGTCTAATGGTCACTGCCTCTGCCTTTTTATCAGTAAAGGAGAAAGATTAATTGGCTTCCTCTCTGTCTCACATTATAATTATTGTTCTGTCTGTGGTATCACCTCTACCGTATGAGGAACATTTTTACCTCATGAAAGCGGTAAACTGAGCTCAGCTCTTCAAAACTTGAATACATTTGCTCCCAGATTAAATACCTGACAGACCTTTGCTGAGTGCCTGGTGTGTCCCATGGACGAGCCTGGCAGATGAGACGGCACAGATGAATGAGACCTGCTCCTTGCCTGCAAAGAGCTTGTAATCCGTATGCAAAGATAAGACATATATAGGAAAGAAAAAAAAAAAAGATAAGACAGAGCAGATCTTCCTATAAGAGAAATGCCAAATATTCTGAGAATTTGAAGGAAGTGGTAACATTTTGAAATCGTCTCATAGGAGGAGGTGACATTTAGTCTGGACGTTGGAGTAAGAGTGAGATTTCAATCAGTAGAAATGTGGGATGGGCCCTCCAGCTGGAATGCTGAGCCAGGAGAGTCCTTCATGTCCTCTGCATCACCCGCGCCAGGAGGAAGGGAGTACAAGAGAAGACTTAAAAGGTGTGTTGGAGTCAGGTCGTGGAAACCAAAGGGAACTTACCAACCACCTTCAGTGCTGAGAGGGCCTCTCAGCACATGTGGCGGAGGGCTTTGGGGTCACGAGGATCTGGAGCTGGGCAGGTTGCTCAGTGTCTGAGCCTCGGATCCCTTATCTCAGAAGGTGGAGGAAATAGTAGAATGCGGTTGCGAAGATTGAATGAGATCATGCATTTTCAAAGTCTAACATGCAGTGAACATGCAGTAAGTGAAGGCCCTTTTTATTTTCTGACCGTCCTCAATGATTTCACGAGCTCAGTGCGATCCATGCTTAGCTCCGGATGCCAGAGCAAAGAGAGGCTTGGAGGTTTGCCCAAGGCCCAGCTTCGAATACATGGTGGAAGCAGAGGTGGGAGCTCATGTCCCTGTAATTCGTCCCTGGCTCCTCCTGCTGTATTGCGTCGTCTCCCGTCTCCACGGGGGAGGAGAGGTTTGGACTCTATGTTAAAGAAAACGAGGGAGCAATTAAACTGCTTTGAGCAGGGCAGTGACACCATGAGAAACTGCCGCATGAGCATTTGTCCTACAGCAGCACAAGGGGGGGATTGTTGGAGGCTGGAGACAGAGAAAGAGACCGGAAATAGACAGGAAATGTATGCAGGAGTCCCATAAGTGCTAACAAATCCCCAGGGAGAGGAGCACCTCTCCCTCTCTCTGTCTCTGTCTCTCTCTCTCTCTCTCTCTAAACAGAATGTAGGTCAAAGTTTTGGTGGTGACAGTGGCACCTGAATGAATGAGATGCTTGTGAAGGAGAAAGAAACTTAGGGTCAAGTCTTGGAGCCTAAAAAGATGCAGGGTGCAGATCTGGGAGTGGGGGTGATGAGTTTGGTTTAGACACACTGCGCTTCGTCAGGTAACTGGAAGCCTGGGTCAGGGCCCCGAGATTCATCAATCAGGACCCTGTGGGTGGAGAAGCTGATGGTTTCACCAAGAAGGGGAGCGGTCTGGGGGAACCAGAAGAGGAGAGGGAGCGGGGACAGGAGGGGACCAAGAAGTAGGGATAAGGAGAGGGTCGGAGGCAGGATGAGGAGTGTGCCTTGGGGGACTGAGCAAACCTGAGGTTTGCCATGGAGAAGATAGCAGGCAGGACGGTGAGCTGGAGGGGCCTCGTACATTCCTCGAGGGTCCAAGCTGAAGGGCGCAGTGCCTCCCAGACATGGACAACCCTGAGGTGCGTGGCGGAGAGCCAGGTACAGAGTTCTGTGGGCTCCTTAGAGCTTGGAGGCAGGGTTTCCTCCTCTGATACCAGATAACAGCTTACAGTTGGCAAAGGTTCCACTGGACAGCAACCCCACAAATGCCCCAGAGCCGGCGCCTGCTGCCCCTGTGAGTGGCTATCCTGGCTGATCTGGGAAAGTTAGGGAAGTGTTTGCAAAGGTTGAGTTCTTCTCTCATCCTAAGGTCTTCATCCATTTGTCCATTTTGTCAAGTCACTACATGAAGTTAGCTGGATTGTCCTCGAGGGATTGTTGCTCTACATTCAAATATTTTTATTTCTGATCCTTACTCATACGAACTAACTGTTGGTTTTCAGGCATTTTTATTTTTACAGCAACAACACAAAGTCACCTTGAACTTGGTATTTAGGTAGAATTTAATCTAGAGTTAGTATATTGATCACAAAATTGCCCTTTTTAAGGTCCCACCTTCCCCAATCCCAAACAGTAGTTAAGAAAATGAAGTGAATACATTTTGAGGGTAAAGAAGCCTGCATTAAAAATTGAACAATGTAAGGGACAGTACAGGGGCTTTAATATGGCAGACCAGGAGATGAAACAACTTTTTTAAAAGGAAAATTAAACTTGTTAATTTTCTGGAAATACAAGTGACACTTTCTTACTACCTAAAAGCATTTTGATGTCCTAAATTTCTTTAATGCATTTTGTAAATATGTACCCCATAATGTCTAGAAACCATAAATGTCTTCCTTTACTTTTTTTTTTTTAATAATAGTTTGGCACCAAAATTTCCTTTGTGCCAACAGCAAAAATTCTTAGCGGGGACTTAGAAAGAAAACAAGGCAAGACATTATAATTCTACCAAAATAATATAGAGTATTCTCTTACTTTAGAGGGAGGGAGAAAAGTTTTTTTGTTTGTTTGTTTGTTTGTTTTTTCTACTAAGGAATGTTGAGAACTAGATACTTGGTCACTTTGTATCTCCAGCAGAGGATGCGGGGGGGATCCCTACTTTAGATTTGCTGACTGTCCTCCAAAAAGGTGACAAAGGGAACCCAATTTAGCCCAGTGCCTGTGAGCGGCTGAGAGAAGGTGGTCGGCTCAAGCTGGCCAGACCATGGCTTCCCTGGGGCGCTGGGGGTGGGTTCCCACTGGGAGTGTCTAAAGGGGACTGTGATGCCTACATGTGTGCCACCACGAATTTAGCTCTAGATTTCTTTCTCAGTAACAGAACACGATCCCCGCAACCCCCATGCCCCACCAAGCTGTGAGAAAGAGAAGTCCGGACCCAGTGTCGACTGCAGAGCACAGCGCTATTGGGCGTGTCTGTCGCAGAGATCAGCAGTGTAGATAGTGAGAGGGAGCTTCATAGACACTGACTCAGGGTTTTTCTGCCGCTGGTATCCCAGAAGTGATGCCGCCTCTCTGCCAGATGGCATCAGCCAAAGGCAAACCTGGAAAGGCCGCGGGTGATTAGTGGGTGCTTGATTTTCAAATACCTATGCTCTGCGGCTTGATGGGATGGCCTGTTCACCCAGGTGCTTCGGGAACACATGGAGAGGTTCCCAACAATATCTAGGAGAAGTCTTGAGAAGTATGTGTGAAACTAGGAGTAGCATTCTCCTTTCTCTGAGAGGAGTCTTTGAGCCAAAAACACGTAAAGCCTCATTTCAGGTTAGCTTGACTGTAACGCCATCTAAATAATTCCATTTCATATATACTTAGGTTTTAGACTCTAATTCCTACTTGGTCGTAATGGTTTTATCTGTGATTATACCCCCCAGGGTAGTGGAATTTTATATTATGTCTTCTGACCACAGGAAAGGGAAAGTATAATTCTACTGTGTCTTCAGGCGAGTCATTAAATATTTCATGGAGCGGGTATAGTTTGCCATACTTGCTTTAAGGCAAGAGCTTGTATTGATAGACAAATTTAATTTCTAACCCTGGCGAAATTGGCCTGTAGGCTACCTGCTTAAACTCTGTGTTCCTTACGTAAATTACGATAATTATCATTATCATTAGATAAATAGACAAGGAATAATGACCATCAGATTATCAAATTAGGGACATGTTTAAGATCTAAAAGCCCCACTAGAGGTCACATAGGCCATCTTGAAAGGGAAATGCCATCTACAGCTGGTGTGGACAGCACCTCACGTCCCACAGCGTGCCTTGGCCCCCATCTTCTCTTAACCTAAATGAAACCACTACTTACTACCAAAACATCTATCGACAGTGGCCTAAATAAATTGGATGTATAGTCTACCTGTTCAAGGTCAAGGTTGGAAGTGATTTTTCTGACTCCATCTGCAGCTTGGGGGAAAAAAAGCACATCCTTTTTGGCAGTAGTTCCCTTTAAAGAAAATGTAAGTATTAAAGTGTTTTCATGCTTCACTATATCTAAGCAAAGCAAATGTGATGTGTGGATTCCTGCATCAACAAAACAATAAACAAAGGCCAGAGTCTTGGAAATAAAGCAATTTAACAAAAAAGAAAGGCATCTTACTTGATTGTGTGCTCCATTTCAAAGGACACAAATCACTTTTCTCCCAAACATGTAAGAACTGGAAGGAATTTTCAGCACCACCAAAGCAGGGTTTCATCACTTCTGGAAACGAATTTGTTAGTTTGATGTCAATGTACAGGAGGGAGAAAGCTTTCAGAGCCTATTCAGAAGCCTCGAAGAGTTCTACAGAAAAGTTAATGCAAGAAGCCCTGGAATCTTCTCTCCCCCTGCCATTACCACTCGGTGGGTTTCTACAGCATCTGCTCACATGGGAGCCATGGTACCTGTTATCTGGAGATGACCCTCATTTTGAACACAGTTCCAAGACCCTCCAAGCAATGGAACACGCTGGTACAAAGATTCCATTTTCCATCCAATGTCAATGGACTCATATTTAAAAAAAAAAAAAACACATCCAACCCAGCCCATGAACAAAAGCCTGTAGAAAGGAATATGCTGATCTAGTGTTTAATTTGACTGAATGATTTTCCTGAGACCAAAAGTAAAGTGATTTTCCTGAGGTTCAAGATCAGCTACCAAGAAGCTAAATTCAGTCTAGAACCCAAGTTTTTTGTTTCATAACCCATATTTCCCTCCCCCAATTGCTTGTTCTTCCCCCCATAATGTATTAGACACATTAACTAAACTCCAAGGTGGTAAGAGTCTTTTTTTTTAACAACGGCCACACTTGGGCCAATGTCCATTTACTAGGTGCTTCCATATTTTATGTGCCTCGCGATCTAGAGGCTAAAAGGTCTGGCTAGAACTTCATGGCCCTGGCAACAGTGTCTGTTTGGAAATGGGCTATAAGGCATCAAAGTCTAATTTCATAAACCATCTGATAAGATATTTTATAGAAGAACAGCACTTGCCAGAGAAGTGGCATGGCCAAGAGTCTGCTCTTGGGCAAGAGTCTGCGAAACAGAGAGGGGATTGCAAGACAGGAGTCCTGGCATCGCTTCCAAATGCTCCCTGGCCTCCAGCAATGCCCCCTCCATGCCTGCGCTCTGGGCATCCTGTCTCTTCCCCAGAGAGCTCCACTCTGGGCAGTGGGAAAAGGGTCCACAAGGAAGCCCCACCTTCCGGTGTCAGCCCGGGCTGGAAGTGGATAAGGAAGTTCTTCCCCTTTGCATTTATGTTTCTTCCTCTTTATTTGCAAGGTTGGAGGAGCCATCTGAGAGGGGCCTTTCCTTGGCCTGGAAGCAAGAGCCTGGGAGCCGTGGTGTCAGGGAAGAAGGAGGAAAAAGGAGAGAGCGCATTGTGCAAGCCCTTAATCTGTATCTCGTGGGTCCTCTGTAACTCCAAGATCTTATGACAAAATCCTAGGATGCAGATTAGTAGCTATACTTGGGCAATGGGAGCGAAAAGCGTGAAGCAACCAGACAGATCCTTGATATCTAGCCACATGGCCTCACACAGGGACATTATTTTTGAAAAGGCTCTTAACCGCGGAAGGCTTGGGCTGTCCCACGGCTGCCAGCTCTGATCTCCATCTGAAGATGGTGGAAACACAAGCTAGCAATGTGAATGAAATGTTGCTGGTTTCTGGGACAGCCCGCGATGTCACTTGAGAAGGAAAGAAGCAGAGCCTCCTGTTTTCCCAGTCTGGGTCTCCCTGTCACTGAAGACAGGTTTAAAAAAATCTCATTTTTTCACTTGAAACAAAATGCTCTAAGATAGCGTGATATGTCAGCCATGTCCCTCAGAAGTCATCTGGGCACAGCATCACTTCAGAACAAGCCTGGAGTCCCTGTGTCTTCTCTGGTTCGCACACAGGTTGCAAAAAAGGGTGCAAGCATTTCCTGGAGCGAGCCCGACCTCGGCTGCTGGCTGTGTTTATTCTAGAACAACATAGAGCCTACCAGCTTTGAACTAAAAACATTCATATGTGGATCAGGTGGGAATAATCTATTTTCTGATGGCAGGCTGCTTCTGCAGGCGTTTCTTCTGAACCATCACAATGACTTTCTGAGACAGATACGTCAGCCCATCTTTACAGATGAAGAAAGGAGGCTGAGAAACTGGGTCCCACAGAGGAACAATCTGGGTGGTACATCAGGGACTTGAACCCAGGTCTGTGTCATGAAGACCTTTCCACTAACCCAGCAAAAATGGACAGTGGTCCTCACCTGAATCATCTGAGAAGCTTTTAGGACACACCTGGGCCCATCACTTACCCAAGACCAATTAAATAAAAAGTTCAAGGCTGGGGCCTGCTAATGTTTTAGAAGCTCCTGGATTATCCTAAAACGAAGTCGAGGTGAGAACGCTGCTCAAGGGCCTTCTAGTCCCGTACTTGATAGAGATTTATAAGAATCCCCTATAAAGAACAGAAAAGGATAGAGTCCACCCTCCATGTGTCAAAATTGGCCACTAGATAAAGGCGTGGTTGGTGCTTGGAAGCATCTCCTGTTGCACAGAAGTGGCCCCCTGCCCCGTGCATGAGGTTTCCTAAGAACTGTGCAAGAGGCGTGTGTCTGGCTCAGCCGTCCATACTGGAGAAATGAACCTGCGAAGACAGGAGGACCCCTGTGCACAGCTGGGCCATTTGGGCTGTCCAGGGAGGAGGAATGAGTTTGTTGGGGGCGGGGCGCTGAACTGCTTCAAAAGCCAGGGGCCAAGCACTGTGAACTTGAACAGGGGGTATCATCCATCCTGCAGACACTTAATTCTCTCACCAATTGTTTTCAGATCCCAGGGAGCATCTCTAAAACCATTCATTCAACTGAAGGAACCCATTATACTGTGCCATTGTGCCTTCACAGTGACCGAAGAAATAGGGGGTTGGAATGAAATTTTCTTAAGATTTTATTTAATTAACTTATTTATTTGAGAGAGAGAAATGAGCAAGCACAAGATGAGGGGCGGGGGCTAGAGGGGAAGGGACAGGGAGAGAGAGAATCGCTCAAGGAGACCCTGTGCTGGGCTTGATCTCATGACCCTGAGATCACGACCTGAGCCAAAACCAACAGCTAGATGCCTAACGGACTGCACCACCCAGCTGCCCCAAAATGCAATTTTTCTGATGGAAAATCAATAGACTTTTCAAACTTCATTTCAGAGTTCTGTTTTGAAAAAGCAGCCAATGTTACATTAAATTTACACCACAGGCAGCCAATTCAGAAGCCTCCCCTCGAGTGGCAACATCTCTCACGGGTGACCTAAGATTGTGGCAGCTCCTCAGGAGTAAGGTCCTTGTCCTTATGCAGTGGACCAGGGCTGGCGGGAGGGAGGGGAGGCTAAGAGTCAGCCAAGCCTCAGCCTACTCACTATGAGAATGAATCCCCACCATTCTGTTCTTCGGGAAATGAAGAGATACTACCCCCAAGTACCAGGGAGACAGAGGTTGGGGAATTTCATCCTCAGGGACCACAAGAGGACAAGCCTCCCAAGCTCTTGTGTTTCTGTAGGAGGTAAAGGAGGGAGATTTGAGGAGAGAAGAAAAGCAAAGCTGGAGGCACCTTGGGCTATCCTTAGGCCTAAGCCAGTTCGGATGGATGGGGTAGGGCAGCTGCGCTGAACTTCATGACGGAGGAATTTGCCCAAGTTCACCAACACTGGAAGATTTCGAGCCTAGGCCTGGTCTGACCTGAATGGTCTTGGGGATTCATTGAGTCCATGGACTTCAGGGACAACTAAAATGCCTTGTCCCTTCATGTGTTAAAAACAAAAGGAACTTAATACACTGCTGTTCCTCGGAGGAGCTGATGTGGGCGCTGGGCGGGAAGAACAGGCACAGGGCCTGGACGGTGACCCAGATGGGGTTGGGTTTCTTCAGGGAGTCGAAGTGGACTGTGAGGGAGAAAATGCGGGATGACTCCAAAATGTCTGGCCGGAGCAACCCCAAAGCAAGCCGTCGCCTGTAAAGGAGATGACGGACTGCGTGTGTGCAGGTGGGAGGCAACAGGGGACTGGAGCTCAGTGTTAGTCATTAGAATTCTGGGAGGTCTGTTCGGCTCTTACAAAAAGCCATCACGCGTGTTAAGCACAGCCCAGGAGGAACTCAAGAAGCCTTGCCGCCGTCTTCGTCATCTTCTCACCGCTCTGCTGCCGCTCCAGCTTGAATCCTGTAGGACTTGGGTCTTCAGGGAAAGCCAGAATCCACTGACTCTCTTATCTGATTCACGGCCATGGGCTATCTCTCCCCATGAGGAAGGCGGTGGGGCTTCCTCCCCAGGCCATCTCAAGCCTAGGGAGAGCAGCAGCTGACCACCTGGAAGTCGCCTTGCATTCAGGACCTTGTGCAAGAGGGAAGCTGACTCAGGCCAACGTCACGCTGCAGCTTTGAACTTCAACCCAGGGCCCCAAGCGGAAGTGTCAGCAAGTACCACTCTGTTCTCTGTGAATCAAAACACATTCATCTTCTTCCCAGAGCAGGGCTTATGACTACAGAAAGGAATCTGGGTCATACGGCGGGGCCCTTGTCTATTCAAAGAGGAGGAAATGGGGACCAAATTATGGGAACGCACTGACACAATATCACATGGCCAGTTAGTGGTGGACCTAAGATGAGGTAAGGTTCTTGATGTCCCATCCTCCCTACTACATAGCTGTTTCCCAATGGCACCAGGGGCACCAGGCTGGCTCAGATGGAAAAGCATGTGACTCTTGATGTCAGGGTCGTGAGTGGAGGCCCCATGTTGGGCATCGAGCTTGCTTTAAAAAAAAAAAAATGGAGTGGAATCATTTGCCATAGATTTCTGTTTCTTGGTAAAATGTTTTTTATCATTGTTGTAAGATCATGTTATAAGCTCTTTGAGAGCAGGAATTCAGTTCAGTTCAACGTTCTGGTTTTCTGCAAGTTGCTTTCTAGACCCTGGTGCTCAGAAGCATAGCCCATGCAGTCTCTTCCCTGAAGGGTCCCCTGAATCCCCTGCCCGTGCAGATGCTAGAAAATTTCCGAAGAGTGAGACACCTGGGTGGCTCAGTGGATTGGGCCTCCGCCTTCGGCTCAGGTCATGATCTTGGGGTCCTGGGATCAGGCCCTGCATCGGGCTCTCTGCTCAGTGGGGAGCCTGCTTCCCCCTCTCTTGCTCTCTGCGAGCCTCTCTGCCTACTTGTGTCTCTCTGTGTGTCAAATAAATAAACAAAATCTTTGAAAAAAAAAGAAAAAGAAAATTTCCAAAGAAAAGAATACCCAGCTATCTCAGATGCCCTTCTCCTTGCTACCAATACCTCCCTATAAAGAGAAACGTACCCCTTCCCTAGATGTTCTAAGGCATAACCTTCATACCACAATGTTCTTAATCTTTTGGACAGAAGAGGAAGTTCATTGTACAAAAGATTGGGGGTGGGGGGTGAAGATGATAAAGACAGTGTAGGCTTCCAGTAAAGGCACAACAGCTTCTGTTGAACCAACTTCCTGAAAGATAAGAGTGATAAACTCCTGACAAAATCATGTTTTCAAAAAAACCTATTTGGAGTCACTGGAGAGTGGTCCAAAGCAGACAGAGCCTGGAAGGCACTCAGCCTCTGAAAGAAGTCAAGCTGTGTATGCTGAGAGCCACATATACGTCAGTTATCCCCCTGAGGACAATCCACAGTCTTCATGACACGGAGAGACCATAACTGAAGTGGAAGCCACCATTACTGTGTTGAGGTAGCAGAAGGCCTAACTGGGGCTGCCAGACTGGCTAGAATTTAAAGAGGAAATCCAGGAAAAGAGGGAGCGACAGTTGGGGGCCTCAAAAACTGTAAAGGAACCTCAGATTCTTGGCTGATTCCAGAATTATCGATGTGTGGGGAGACCCCAAGGTGCCACAGAAAATAGTAGCCGGGAGGCTAAAAGAGCAGAGCAAATATGTCTGTGCTGTGCCACAGAAGAAACCGAGTTTATTTTACTTTTTTAAAGATTTTACTTATTTGTCAGAGAGTGTACAAACAGGGGGAGCAGCAGGCCAAGGGAGTGGCAGACTCCCTGTTGAGCAAGGAGCCCAATGCCGGACTCAATCCCAGGACCCCAGGATCATGATCTGAGCCAAAGGCAGATGCTTATCTGACTGAGCCACCCAGGCACCCCAGAAATTTAGTGTAGAGTTTGAGACCTATTATGCTGTCTGCTTGAAAAAAAAAATCACTATAATATTCAGAGGAGGATAAAATTCAGTCTCTATAGCATTTATAATACAATGTTAGTATATAATTCAAACACTGCTGGGCATGAAAGGGAACAAAGTATCTCAGTCAAAAGAAAAATCAATCAAAAGAAACTGACTCCCATATGCATAGATGTTGGAGTCGGCAGACAAGGACTTCAAGGTAACTTTTATAAACATGTTCAAAGATTTAAAGGAAAAGATGATCACAATGAATTTGAAAATGGAGACTTTAAGATGAGAAATGGAATTTTTTTCAAGAACTGAAGAATCGGATTCTAGAACTGGAAAGCATATCCAGTTGAAATAAAAATTTTCCTAAATGTGCTTGACAGCAGACTGGAGGTAGTGCAGGAAGGGCAATAAATTTAAAAAGAAAAAGCATCCGATTTGAAGGAAAGGATGTTGCCAAAAAGAACAAAGCCTCTGTGATTTCTGGAGCAACACAGAAGGTCTATCATACATGCAATTAGAATCTCGGAAGCACCAGAGAGAGAATGACAAAGAAAAAAAATACTTGAAGAAATAATGGCTGAAAATTCAGTAAACTCCGTGGAAACCATCAATTTAGAAATCAAAGGTGTTCAGCAAATCCCAGGCAGAATAAAGAAAATTGCACTTAGGTACATCATGGACTGTTTAAATATAAAGAGAAAACCTTGAAAGCCACCAGAGAGAAAAAGACATTTTAACCAGCGAACAATGTCAAGAATGGATGCTTGCCTGTCATCAGAAACACTGGGGGACAGAAGACAGTGGGTCATCTATAAACTAGAAAGATGTCAGCATCCTTTCGGACTACTTCAGAAGCCATCCTTTAACCCCTACTCTCCTCTCTCCCTGTTTCTGCTGCTTGACTTGGAGAGCACTGGAAATGCGTATGGGTGCCTCTGCATGTTTAGTTCTATACAGTTTTATCACACACGTGGCTATTTTATTTCACTGTTTTTTTCTAATAGATATTTATGAGCATAAGACATCATTTGGGGCACCTGGGTGGCTCAGTCAGTTTAGCGTCCAACTCTTGGTTTCAGCCCAGGTCACGATCTCATGGGTTGTGAGATGGAGCCCCGCATCAGGCTCCACGCTCAGTGCAGAGTCTGCTTGAGATTCTCTCCCTCTGCCCCTCCCTCCACTGACACACCCATACACATGTGCATGCACTCATGCCCTCTTTCTCTCTCAAATAAAGAAATCTTTTTTTTTTTTTTTAAGACAGAGTTTTATGCTAAAGAATTTATAGTCTGGTTAGGAAGACCAAAGAAACATGTAAGAAAAGTGAAAAATACACATTTAAGAAATGGTTTGGTTTTGTTTTGTTTAGCTTTTCTATTGAATGTAATTTATATGCAGGAAAGAACAAATTTTAAGTGTACAGCTTGATGTTTATATATGTGTACACTTAGATTAAGATGGAAAAACTTTCATCACCCCAAAAGGCTCTCTTGCACCCCTTCCCAGTCAGTGCCCACAACCAGAGGCAACCGCTAGTACAACTTCTATCACTAATGTTAAATTTTGCCTGTTGTTATACTTAATGTACATGGACTCATGGGTTTCTTGTGCCTGATTTCTTTTGTTAACAAAACATCTGTGAGTTTCAGCTATGTTCTTGTTGGTATTCGTGCTCAATTCCATTTCACTGTTGTGTCGTGTTCCATTGCATAAATATCTCATGATTTATTTGTCCATTTACCTATTGATAGACATTTGGGGCTATTAAGAATTAATAGTTTGGGGCTATTAAGAATTAAAATGGTATGGATATTATTTTTTTAAGATTGATTTTTTTTATTTTAGGGAGATTGAGAGAGAGAGTGGAGGGGTGGAGGGAGGACAGAGGGAGAGGGAGAAAATCTTAAGCAGGCCCTGTGCCCAGGCAGAGCCTGACGTGGGGCTTGATCTCATGACCCTGAGATCATGACTTGAGCCAAAATCAAGAGTCAGTCACTTAATCGACTGAGCCACCCAGGCACCCAACTATAAATATTATTATGCATGTCTTTCGCTGGGCATGTGCAACATTTCCTCTGGATATGTACCAGAAACAGCATTAATGGGACATAGGAGCAACATATATTCAGCCCTAGTAGACACTGCTAAACAATTTTCCAAAATGGATGAACCATTTACCCTCCTCTCAATGATAGTGGAGGGTTCCCATTGCCTCACATGCTTGCCAACACATGGTACTGGTGGTCTTCTAATTTAAGTCATTCTGGTGGATGCATAGTGTTACCTGGTTGTGGTTTTAATTAGCGTTTCCCTAATGGGTAATGATGTGCGTTGTCACGTGATCCCAGCATCTAGTGCAGACTGCGACAGAGAGGAGGGACTGTGTGTGTGTTGGGTTAAGCTGAGTCAGCTCACTTCTGGTACCGCGTTCATCACCCTGTAATTCTGCAGAGAGACCATGGCACAGACTTTCTCAGGAGTGAACATCGGAGGTTGGTGGGAAATAGAACTATCCCCCGCCTTAACGTTCTGCCTTGGAAATAGGGACAGTATGTCTTCATCATTCCTCCAAGGGAACGAGTCCTGGGTATTGTCCTAGCATTTCACCACTTCCTGGGCGGTGAGATCCCAGGGGACAAGCCCTATAAATTGGCCACAAGAAGGAAAGTGGCTCCAAGTTGATTATAGCAAGATGGTAGCACAACTCAGGTGGGAAGTCAGGTCACCTGGCTGAAGCGAATCCCATAGCTGATCTCCTAGGATACGGAGTCACAGGCAAGCTCCACCTGTGGTCTCCAAAGACCACCCTCCCTGGGGCTGTCCTGTTTAGGACAGTAGCCTGTTGCCAGGTGGTAGATAAGTGGAAAGCAGCTGCCTTTGCCTTGGGCCCTGGATTGGAACGACTGCTTTTCATCCCCACCTAGATATTAATCACTTTGCAAACTGCCAGCCTATTGCCAGCTGCATTCCTTGACGGCGCATGTTTTAATAAGGCCTGAGCACTGCTGGCAGGCCCGCAGACAATGTGTGGATTCCCCAGACAGGATTACAGATGGGGCTTTTCTTTGTTGCACTAGGCCTGGGAGTTGGTGTGCATTTCTGCTCCAACGCAGCATCTCCAAGGAGGCTTTCACTTTCTAAGAAGGATGCTACCCACTGCGCTATTCAGCGTGGGTAAATGAGAAAATGGGTTAATAAAATACATGCTAGAGAAAAAGAAAATAAGATTAGGGGGCTGCCGTTTGGGCTGAGAGTGCTTTTTTGGGCTCCAGGAAAAATAGAACAAGATGATTATTTTTTTTTTTCGGCCCAAAGGACGTCATGCCCAGAACACCACCACTAATCCAATTTCCCTGCTCTAATAAGCATTTGATCAACACTTCTTTAAAAGTTCAATTCTCATACTGACTAGCCGACCAGTTCCCCTAGTTATTGATATGTGTGTATAGATCTATTTTCAGTTTCTTTGGCAGAACCACACGATGCTGATCTGCCCGGACATGAGAATGGGGGGGCGGGGGAGGGAAGGTATGTTTCATCGCATTCATATTCCGTAACTACAGTTTGAGGTGAGGAGGGTCTCACTTTTAATGACCCAAGAGCCTGGGAGGTAATTAAGAGTCATTCAGGGGGTGCCTGGGTGGCTCAATGGGTTAAAGCCTCTGCCTTCGGCTCAGGTCATGATCCCAGGGTCCTGGGATCGAGCCCCACATCGGGCTCTTTGCTCCGCAGGGAGCCTGCTTCCTCCTCTCTCTCTGTCTGTCTCTCTACCTACTTGTGATCTCTGTCAAATAAATAAATAATTTTAAAAAAATCTTTAAAAAAAAAAAGAGTCATTCAGGTAGTGTGGACATAGAAAGTCAGCAACCAGCACTGAGTGCCCGGCCCTCCCCAGCTTGATTAGAGTTAACTTTGTGTGGTGACCAGGCAGGGATAATTTTTCTCCTTAACCAGGGAAGGGGCAGGGGAGAGAAGGTACCGGGAAGCTAAGAACTGAAGGTTTCGTCAGTTAAGACTCTTTCCCAAACTTTCAAGCTGAAAAGGTTTTTGAAGAGTTTCAAGCATGTTTTTGCAAGACATTAAAAAAGAAGAAAGGTTAAATATAAAAACTGGAGTTTGGCAGGCAGTATTCCCTGAACTCAATGCATTGCTTGTGGTATTTTGAAAAAAGAAAAGAATTTTGCTTTGAAAATGTCATACTCCAAAGAAGTTTTTGTAAGTTATTTCTAGGGGAGTTGACTCCTATTTACTTGAATGGATGATTTGACTGTTCCTTTAAAGATATTTCAAACTGTTCCAAACAGTTTCTCTCTCTCTTTTTTTTTTTGAACAACAGAAGGCCTACCCTACACAATGTTCCAGTAAAACAGGGTAGGAGGGAAGACATTTCCATTTCAATGGAGAAATAATAATTAGAAAAATGTTAAGATGCTCGGGCTCACGCCCGATAATCTTCTCAAAAGATATAGAAACATATGCCGTTCAGCCAGCCCCGGAAACCACCCCCCCGAGATGTGAGGCCAGCAATCGGGAAACTTCAGGGAAGAGGGGCCACTGGGCCATCAACACAACTGTTCTAGAAAAAGAACTCGGCCTGTGTATATTCTTCTACCTCCAATGGCCCCATTTCCTCCTCGCCTGCGGGAGGTGCTCAGGGAAGAGGGGATGAGCTGTCAGGTGTCCGACTAGTCTCCCTTCGAGGCAGGGGACAGGGCGGCATCAAGCCCTTCGTGCTCCGGCAGGTCTAATAAGGAGGCCAGCAGAAGTGGGTGGCACTGGCAGGGGCGAGGCACCTGGAGGGGAGGGAGAAAACATCTGCGTGGGAAGGGGGACGAGGCAGCAGAGGGTGATTGTGACGGACAGCGAGAGGGGCTATTACCACACTAGCAACACCACGATTATACTGAGCGATGTCAATTACCTGTTCTTTTCCACATGGATCAATGATGCTCAGAGGATATTTTTGCTGAAAGATACTTTGGAGATGGTCTCGTCCAAACCCCTTACTTCACCAGCAGACGTAGAATTTAAATGGCTTGGCCGAGGTCAGGGGGCCAGCCGGTGATATGCGTGACTGAGCTGCTCATCTGGCCTGGGACACGGGGGAGCATTGTGATAGATAGGGCGCCTGGAGTGCCCGGCTCACCCTCCTCTAGTGGGGCTTTGCTCTTAGTACAGTGCCCAACACACAGTAGGGGCTCAGTGGATGTTAGTGGAAATAAACAGTGGACAGCCTCCTCGGGTGAGCCACACATCCACTCCCGCCAAGAGCGAAGGCCAAGGCAAGTGCACAAAACTCACAGCTTCCAGCGAAGATCATGGTAAAGTCAATCCGTTGGCTTCTATCAGGAGACTGGAGTTACTGGCGTCCAGGTGGGACAGGACAACCTCTGCAATTCACTCAGTCTATTAGGACATGCATCGGCGCCGCGGCTCAGGTCCCCTCTCGGCTCATCCCGTGTTCTTTGTGCCAGCATTCAAGTTATGCCCTGGTCTTGTGTTTGCAATGAGCCGTGGAGACCAGGCAAGCTCGAGAGGGTGCACGGAAGTAGATTCCTCACAACTACTAAGCAGACAGAGCCATTCGTTCAGTAAGGATCAGATTCCGCTGGGAAGGAAGGTCTGTGGCGGTTTGGGGGTGCTTAGTCCCCCTGGGTGTGGCATGTCGCCAGCAGTTTGAGAACTTGGTGGCATTTTGGTTCTTCTAAGTTAAGAATATCTCCTTCACTTTCGTTGCCTCTTCTGTAGCTTCTAGGGCCAAGGATTCCCCAATTCTGAACTTCCTTCTCTTCCCCTCTCTTGGGGCTCATTACTGGCAATGCCTGATAGAATCCGGCTGCATTTCCCGGCTTTACCAGTAGGTGCCCCCATCCAGCACCTGGGGGACCTCCACTTGCACCTGAGGTTGGCCACTTCCATTCAATAAAATGACTCAGCATCCGATTCTGATAATCCTCCAAGATTAGGCTCTTGTAAAGCAAAGGCGACTGTAGTTCTCCTCACTCCCCCACCTTCTGACCAACAGCAAGTCTGCAATGGTCCGTGGCCATGACCACGACCACGTCCTGGTGCCCATCGTGTTCTTGGCAGAGGGCTTGGATCTGAGGATGCGAAGGGAGATGTGGTCGCCACTCTCAAGAAGCTCGCAGGCTTCAGGGCTACGTGAAATCCGCTCAGTCTCCTCCATTTGGGGGCACACAGAGCAATTAGTGGGAAAATAACAGTGGGTGTAGTAAGCCCTTGCTACAATATGCCGAAGACACTCCAACTGCCCCTGATACCGCAGCAGTTCTACGAGACAGGGATTTCCCCCACCCATTCCCCATCCCCTGCTGCCATCCTACAGGAGAGGAAATGGAGACACAGGTCGGGTAACTCGTTCCAAGAAATGTCCTCAGCCAACGTGCGACAGAGCGAGGTGTAGCTGCTCCAAAAAGCCAGCTTCCTGGGGCCGCGGGTGTGACTCCGTCTGGGTCTCTGGATCTGAAGTTTATTCTTTATTTCCACAGAAGTGAAAAGCATTCTGGAGTGTTCCTCCTGCAACCCCTCACCTGTGTGCATGCGAACACACACATACACACACACACACACACACACACACACGCACACACACACACGCACACACGCACCCCCATGTCCTTTGAGAGCTGACCTGGGGCTTGTTTCTCCTCTGAGGACCAAGGCTTGTTAAGAAGAATGTCCCTGGCCTTGGGCCCTCTCCTGCCTCCAGCAAAGCCACCTCTAACAGAACTTGTTCCTGACACCGGCTCTGATCACATGGGAAGCCTTCCTCTCTGAAAGCAACATGAAAAGACAGCCTTTCACTTGGTTCCTGAAGTAAGACTCTTTGGAGAACCTTCTTGGTAAATACAGGTTTAGCTTCTCTTGATAATGAACATCCAGTTTCCTCCTGCTACAGAAATGTTTGTCACGGTGAGAAGGAAAGAAAGGAAGGAAGGAAGGAAGAAAAGAAAAGAAAAGAAAGAGAAGAAAAGAAGAGAAAAGAAAGAAAGAAAGAAAGAAAGAAAGAAAGAAAGAAAGAAAGAAAGAGGAAGGAAGGAAGGAAAGAAGGAAAGGCAAGGTGTGGAGGGGAAATATTGGTATACCCCAAAGGGAGATCTGGACAGGGACAGGGGAAGAATCAAGCCAAGCCCTGACCCCAGGCCCCCAGAGCATTCAGGGTTGCCCTTCCAGACTCCCAGGTTCTCTGCCCCAGCCCGGAGCCCTCTCCCTGCACCTGACTGCCCAGCCCCATCCAGTTGAATTACATATCAGGAGCCCCAACTAGACTTGCACAAAACCAACCATTAAAAATAGACCTCATATCCTGTCTTCCTTTTGCGAGGAAAGAACACCGAGAGAAATGTTTCAAAAGTATTTTAGAATAACCCAGGGCATGCTAAAGCTCTTTCAAAACAAAACAAAACAAAACAAAACAAACCCAGGCCCTCCAGAAGTTCCCCCCGCCCCGACTCCCCTTATAAACATCCCCAAGCATCTTGCTTTCCAATGTGCAAAGATCAGAAAACCACTATAAAATGGAAAATCCTGAAGTAAGGACGCGAGATTACGGTTATTCCTAATGTGGGCCAATTTAGGCTCACAGTGCCTTTTAAATTTTTTATTTCTTCACAGTAGAAATGTTTAAGCCCTTGTATTTCTGGCAAAAAATGCAAATGAAACCCTCCAATTCAAGTAGAAGTCCCTCCAGGGTCTGCACAAATCATATTATAAAGCAGCTTTTATGTATCTAGAATAATTACACTTGATTTGAAGAAGTTTGTTTTTCGTTAAGCTAACTTTAGCTCGATTCTAATTGGGAGCAGACGCAATGCAGCATCCCAGGCTAGAGAACCTTTGCTCACATAGAAATGTGCATGTCTGCATGGCCGCGGCACGTCAGAGATAAGCCCAGAAATGGGGACACCCACCACCCCACCTCGCAGTGGCTCGAGCGCCCCCACATTTCGGCGACTTCTTATTCGCAGGGCTGGTGTCACCTGCCCCTGTCAACGGGGGAGTCACTGCCTCAGACTCCCGTTCACACCCTCGGTCCCAGCCCCGAGTGACCTTCCCATATCCGTGACCCTTCTGGTTCCTTTAAACCCAAGAACCAGAAGAGTGACCTGGAAGAAATGAGGGCTGGGGCAGTTGAAAAACTCTCTCCCAGAAAAAGCTCAGTCCCTGGGAGAGGAGGGCCCCTAGGCCTTTGGAGAAAGTATGAGAAACATTTTGATCTTTGCACATAAACCACTTTACTTTTCAAAACCTCTGCTTCTGCTTTTTCCCCTTTCCCAGAGCACAGCTGAAGTGTGTGTATAAATAAGATAGAAGAAGTAAAAACCCAAGGCCGAGGTATTTTGAAACCAAACCCAAGACAGGCTCCTTTCAAACCCTCATCCGAAGGGTGTATGCACTGGGGTCTCGAGGCTCTTGGTCCTTCTTCCCAGCTGGAGGGCCCAACCGAGTCATTCCCAGGAACACGAGAATGTGCAGCCATTGCTTCCTGTCTGAACAGACTTGGGGAGTCACCAGCTGCCTCCCTTAAACCAGGAGCACCATGAAACCCAGGCCCCTGAACCCAGGCCACAGGGTCCAGCGCTGGCCCTGAGTTCAGAGAGCCCCGCAGTTCCCAGGCAAAGGGCAGGCCTGTCTGACCCACCACCTCCTCCCTGCCAGGCCTTCCTCGGTCTGGGCTTCCCACCCTGCACTCCACACCACCACCCCTCCCGCCCCCAAGATAGACAGACAGACACACACACACACACACACACACACACACACACACACGGCAGGGGGAGACGTTGGCCCTGTGGCCGAAAACACTGTCAGGGCCTAGCAGATGGAGAAGGGAGCTTTCCAGATGTGGTGCACAATAAAGTGGGGTTTTATTTTATTGTTTCTTTTTTTAATTAGGAGAGGGGGGGAGCTGTAACCAGGGCGAAATGTGAGCTTTCAAACCGTCGTCTGGCGGTGTGTGTGCATCTGTGTGTGTCGGGCAGAAAAAGAGGTGTGGGCTGCACGGTGGAGGGGCAGACGCCACAAATGTCCCATTTAAAACCGGACGAGGGCTGCATCTCGCTCCCTGAGAGCACTTCTTGCTCCAGCGGGGACCTGGAAGTCAGAAGCCTCCCTTCCCCTGTGTCTGCATCTCCCCGGGTGCAGACGAGCCTTCCAGACGGGACTCAGTGAAATGGACAAATAAAACATGCATTTCCAGTGTTAGTTAGCAGCCCTCTCCCCACATTTTCTTTTTCTTTCTTCCTCTCTCTCTCTCTCTCTAAACAGGCAGCGTAATGATCCAGAAAGAGCTGCTGCTTCAGGGAGTCCAGAAAGACTTAGGAAGAAAAAAAAAAAAAAAATATATATATATATATATATATATATATATATATATATATGGTGTTTTCCCTCCCGATGCTGGGGATCTGTGTGGGGCTGACTTTCGTCCTCGGTGGGAGAACCCGGGATGAAAGTTCCCCTCTCCGACGGCCTCTTTGGGGGACAGATCTTTTTAACAAGCCATTTCCTGGCACATGAATAGTTTGGTCCCCTTCCCCCTTGAACAGTGTTGTGCACCATGTCAGACATCAAAGCCCTAATTAAACCCATTCTTTAATTGTGTCTTTTTGCTTCATTACTTTCTCTCCTCCTTTGATGAGGGCCGCACCTCTCTGATCGCCCCTAAAATCATCCCTTTCTCTTCATTTTCTAGAGGATCCGGGAACTGATCGCCCTGCTGCTGTTTTGGGGTCCCCCCCCATTTTTTTTTTCTTCCGCAAGTAGGGGCAGCTGTCCCATCCCTGCCCCACCCCCACCCCCCCAGGCAGGCCAGTGGTTAAAGGGATATTCACACCTTTTCCCTCCCGGCTCCGCTATTCTTATGAAGTTTCCATTGATTATTGTCCTGCGATTCCTTGGTCCAGTCATAGATAAAAGGATAATGACTTCAAAGAGAAGAGTTAAGAGTTTAACCCCAAGCTAAGAGAGTGGACAACTAGATAATTGAGGGTAATAACCCATCACAGACTTTCAAAGGATCGGCGGGCGAGCTCTCAGGTGGCTTTAATTTTATTAACATTTGTAGCCCCTGACTTGAGAAGACGGTCTGGAGTCCTTACGGAGCTTCAAAGCTGCAGGTAACACTCTGCCCCGCCGGGAACCTGACATCAATTTGGGCCCGAGCGCTCCCCTCCCAGGATGGCAATGATGGCTGCTCACCCCAAACCACAGACCCCAGAAACTCGGGGCCAGGGGTTGGGGTGGTCCGTGAAAAGATCAAAGGTCCCACTCAGCCCCCACCTCTTCACGATGGCAACTGAGAATTCAAATCAAATGAAGACACGTAAAAAGCGCAAGGGTTTTGGGGGTGGGGTGGGGATGGAAACTGGGGCGGGCTTTACGGAGGCTGGGGGTCCTGGTGTCCTCGGAGCCCAAATCCTTCAGTGCTGGTGGGGGAGGGGGGTCGGGGGTCGGACAGCGGGAGAGAGAAGGGCTCGAACCCTCGGGGGGGGGGCAGCGTTTGGGGGGTGGAATGGGACCCCCGGTGGGTGCCCCTCCTCAGCTGAGGCTTCTCTCAACCTCTCATGTCTCCTCTGAGAAGCCCCTGGCATTCCCAGAGAGAATCAGGCCGGGCCACCAGGCCAGCACCTGTTTTCTGGTGAGGAAGGTGGGGTGACTTGCCCTGAAGGCAGCAGCCAACCAGGAGTAGCAGAACCAAGAGCTCTGACCCCGGTAGCTACCGAGGGATGAGCAGACAAGACCTGGGGAAAATGAAGGGAGACTTGCCTCGACATCTAGTATAGACATTCGCCACATCCCCCGATGGCATTTGTGCGGAAGCTCTGGGTCGCCGCCCGGCTCTGCGCACCTGGCCCGGCATTGAATGGCGGTGGCGGAGGGGGTCACGCCCCAACCCCGGAATCATGGCACGGATCGCCCAGCTCGTCTCCCGACCCCATCCCCCGGGTTGGAGGGGAGCTTGGTAGCCTTCCAGGTCACTGCGGTTGGAGGACTGCCCTGTGCGTGGCTGCGGGCTGTCCTTTTGGCCGTTAGAAGTTTAACAATAGGCCTTTGAAATGGATCGACACTTGAACAGCTGCCCGCTTGGGGCAGGGCTCTCCGATTGCGCTCTTGGGCCTGTCCCCGTGGGGAGGCTGGGCCCCCAGGGAGGTTCATGGAATCCCTTCACCCCTGCCAGCACCCCTCAGCCACGCCGGCCCCTCTCCCCGTCCCGGGCTTCTATAGAGAGCCATCTGTGTCCCCCGAAGGACCAGAAAATGCAGCCTGGGCCACCAGGGCTGACACAGCACTTGCCACCCAGTGCCCTGTAAAGATCCCCCCATGAGCACGGAGGGCTCAGCCCTAGTTCTGGGGCAGTGGGTCTTCGCCGGCCTGAGACCACCTGACTGCAACCACCCCCCATCCGCCTTCACTGACGTTCTTGCAAAAACCTTCCCTCAATGCCCCCGCCCCGGGAGGGTTGGCAACTTCTTAAGCTGTACCCCAAATTCCTAAAGGGGAAGCACTTGCTTGGGCCTCCGGTGGAAGGGTCCAGGCGAGCAGGAGACGGCGGGGGTGGGGGTTCCCCTTGGCACCTCTGGTCAAACCTCTTGGGCAGCAGCCTCCCCTTTGCAGAAAGACCCCCTAGGAGGAGATGGGCAGCACGCGGAACCGGGGACCGGATAGCCAGCTGTGCCCCGAAGTTTTGACACACATAGTCCAGCCAGTCGGCCCCCCAGAGACTCCCTGTGACCACAGAGGGGTGGTGCGCCCCCCCCCCCCCCCCGAGTTACGCCAGGGAGAAGCCAGCAGCCAGCTCTCTGCCTGTGGTTTGTTCTTAGAAAATTAGGATGCATTTTCAGCATAGCCTGATAGGCGGAAATGATGTATGTGATTTGTTCCAATCCCAAGTTTTCAAACAATCATCTGCTGATTTTGATATTGTATACGTAGCTGCGCGAGGCTATAGAAAAGAGCCCTTAGGGGGAACTGGAAACACGCTTAGTGTGGCCTGTCCCTCCTGCCCCGGGAGGCTGCGGGGACTCCGTCTGCATTCTCTTACGCAAAAAATGTGCCTCAGGTCAGGGTCCCGAGTCCTTGGCTCTGCGACAGAACGCATCCTTGTGGGACACTGGGTGCTGGGACTGTGAGTATCGCCAACCTTTGATTTTCATGATGCTGTAATCCAGATGTCTTCGGTTAGACACATGTGAGGTGTATTGGAATCAACCCAGACTTTGAAGTCAGACAGGCATGTGTTCAAGTTCAGACTGTGCCACTTACCGACCAGCTTGGCTTGGACAAGCCCCTCAGCCTCTCGGATCCTTGATTCCTTGGGTGGTGTGTGAGGAAACATAGCCACCTGTTAGCCGGGTGTCAAGGCCACCAACCCGGACCGGGCACCTGCCTGGGTAAAGTTCCGGGGGTGTAAGAGTGAAGACATTTCATCCTTGCCCCTACAGAGCTTAGGGTCCAGAGCTGTGGGTCCAGACTCCTTTCTGCCCAGTACAATGGGGACTTAGATGCAGACATGGGCATCCACAGAGAACCTGACTCACCAGGGCTCTCCCGGTGAGATGGGGCACAAATCCCAATGGAGAAGCTCTCCATGGCTGTCCAGGACCTGGACAGGACCTCCCTGACCATTCGGGTGTTCCAGTCACAGTTTTCATTTCTTTTTTCCCCTGCAGCCTTGAGGGTCCAAGACAAGTAGGCTCTGGACATGGGCCTGGGGCACAGATTTTAATGTTTTAGAGGGAGCCGTTCTGCTTGTGGGTCTCCCAGGAAGAGGATGCAGAAGGGTCCTCCAGAGAAGGAGGGAGCAGGGTGGGGGGTTCCCAAGCCGTATCACGCACAGGGCTGATTTTCTCCAAGAAAAGCAATGGCTTCTCTGCGCCATTCTACAGGAGGTGAGGTTAACTTTTAATTAACTGACTCTGGAGCCCCTTGGAAGTCTGGCCTGGCCCTGGAGGCTGGCCAAGTGTGTTTGGCTGGCCAGGGAGGCAGAGCAGGGAGCGGGCTCTGGACCTGGTTAAACTTCTCAAAGCCTCACTCGCTGGCCTGCTTTGATCTCTATCCTCAAGTCTGAAGAGGTAACTCAGATGCTCCGTGATGAATTGCATTTAGTGGAGATCACGTGACTTCATGGTGTCTGTGGCTTGTAGGGACAGACCCGGGTCTCTGTCAGCATCCCGCCTGTGGGTCAAAGTTCTGCCCCGTGCACATTTTCATTTGCGTGAAGCCGGTGAGGGCCTCCGTCAGCCTGCCCGTGATGTGCGGCGAATGTCGCTTTCCTCCCTTCCTGCCCACGTCTGACATTACTCACCATTTCGGAAGTGGCGTGTGCTTGAACATTCTTGGAGAACTTTCCCAGGGTAGATTCCTATTTTTATCCCTATGACAGTCTTGGAAATGGGCAGGGCAGGTAAAGCCATCCCGGTTATGGGAATAAAGGGCACTGAGTCAGCGACAGATAGGGACGCGCCCTTGCTCCGTGTTCAGATAACTAGTCCGTGGCAGCCCGTGGATGGGAACCCAGCCCCAACTCTTGCTGGGCAGCCCTGGTGTAGCCAACAATGAGGTTCATGGTTAGTTCTGGGCTCAATCTGGGGTCACCATTCCTTTCCCTGCCGTGTCTCTTGCCCCTTTCACAGCCGAGAGGTATCTTCTAGAGCCATGGGGGTCCCCATAATCCTGGTGACAAAGCTGATGCTGGGAGTCCTAGTTTGGACTTTTATTCACCTTCTGGATCTGAACCATCTAAGGTCTGCTGAAGCACAAGTTGCTGGCTAATTCTGAGGCTCACGGGACATACTGGGAGTCCCGGGAGGTCTCATCACCCACTAAAGCAGATAACTAAAACTCAGCATTCTGGCCTCCGCCAACCCCTACCTCCCTCAGGCACCTGCTTTGCCTACAAGCTCTGAGAGTACAAGGTGCCCTCATCCCTTCTCCTATCCCCGAGGCCTTCACCAGTGACGAACAAAGGCCAGGGCAGAAATACCCCAGCTCCTTCTCTCCAAACCGGTGAACCAAATTACTGCCCTGGGGACACTGATGGACATCATGCCCTCTGCAGGCCACCACCGCCTCCCCTCCAGACTTCCCCTGAGACTATTTCCTAGTCATTCACCTGAACTGCCATCTCAGGATCAGCTTCTGGCGAACCCAACCTAAGAAAGTCGCTGGAACAAAATGTAAACCTCTCACGAAACATGCCACCTTAGATTACCGTGGCCTCCCACTGAGGTCCTGGCTTCCTGCCTCCCACCCCCCCATTAGACCCAGCGCCCCCCCAGCACTCCCACAAGGAGGTGCGTCCTGAGAGCTCGATGACGTAGCTCCCCCGCTAGCTGGTTTCTCTGTAAAGTCAAGGTCATACTCTACACCAGAACGTTCGGTTTCCCCTTGCTTTGGCCACGCCCACTCCACTCTGGACAGCCGCTTGCCTGGCACGTTGTGGGCTCCTGAGATGCAGTCCTGCAGGCAGCTGGATCAGAACCCTTTGCTCAGGCTCTTTTGCTTTCCAGGGCTGTGCTGCTTACCTTCCTCCGTCTGGTTCTGCCCCTTCATCATCTCATCTAGGGCGGGCCCTGGAGCCCCACGCCCCAGCCCGCAGCACCCAGTGGACATCCTGGCTTTGGCTCTTCCCCTGTTCTTCCTATGTCATCTGCTTCTCTGTTTCCCTCTCAAACTCTTAAAGCACAAAACCAGTGTCTGGCCATCGCGGACACCGCCCCTGAGCCTAAGACGGTGCACGACACGGGGCAGACCCCTCCCGATGTGGGTCCGACTGACCTGCCCATGGTCTTGAACCTGATGGGGTACAATGAACTGTGCCCCGCCCCATTTACGTGCGGAACCCCTAAACCCCCAGAAGATGGCATTTGGAGCCTTTAGATGAGGTCATGATGGTGGGACCCCTGCGATGGGATCCGTGCCCTTATTAGAAGAGGAAGAGAACAGAACTCTCTCTTTCTCTCTCTCTCTCTGTCTGTCTCTCTCTCTCTGCCATGTGAGGATATAGTGAGATGGTGCTTGTCCATGGCCAGGAAGAGAGTTCTTCCCAGGAACTGAATGGGCTGGAACCTTGATCTTGGATTTCCAGCCCCCAGGACTGTGAGAAGTGAATTTCTGTCACGTAAACGACGCAGTCTATGGAATTTTGTTATGACAGCCTGAGCGGACCGAGATACACAGGCACAGTAAATCCAAACATAGACATTTCTGAGGAATACCAGAGCAGGTCTCCTGGAATCCAGCATGAAGACTTGTTGGAAATTTAATTGTTTAGGGATGAAAGAAAGAATTGAAGCGTTAATGTTATCGGCGTGTAACAGTGCCAAAGCCATCATCCATTTGCTTTAGATTATCTTGGCCCAGCCCTGTCTGAAAATCAGTGAACTAGCTCCCCAACACCTATACCTGGCCTCCTGAGTCTCCCAAGGGGAAGAGCTCTGGACCTTTCCAAGGATCCTGGTGCAGGTGACAGGGGCGGCCTGCTGGTCTCTTAGACACCGCTGGGCCCGTGAGCTAAGGCCAGGTCTAAAACTGGACTCACAGAGGCTCGCACTCTGTGATCCTGCTTTATTTCTTTTACCTATTCAATTCCACTTCTTCTGTTTCATTTTTAAATTGTATGTATTATTGGCACGTGGTGTGCAGGGGCAAGAGCAAGGCGGGTACCCCTGAGATGGCATAGTGTCAATCCATCCAAGATGCACGCAGGGAGAGGGGCCTGGAGAAGCCATTCTCTCTCCTCTCGAGGCACATGTGGACATCGGCTTCACCTTCCATGGCCCAGAGTCACTGTTTTTCCTGGGGCTTTGAGGTGGGGTGGCAAAGGGGTGGGTGTACACTTTCTTGCTTCTGTCTCGAGCAGAGGGATAAGGTGAGAAGATCCTGCCCCGTCCGCATGCCCCAGGCCACAGAGCCACCCTGACAGCCTCCTGGGGCCCGAGGGTCTCCCCTCGGGGGTGGGGGGGTGCCACCCACCCTTTCAGTGCCAGCACCTTGACCTTGGCCTGGACACCTCTGCCAGCAGCCAGCACTGCCCTTGCCAAGAACTCTTCCCTGTGGTCCCCCGCGCCAAAGGTTTACGGCTCCCCATGGACGGAGGCTGTGTGGTTCCTCTTCAGCACTCAGAGCCCCTTCCTAGGCCTGGGGGGCTCCCTTCCCTCCAAGGCCATCAGGTGCTCCTGGTCCTTGCAGAGGGTTTTTCCAGGGCCCAGAGAGGCAGAGCCCCAGGGGTGCCTTCGGCGCAGAAAGCCCTGGGGACTGGAGCAGAAGAGTTAAGTTCTGGGCTGAGGCTCCAGGTTCAATTCCATTACTTCCTGCCGAAGACACTGCCGCCTTCCCACAGCCATTGACACATGTTGCTTTCATCTGCTTCATTTCAAGACATGCGTACACTTGCTGGAAACTATGCTTAATAGCTAAACTCAAAACATTTGGATTTCCTTTCCTTCTTGACTCTTCGCTGGTATGCTGCGTACTCTCGTGGGTTGGTTTTTTGGGTGGTGGTGGCTTTTTTTTTTTTTTTTTTTTTTTTCTAGCCACCATTTTTAACCCAGCAAAGAGAAGCCAGTGGCTTCCTGGCCAATTGGCTCAGGCCCATCTGCTCCGTGTGGGCTCTCTCATTTCCTGGGGGGGCCATTGGCTCAGGCAGCCCCCTTGTTGTGGTGGTTAGACAGCGTCTCCCAGCCTCTTTCTCTGCCCAGCTCTTCCCCAGGTCAGGGAGAGAACTGGCCTGTGTCATTAGAGAATGGGCAGCGGGTTCTCCGGAAGGTTCCTGCTTCCTTGAGCTTTGTGACTCACGGCTTGGGCCTTCTGAATGGAGCCTCAAGAGTGGAGAGGTGAGCTTCTCTGTCTGGACCCGAGGACTCTGGGGGAACAAACAGGCCCGGCTGCTGGGGGATGGGATCCGGACAAGCCTGCCGCTGGCCAGGACTGGGGTGGAAAGTGGCCGTTGGAAGCAGGCCAACCTCATCTGGTTGGAATTGGGTTCGACATGTGTTTCTAAAACCTGGTCGCAGCCACTCAGCCCTCCCAGAGCCGGGACGGCATTGCGTGTTGACATATGAGCAATCAGACTTCTCCTGGAAGAGCCTCAGAAGTGCCTGGCCTGGGGTGACTGCCCGCTGCTCAGCATGCCCAGCCTCCAGCCGTCTCTCCCTCCAGAGGCTCTGGGACATTTTCCCGTGGGGGCACCCGGGGAGGGAGGGGGAGGGAACGGCAGGCAGCCTGGTTCCCTCAGCGGAAGGGCAGCAAGCATTAGATTGGACCTTGTGTCCTTTTCCTCATCCTGCCCTCCCTGTTAACATTCCCATTTCATGGTCGAGAAAATCGAGGCCCAGGAAAGGCAAAGTGGCGACACTGGGACAGGAGCCCAGGACCGAGGCGTCCCCAGCAGCTTCCATCTGCCTGTGCCATTCTTGCCTTCTCCCCAGGAGCCCAAGGTGCTTGGAGACCCCATATATCCCCCCCTTTTCTCCATGTCACCCACTCTGGGCCTTTCCTGCCCAGCAATCTGCGTTGCAAGCAGGTAGGAAGAAGGTCCTCGGAAGCTGGCAGACGGGTGAACGTGGTCTCATGCATTTCATCCAGGAAGAGAGAACGTTTGGGGCCCCTCTGCTGCCCTCTCCAGTGAGCAGACCTGGCCAGGAGTCTGAGGCAGCAGGACGTGCGGAGAACAAAACCTTCCAGGGCAGAAGCACGTGAGAGGAATGGAAATGCTCAGGGATCACAGGGTCAGAGATGTATCACTCTTACCTGCTCAGGTTCACGGACACAAGATCCCCCGCGGAGGAAATGGACTTCACGTCTGTAAAACAGATGCCACGTTCTCCTCCGTCTCCTTGTCTGCTCCTTCCAGGTTGTTGGTCTTCTGGTGTGCGTGTGCGAGCGTGAGGGGCTGCGTGAGGCAGTGCCAATGCCCGTGCTCTCTCTTGTCTAAAAACGGCGTCGGCACAAAGCAAGCGAGGCCACGCTGCCTTCCAGAGCTGACGTTTCTGAGAGGGACGAGGCTCTGTTGGCCTGTCGGGGTGTCCCCTGCGGGCCCTGGCTGGGGGAGTCTGATGCCAGCGCCGCCAGATGGAGATCTGGGCTGCAAAGCATCCAAATGGCCCTGAACCCCAGCTCTTCCGTAACCCTGGTGAAATGATGCGACGCCAAGCTCATTTAAAATATTTGACCTTCCTGAAGGCTCTCTAAAATGGCAGGGTTGCCAAGGATCCAATGGATCCCCTCTTTGGCAGTGAATTATTTCATTAAAAGTCATACACTGTCATTGCAGAAGCTCCGAAAACACAAAGTAATATTATTCCATTTTAAGGACCAGAGACCCACTTGATTGAACCCAAGGGAAAATAGGGGTGTGTTTGCAAAACACAAGGGGCTTGGGGTGCCCTCAGGGCACGGCCCCTCCCTCTGCCCCTCACCATTTCAAAAGCTCCCCGGCCATGGCAACCATCCCCTCAGCCTCGCTCTGGCCCCTTTCTATAGCTTTGGCTCCCACGGAGCACAATTTTTTCTTTGTTTCTCAGTTCAAATTTCCGAGTTCAAGAGAAAAACCGAACAACCCAGCTCCTCTTTCCAGGCCTGACTCGTCCAGTCGAGTGGCGCCGGCGAGCCCGTGATGGGCCGCCCATGAGTGACTAGGCGGCGTGGGGTTCAATCAGCTGTACCCAAGAAGGGGTAGGGTCACATGGCACCGAATGCCACCATCCAGGCCTGGCAACGCAAGCCCGCTAACACGGTATAAAAAGCCAGAGAAAAATGATCTATAATCCCACCGTCTACAGCTCTAGTCTTTTTTCTATACATTTGCCTGTTTGAATACGTGTTCAATACCACTTTTGCCTCTAGCTTCTTGGAGTGGACTTCATATGGACTTCCAATATCATTGCAACCCCATTACCTTGTATTTATGGTTTTTAAAGAGGGAGAGTGAGGGAGGGGCAGAGGGAGAGAGAGAGAATCTTAAGCAGATTCCACGCTCAGTGAGGAGCCCAACTTGGGCTCGATCTCTTGACCCTGAGATGGTGACCTCAGCCAAATTCAAGAGTTGGGTCTTAACCGACTGAGCCACCCAGGAGTCCCACTCCATTGCCTTTTAGATGACGACATAATGTTCCTGTGTACTGCCCGCGGTGTGTATATGATTTACATAATCGGTCCCCTCGCAGACGTGGATGTTATTTTCAAATCCCTCCTATTATACATAACCCTGAACGTTTGGGGTAGTGTCAGGAACGCACAAGACGGCATCCCAGACTCCTCGTTAAGTCTACGAGCATTTGGGAAACCTGACCCTTCCTCCCAAAGCAGAACTATGATGGCTCTTTGGAAGAGGCCACAGGGACCAGAGGAAGAAGTGGGTCCCGACCTCTTGGCATCTGCTTGCCTTCATGTTATCCTTCTCGAATGCTGGACCCGTGGCCAAGACCAAAGTCACAGCCCGGCCCCTCTCCACTCCCTCCAGGGAGGCCCACCAGGCTGCACATGGGAGGAGCGAGTGGGTGACAGCCTGTGGCCTTCTGCAGCCTTGTCGCTCCTCGCCGGTGGGTCCAGCCGTGGCCAGGGTGAGATTGTGCCGTCTCCTATGGATATGACGTGCAGCCAGGAGGGAGAATGGAGTAACGGGAGCTGGTGTGTGCGAGTCAGAGATGCCGGTCTCCAAGCCCCTTGCTGTGCAGGTGGGCACCCAGCACCCCCCAGAGTGTCCTGGGCCGGCGGGCAAGCTGGAGGCAGAGCCAGGACTGGGACACAGGCCTGGGCGCCAGCCACGAGCCTTCCCTGGGGCTGTGTGCCATCGGTGAGAACACACAGACACCTGGAAAATTAATAAACGCTTCATCAGTGTGACGGCTCTTGTTCTGAAAATCAGCCTTCCGACTGGGCGCCTTTGGAGCATTAGGCCTCTGAGCACGGACACCTGTCATTCAGAGACCGGGAAGCTGACACTGACCAGAATTTATACGAGAAAACTCCTTGAGCTCAAGACCAGGCCTGCACCCCGGACTCCAAGGCACATGAGTTCCTGGTGGCAGAGCCCACAGCTCTGTCCTCAATGGATGCTTACATGGTGGCTCTGTCCAGCCCGGTGCCTCCAGCGCCCCAGAAGCGTGTCTCAGCTAGCGAAGATTGCCATCTTCCAGGACAATGGCCCTCCTTGAAACCCTTGCCTTCTCAGAAGAATCCACCTATCAGAGAGCAGGGTGGCCCCGAGCTGTTGACTTGCCCTTTCTGAGCCTTTGCTGGCAGCTGGTGGCAGCACTGTCCATGGGGTAGAGGGAGGGCTAGGAGGAGTCCAAGAACCAACCCTTGAGCTTTGTCCTTTCCCACCGCCCGGCATCCCCACCCGGTGTCACCACTACTTCCTGCCACGTGGTCTTCGCCAAGCATCTGGGGCCCTCTAGACAGGCTGGCTCCGTGGACAGGTGATCAGTGCAAGTCACACAGCCACCAACTCCAAGGGGCCTGTGCGGTTGCCATCTTGAAATTCCCAAAGTGAGACAGGGGGCCTGTGTTCACGTCCTACACTGTGTTGTGCAAGCGGGGAAGCAGGTCCTGCCCCCAGGCCTGTGTTTCCCGTGACATAGGTTGGTCACAGTAGCGTCTGCCATGGGGAGTGGCTGGGCAGGGGAGTAAATGAGGTGACCCCTTCCTTCACAGAGAGCCTGGCTCCCGACAAGTGTCTCCTCACCTCAGCCGCTCTGCTGCTGTTATAACCCGAAGCCCTCGGCAGCCCGCCCCTCACCCTCCCGGCCTTTTCCGTCCTCTGGGAGGACTTTTCCCCAGCCTCCTCTCTCTCCGTGGCCTCTGACCCAAGAATTCAAATATCTAGGGCACAAGGACCAGACTTGGAAATCACAGTGTCTCCTCGGAGCGCTTGAAGCCCTTATCAGAGAGGAAACTACTAACGACTCTCTCTGGTTTATGGCAGTTTGCTCCGTTTATGGCCTTTTTACTGCCCTGGGCCCTGGGGCTTCAGACAGAGCCGCTCTTTGTGAGGGAAGATGGCGCCAAGGAGGGACTCCTCGCTGGTGGTGACTCCTGGGACCCACCTTCCCTCTGGGCACAGGCCTTGGATTCCCTGTGCTTGGGGCAGGGTCAGCCTGGAAACTTCTACAGAAATGTAGGACTGGGTGGGCCCAGAAGCCTGAGTGTGGTCATCCTGCCCCGTCTCTGGGCTCAGCTTCCTGGACCGGACACAGGTTAATCCTCATGGCGACTAGCGGCCCTTCTGCTTCCTCCCGGCCAGGGACGATGGCTGGCACTCCGCATCTACTGTCGTGATGCCCACAGCATCGTGGGCCTGTTAGCCGGGGCCTGGTAAGTGGGAGGCATTTAAAAAAAAAAAAAGGATAGCTTGAAAATTCTTTCAGTCACAAGCAACCCTTAAAAGTGGATGTTTAGCCTTAGCTCTGTTTTGCAGATGGGGAAATTAAGGTTTAAAAGGATACATGACTTACTAAAAAGGATATACGATTGGGGCGCCTGGGTGGTTCAGTGGGTTAAGCCTCTGCCTTTCGCTCAGGTCATGATCTCAGGGTCCTGGGATCGAGCCCCACATTAGGCTCTCTGCTCAGCGGGGAGCCTGCTTCTCCTTCTCTCTTGGCCTGCTGCTCTGCCTGCTTGTGATCTGTCTCTCTGTCAAATAGATAAATAAAATCTTAAAAAAAAAAAAGGATATATGACTTATTTCAGGTCATGGTGGGGTCAGGATTTGAGACTTGATGTATGTCTGACTCCATCTTTCCAGCATGGCTTCTCATGCATGAATTCTTCTGCTCCTTCCTTCATTACACTGTGCCAGGTATGAAAGAGGTGATAGGCTTGGTCCCAGCAACTGATGGTTCTGTGCAGGTCAGGCTGGCCATTATACATGCATGTTATATATGCAAGACAAGCAGCCCGGCCCAGGTCACATGCAGAAGAGTGGGAAAGAGGATTGTCCTAGGATGAGCATGACTGTGACTTCCTGTGACTGTGTCTCTCTCTTCTGTCCCCTTCTCCTCCCAGCCTGGGGTACCCCTAATAAGGGCCACCTCCAAGAGTACATTCATAGAGGAAACTCCTAAATTGAGTATTGAGGTTCTGGGGAAGGGGGCTAATAGCTAGCACTGCCATTCCCTGCCTGAGTATAGAGCCAATGGAGAGCAGACACAGGGTTCGGGCAGGTGGTAATTATACGTCAGATTTGCTGTTGAGGAAGGAAGTGTCTGGCAGGAATCAGCAATCTGGCTTCCTAGAACTGGGACCAAATTAGACGTCCTCACCTGATGCTGGTTTGGAGGAACAACCTCAGATCTCCCCAGTGGGGTCTGACCTATGAAACTTAGGGCTTCGAGAAGCTGATAAAGATGGGGACACTGTGCAGGCCAACTTCAAAGAGGCATGGGCCGATTACACATATCCCTGGTTGGTCTCCTCTTCTTCCGGGGTCAGGGGTCCCCCCACCCATGGAGCTGAAGTTGTGGAGGGAAGCGTGCGCCCAAGCCATGGCCAGCAGCCCAAGCCTCCGGCCGACCAGCAGAAGATGGAGCAGCCTTGCATCCATGAAGGGTGGTTGGACGACATGGGCAATGAAGAGATGTGTCCTGTGGCTCCATTCCTAAAGCACACGGGGCCTCTGTTCACACTACTGAAAGCGGGCAAGGCCCAGCAGGGAAGACCCAGCTGGAAAGCCCCAGATGTTCCCACTGCCCCTTCCTGCCCCTGCACACTCATCCAGCCTCAGGGCTCAGGGGCTCTGTACTGGGCGCTCTGCACCTAGTAAGGTCATTCAGCCTCCCTCCCCGGTCCTCAGCCCCCACCAGGGAGGAAAACAAAATCTGAAAAGTGCTGGCCGTCGGTCCTCACAACACGGCCGAGCCAGCGTCCAGTACTTCCGGGATGACCAAACTCCCTTGTCCCTCTCTGCCACGAATGCCTGCTGCTCTGTGGGCTCCCACGTGGGCTTCAGAGCAGGTGGAAGTAACGGATGGGCTTGTGTGCACCTTCAGTGTCCCGCGATGCAGCTGTGCCAGGAGGGCTCTGGGGCCCCAGGGTAAGTAGCCTCCAAGACCCAGTCGCCCCGTGCCAGGCACACACAGCACGAGATGGGGCAAAGGGCACAGCACAGCATGCACAGGGAGCACTGCGTCAGCGTGCGGAGCGCCAGAGGGTTGGAGAGGAGCCGGCAGAGACTCAGTCTTGGACCCTTGTCATCCTCTGAGCCTCCCGTTCCCCCCCACACCGAGATGTTACAGCTCGCCGTATCTCAAAGACACACAGAAGCCTTGTGGGTGAGGAAGACCAGTCCCGTGCCACACCCGGGCAGGAGCCCCCCTGGCTAGCAACAGAAAACGCACCCCGGCAGGAAGCCTTGACCCATCCTAACGCACTCCCCGAGGACCGGCTTTGAACAAGGGCTTTTTTTGACGCAGAATAAGATTGGATGGGATCTGTACTGAGAAGTCATCGGAACTCAGCATCTTGCAGGATTTGCAAAGAGAGGAGCAAATGTGCGGGGGTGGGGGGGGTATCAGAAACTTGGTAGTCACACCTGGATGGTTAAAAACTTGTGGAAACAGAAAGAGAAGCAGCACGCCGTGCCGTGTGTCTGGTGCCAAGGCCGTGAAGCTCCCTCGGAAGGCTCTAGGGGAGAGGGAGCGGCTGGGGGCCTTGAGGATAAGGGGGTTCGGGGACGGGCACCCCCTTCTCCCAACACCGCCCTATGGAGCCCATCTTACAGCTCTGGGGAGAAGCAGCAGGATCCTAAAACACGCCAAGGCTGCTCATATCCGAGCCTGGGGACAGGCCTGGAGGGCGGGAGGTGGTGGTGACAAGAGGCACCGCCATGGCAAGGGGTGCGGATGCTGGGCAAGAGTCCCCTTACTGTCGTGGCAGCAAGGCTTGGGGTTGGGGGGTGCTTTTTGAGGAGACTCAGATGAAGTTAGCCGGCGGCAGTCCTCCCCCCTAGCCGACGGGTAACACGCGCGCCGACACCCCAGCCGGCCTAGGCAGACCGTTTGGTGCCAGAAACTAAATTTACTGGCTAGAACGTTTCCACTCCAACTCCATCTGAAACATGCTGTTATTTTATTCCCATTTTATGGTGAAGGGAAGGGAGTCTCCAAGAGCCCAAAACACTTTGCAGGGTGTTCTGCAGAGGAGGCTGGCCCCAGCCCGGATGGCTCGTTTTGATTTTTGCCCAAGGTGATTAATCCTTCCCAGGTGCCCACCGGTCACCGGGTGGGGTCCCAGCCACTTGATGGCATCACTTCATTTAATCCTCACACCAGCTCCCAAGCCAGGTGCCGCCATTCCTCCCAATCTATACTTGGGGAAACTGAGGCACAGAGCAAGGTCAGACTCTCTCCTCTCTCTTTGGGGAGCCGGGCATCCCTTTTCAGAGCCTCCATGTTTAACCCCTATGCCACACTCACCTGGGCTCATAATTACATTTTAGGATAAAGAAAAACATTTTCTTCCCTTGGCCCGCAAGGCTCTGCCAAGCCCGCCCAGGTCAGTCTGCTTCACCTGCCTTTCTCCCTGGCTCTCAGCGTTCCTGGGTTTCTGGAGAAGGCACAGCTTCCTCCTGTCTGGGACCTGTGGGGTCCAGCTCCCAGCTGCCCACGGCCCCCGCGCCCCTGGCCCCTACCCCTAGGCTGCGGTTCACCAATTTCAGCAGGGAAGATGGATCCCAGGCTCTACCATTCACCAGGCTTTCCCGCCCCAGGTGATCAGAGCCCCCACCGTGAGCCCTCCTAGTCGAATAGCCACCTTCCCCCAGACAGCAGGCTGCAGAGCTCAGGCACTCTGGCCTTTGGATCCACTCTGGGGTCCTGGCGCCCGCAGCATGGGACGCCGGTCTTCCTCTTCTCTCCAGGCTTACCGGGAAAAGGTCCCTTCTTTGGGGGGGAGGGGGTGGTAAGCACATCCCAAGGGCACATTAGGCCCTCCATTGTCTTGTAGAGTGTAAGGTTGACACCTTTTCACAGGGAAATTCAGAACGGGGACCCCCCGGGGAGGCTGGCCCAGAGGAAGGAAGGCGGCCTTTGTCAGGGTAGCAGAGGTTAAAGCTTGGGGTGGGGGTTGGGAGGGTCCTGTCTGTTACTGCAAAGCCAAGTTCAGGTGAAGTGGCTAGACCTATGGGAAGTGGGTGGTCACCTGAGAAAGCCGACTTGAGGTGGGGAGAAGGCCTCTTGGCCATGCCCCCCCCGCCCCCCCCTCCCCGCACGCCCTAACTGAGTGGCAGAGTTTTTCCTGGCAGGCTTTTTGGTCTTGACCTCTGAAAGCTGTCCTGTGGCTGGGGCTTCTCCAGGGCTCCTCCCAGCAGCCATTGGGAAGACAGCCCCGTCTCTACGGGGCAGGCGGCTGTCTCACACCTGCCCTTCACACCTGGCTCCCTGTGCTCCCATCTTCTCTGACCTTGGCTTTGAGAAAGGGAGGAGGAGCAAGCCCCTTACTCAACTTGTTGCCACCCCGAGGCAGGTGGCCAGGTCCCAGTCATCTTCTGATGTGTGAATTAATGGATTCAGGTGCCAAGTGGTACACAGGTAGACAGATTTAACGCACTGAACAAATTGAGAAAAAATTTTAATTCTGCAAAAAAGAAATAGTTCAGGGAGAGGGGAAATGGTGTTTTCAACTAAAACACTGTCTTTTCATCGTGGCCTCTGTTGGTGTTACCATGCCCCAGTCGTCCATGTCTGGAGAGCTGGGTTAGCTCATGGCGGATTTTTTCCACTTAATTTTTTCCCTAACATCCCCGAAATATTGGGGTGATGTGTCGAGATTATCAAGACATATTTTGTAGCTTCTCTAACCTCTGTATCTTTTTTCCACACTCAAAAAGTATTATTGGGGAATATTTATTAACGGGACATTAGTAACAGGAGGAGATGCTCAACCCACACATTCTAAATTTGGTGATACTCATATTTTTGCTAAGAAAATCATTAAGTACTGTGTCCTGTGCAGCCAATGGTCACATGGTCACATCAACAATACAAAAACAAAAAAAAGACTTCCCAAGAGTTGTTCTGGACCATCCCATTCAGGAATTCTCTCCCCCAAATCCAAATGCAGTGATAGGAATTCAGAAGATTGCTTTACAAATATCATTAAAGGGGCACCTGGGTGGCTCAGTCATGAAGTGTCTGCTTCATGGTCCTGGGGTCCTGGGATGGAGGCCCACATCGGGCTCCCTCCGGCTCCCTGCTCCACGGGAAGCCTGCTTCTCCCTCTCCCACTCCTCCTGCTTGTGCTCCCTCTCTCGCTGTGCCTCTCTCTGTCAAATAAATAAATAAAATCTTTAAAAATATATATCATTCAAAGAATGAGCCCCAGCCCCTCCTACTGCTGGCGTCCCATCTGAATCCCAAAGATCCCCTCATTAGCAACTCCTCGTCAGGGTTCCTTTATCACTCCAAGCAGAAGGCTGGCTTCCCTCTTCTAAATCTGAAGCAATAAATAATATTCATAATTACCTTCTAGACGGATAAGTCCAATCTCTCCATTTCCGCAGGGGGCAGGGGGGACCCCAATAACTTGGGCAAAGGTGGCGGCAGGGTAGATGTTGTTTTTGAGTGTGATCAAATGTCACTAGCCTGGAACTCAGGAAAATCTCAAAACGATTTCGGTTTTGCGTTTCATAACCTATTTGGAGAAATCTGATATGTTTTTACAGAAACATCCAGTAACCTTGGAAGAACCTCAGACGTGTTATAATGATTGCAGGCTTACTCTTGTCGCCATTCCCCCCTCAATGCGCTGTTGTGTGTAAGTGTGGAAAAGGCTCCTGGAACCGGAGGGACTGCCACTTGGTCCCCAGCATGAGCCCTGTTAGCCGACAGAGCACACTTCTCAGGGACCTGTCTGGTTTGGCCACGCCCTTTCGGAAAGGAAGCCTCTTAATCCGTGGGCCCAGAATCTGGGCGTGGCTTAGCCGGCCTCTGGCTCCACGGGGTCCACGACGCGACAGGGGGGTTAAGGAAGGTTAATGGTGGGCCTACCCCACCTGAAGGTTGCCTCACCATCCTAAAAAAGCACCGAAGAGAGAAGTCACAATCTTTTTATAATCCAATCTCAGAAGGAACATCCCCGCCCTGTCTGCCATATTCTGTTGGTTGGAGGCAAGTCAGCTAGCCTCAGCACACTCAAAGGGAGAGAATGACACGGGGCAGAGTGCCTGGACATGGGGCTTATTGAGGTCTGCTTCGAGGATACCAACCATGATGCCCCATGACACAGCAGCTAAAGGTTTCACTCTGCCATGAGGATGTCAGGACCCAGCCCCGGGACCCAGGCCAGCATCCGTGCCAATGGGCCTGTGTCCATGTTATATCCGTTGTGCAACGTTTCATGTATCACCCACGTCCACGACAGGGTTCAGCCGTGGACCGGGCTAAAGGAGGCAAAAAATGTCAAAAACATGGCGCCTTCTTCGGAGCCCGTGGTTGAGCAGGTAGGACAGGTGTTTTGCTAGAGGTGAGGCCCAGGTGCCACAGAACCACAGAGAGGAGTGTCCCCCAGTTCGGGGGCGATAAGGCAGGGGAGGAATGAAGAAGCTGAAGAGGGTGGCCAGCTGGCCAAGGGCATCTCAAGCACAAAGGCACAGAGCAGTAGAAGACAGGAGCCACCATGAGGGACCGCCCTTGGCAGGGGCCTGGGAAGCCAGCAGGAGGGAGAGCTGGAGACCGGGCAGGACCAGCCACCTTGGGCACCATACGATGGGCTTTGGGCCTTGTCCTGGAGGATATATGTGACCAAGAAAGGATTGGAAGCCAGGGATGATACAGTCAATTCTGGAGTACAGAATGGTCTCTGTGGTGGCAACATGTCAGGGGGCCCCGGGGGCAGGGAGCTCTACTGCAGGCCGGGAGAACAAAATGTTCTGCTGTTCCTGGCAAGAGATGAGAAGAGCGTGAGCCCTGGTCAGTGGTTGTGGATAGGGGGAGAAGGTGGTGACTGTAGGAGATTTTTAGGAGGCGGAGTCAACAGAGCTGGATGACTGAGTGGAGACGGATGAGGGCGTGGAGCCATCTAGAAATGGTCCAGGTTTCTAACTGAGGCAGTGGGGCGATGTGATGTCACTGCCTACCAGGAGGACAGCTGGTTTCAACAGGGACAAAGTAGGTTTTCTTTTAAGGTGCCAGCCGTGCGCCCCCACCCAAAGTCTTGATGATGAGGGAGGTCGTGAGAGAGGGCAGGGCATAGGTCTGGGAGGCCCCGTCTTTAGAGGGTGGGTCTTGGACCGGCAGGTGGGGCAGGAGACCGTCCAGAAGACATTTCAGGGGAAAGGAACCCCGAGGAAGAGCAGCCCGGAAGGTCTGGGAGTGGGGGGTGGGGGCGGGAGGAATGCGGAGCAGCAGGAGGTAGAGATGCTCCTGGTAAGGAAAGTCCTGTCTGATAAGGGGGAGCTCAAATTGCGGGGAGCAGAAGGAGCAAGGCCGCAGCCACGTGAAGCCAGAGCAGGAGCAAATCATCCCACGAATTTACCCATTAGGATGGGTTTCAACCGCCTGGAAATGCTCTTTGAAGGGGGCAAGACTATCGCGGGTTGAGGAGACAATGGGAGGGGAGGAAGTGTAGACAGCAAGTGTAGACTCCTCTCCAAAGACATTTGCCAACACATTATCTGAGCGCTCCGAAGCCCACTGAAGCCGGCGGAGTGGGGGCCGCTTACGTAATAAAGCAGCACGTTGGGCCGCCTGGGTGGCTCAGTCGGTTAAGCATCGTCCCTCCTCTGGAGTCATGATCTGGGTTCCTGGGATCGAGTCCGCCTCGGGCTCCCTGCTCGGCTGGGAGTCTGCTTCTCCCTCTGCCCCTCCCCCTGAAAACTTTTGCACAAGCTCAAGCGTGGGCTCTCTCTCTCTCTCTGACAAATAAATAAAATCTTAAAAAAAAAAAAAATTAAGTAGCACGCGGAGGACTTGACAGAGAGGCGTTTCTTGCACCGGAAGGCAATACCCAGAGCCTCTCCAGGTGTTCTGGAGCAGCCCGGACTCTGCCTAGCCTCCCAGCCACCCCTCACGGGGTAACCCCCCCACCCCCCGCAGACCAGAGAGCACTCAATCAGCTTGTGGGGATGCTCGGAGCAAATGGAGAAACTGACGTGAAGGAGTAAAGGAACCCATTCCAAGCTTGGCAAACCTTCACTTTCCAGAAGCTGTGTCTGAGGAGCGGGAGGAAACATCGGGAGCAGAAACCGAAGTCTACGGAGAGAGCTTGGCAACGCAGACCTATTTACCAGCAAGGTTTCACGGGGAGCCACTGCGCATGCTCCTCCAGCGCCTCCTCTCCCCTTTCTCCCCTCCTCTCCCCCAAACAGCCTCTCCCGTGGGCACGTCTGCTTGATACCCTGGAGAAGAAAATGTCAAAACTCGGAACCTCTTTTTGGGTTTGTTTGGGTATTGGTGGTCTCTCCTGGTTAGGAGCTCAGGCCCACTCTTAAGAAGCCAGACTCAGAGATGATGAATGGCAGTGTGCCAAAGGCCCGGCCATTTGTAGCTCCATTTATAATAAATAGGAAAAGCACTTGAAAGGAAATCAGATTAGGAAGTTTTACACTATTAGCTCTGTTTTAAATTTAACATTTAAATGATGTGTTATCATTCGTTTTATTAACAAATAGTAGTTTCCCCAACACTTCTCTCTGGATAGGATTTCTGAGGGAAACCTCCCCTTTTCTCCCGTGGCTTCAAAATTTCCACCTTGACATCCCAGTCCCTGCTCTGCTAGAGGAGAGCAAGTAGGAAGGGGAGCGCTGGGGGTAAGTGGAGTCCGCCTTTTCCTCTTCCCTTCCTCCTCTCAGGTTCTGTGAAAGTCAGTCCTCCCTCAGGTGAACCCACCCCACTGAGATGCCCATGGAAACACCTGCCACCCGTGGTAGACTTGATGGATAGTCCAGTTCCAAGGGTCAACGTGATCCCTAAGCAGGGGCAGAAGGAAATGTGTTTCAGTGGAATTTCAGGCTGAAGCCCTGGGGTGATTCTTTTAGGAAGACAGCCCCGATCCTGTGATCCTGTTTATTCGTTCCGCAGTGGAAGTCAGGGGCTTGAGAAGCTCAGGTCGCCCTCTTAGCCAGCTCTATCCTGGGTCTCCTCACCGGGAGGACAGTAAGAGGATGGATCAGGAGTCAGAACCTTCCATAGGTTTCAGCCCAGCTCCAGCATGGGCAGAGTGATCTTGGGAAACAAACAACTCTTCACCTCCCACTGGCTTAATCCTAAAAGGCGGGTTGGATCAGATAACACTTTAAGAGTCCCCTGGCTGGAAAATTTGGCTGTTTCATTTTGGGTACAGGAAGGGACTGTTTTTGAGAGAGGACAGAAAAGCACAGCCCCCTTTCCCCTCCCAGCCTGCTCCTCCTTGCAGGGAAGGTGGCAGGGCTGGCTCACCTCTGTGGGACCTCCCTGGCAGCCTCCAGGTCCCCTGCTCCCAGGAGTGGGCCTCCCAACTGGAGGGCATCTTTGCTTTGGGGGCGCTGCATTTCTTCCCAAAATGGGAAAACAGACTATTGAGGGAACAGTTTGGAGGGCCTCCTGCGTCTCAAGCATCTTGCCGGACATTTATTTGCCTAATTGCTTATCCTCACAACAGACTTCTGAGGGCTGTTTCCTCCACTCTGCAGGTGAACACACGAGACCTGCAGTCTTAGGAAAGGTTACCTGTGTCCTTCTCCGCCTCCCTCCTCAAACAAAGGTACATTGTCTAAGGTGGCACTTTTCCAAAGAAACAAAAGACAAAGTCACTGAATCTTAGAAAACCATGTCCTGGGTCTGAGCTCTCTGAATTCACAGCTTGTATGACTTCCACACCAGAGGGGTTTTGGGGGGTAGGGGGGAGGTTGACCAAAGTTTGGATATCTGGCCAGATGCTTCCCAGTCCTCATTTTCTGGGATTCTAGGATTTCAATCTGATCCGTAATTCCAGAAGGGACTTACACTCTCTGCTTTATTAAACTTGTCTGAACTTAGGCAAAGTAGACTGTTTATCCTCTATAGGGTTTTGCTTTAAAGGACACGGGAGAGTGAGCATGTGCAGAAATACATCACCTTGCTTTCCAGTTTCCAGGCAACTGTGCAGGATTACAACAAGTCACATGATACACTGCCGCCAGGGAAAAGGGGAAAAATGGAAAACTGTGCTATCTTGAGAAAGGGGCTAGGTATAAGCAAAGGGCTTTGGATTCTCTTCCAGAAATATTATCAACAAGTAGTCAAAGACCTGGAGCCTTGAGAGGGCTCCTGGCTTCTCCACACTTGGCCCAGCCTCCTGCTGGATGGGAATTGTGCCACTAGATCTGAAATCAAGGGGGAAGGGGAAAGGGCAGGGGTGAGATGGAGGGGGAGCCGTTGGGTCAAGGTGACCAAGCACCTGTTCTGGAAATCAGTCTCTTAGAGGGGTCATTAATGAGAAGAGGCAAACCAAACGAGACCTTGTGTCTGCGTCCCCATCTCCCTTCCCTCCTTCCTGCTGTTGCAGCCCTGGGATAATGAGGGAACAGGAGGGTCTTTGGTTCAAGCCGATCCTGTGATGATTAGGGCTGGCTGGGGGGCAATGAAGGGTCACTGGGGACAGCTGGGAGGGGAGGAAAACCACCCATGAAGACCAAGTTTCCACTTCCTTTTTTAAAGCCTCCTCTTTCTGATCATTGTTTATTTGATTTTGGATGTTTTGATTTTTCTATCTCCCCTCCCCCACATTGTGTGTGTGTGTGTGTGTGTATACACACACACACAGTCATGGACGCTGCTGCTGTTTATATCATAGACACTTCTGTGGCAATTTATTCCCCCTTAGTATACACTTCTGTTCCTGTAATAACACCCTCTGTGGCCTTTAAAGGAGGGGGGAGAGTGAGCATGTGCAGAAATACATCACAGGGACAGCTTGGCTCCTGGCTCTCGTGGGGTCGCAGAAGGGGGTGGGTGTGTCCTTGGCCACGGGTCCCACATACCAGCATTCCGGAAGGCCAGGCTCTTAGATGGAGCCGACCTGAAGTGGACTGGCTTCCAGTTTCCTCACACCCAGCAGTTGTCCCAAGGCAAAGATGAGTCACCCTGCCACACTCTCGCACCGGCCCTCCCAGTTTGCCCCGAGGTGGCCATATTTCATAGCCTGGACTGTGGGCTTGCAGCCAGCCTGGCTGCCTGGGGAGGTGAGCCCAGAGGGGCAGAACGTGGACACAGACAGGCAGGTATTGGGAAGTGAGATGCCACCCACCTCGCCATTCAGGAGCTCCAAAGTCTGAGCTGCGAAAGACTCATGCCCCTTGTCCCAGCCCCATAGACAAGGGGAGGTGGAGCACAGTCCCTGCTGCCTGCCCTTTTCCAGCAGATCATGGGTGTTGCATGTGCTTTCTCTTTTCGTACGGAATCCCAAATAGATGCATTTCTTGCATGTTTCCAAGTTCTGAAGGCCTCATGACAGGTTAGGGGCACCTCTGCATTGGAAAGTGTTGTCATCCATTAAGTTCAACAAGCAAGTAAAAAAAGAAAAAGTGAGTAAAGCTGGACACCCCAAGCCTCACTCATCACCTTCAGTGCTGGGTTCCCCTTTTCTTTTATGGAAACCATCTGATTGACACCTTTATGTTTCTCAGGAAGAGGAAAATTTAATAGCTTATCATATGAGGGATCAACCCTATATATAGCTAGAGATAGTCTAGGTTTGTGGCATATTTTCTTGTTACCTTATGTGAGAAGAGAAGGTTGTGCCTCATAAACATTACTGGCGGTATGTGGGGAGGTGACATTCAAAGGAGACAGTTGGTGAAGAGTTTTCAATCCATTAAAACTGCAGATCAAGGAGAAAAGACATTCCGTGTCTGTTTAATATGGAACATACGGGAGGCTGGGGGATGCCTGCCATGGCGTGTTGGGAATGCAGTTGTTACAGAAAGATGTTCTATACGTGCACAAAAAGGGTTCTGGAGGCCAGGTTGGGAATTTGTAGTTAAATCTTCAGGGAACTGAGGCATGCTTCTTAACGAGGCGTCAGAGCCCATCTGCAGCCCTCAGGCCTGTCTTGGCAGATTCACACCCCCAACTTCACACATCCACAAAAGTGCGCGGTGGTTCTAACCCACACTTAGATACACGCGCACAGGGGCACACGCATGCCTTCTGCGTGCAGGCCTGCGTTGGCCCTATGACACTTGGCCAGTGGATCCCAGGGCTGGAATTCCCTTCGCAAGATCCTCGCAGCCCAAATTCCCAGGGAAACTTGAATAGAGGTGGAAGAGTGTTTGATGATAGGAAAAAAAAAAAAAAAAATCTGCTTGCTTGCAGTTCTCGTCACGGCCAGAACGCTTTCCAGAGTCAGGGAGGGCGAGGGCAGGCAGGGGGAGCAAGCCGGAGCAAAGAGGCCACAGAACTTGAAAGACAGAGTTGGAACTCCGGCCGAGAGCGCGAGCGCCCCCCGGGGCGGCGGGGGCCGGCAGGGGCGGAGGAGCACCCGGGAAGGGTTAACGCGGGAGCCGAGCGTGCGGCGGAGGCGGGCCGGGCCGGGCCGGGCCGGGCGGGCGCGGGGCGCTGTCCCTTTAAGGCGGGCGGCGCGGGCCGGCCGAGCGCGGCTGTGATTGGCGCGGCGGGATCACTGGCTCCCCGAGCCCGGCCCGGGGGAGTCGGCTGGAGCCGGCTGCGCTTTGATAAGGTCCTGGCAACTCAGTAACAACCCGAGAGCAGGGAAATAAAAATAACCCCGCGCTGCAATGGACTTCGGGGCCGCCCGGCGTCCGAGGCGCCCGTCTCCCCCGCCGAAAGCCTTGCTGTAAAAGGTGGGGGTGGAGGCGCGGCCCCAGCGGAGCCGCTTCAAAGAAAGCCCCCCTCGGACAGGGGGCAAGGTCGCGCCGAGCCGCGTCGCGGGCGCCGGGGGTGGAGGGGGTCCGGCCGGGCCGAGCCCGGGCCCGAGGGGCGGTGTGAGCCGGCCGGCCCTGGGGAGGGGCGGCAGGGGCACCGGGGGGCGGCCGGGGGCGCGGCCGGCGCGTACCTCCCTTTCAGGACCGTGCGCTCGGCTCGCGCCTTTGAAGTGCACAGTTAAATCCACAGCGCAGTTTTTGTTGGAAGCGCCCGGAGGACATTTGGTGCGCGGAGTGACTGCTGGAAACAGGACCTGTGTTGAAAGCCGGGCCGGGCGGGGGCCGGAGGGGCCGGGGGCGGCCGCGGCGGGGGCGGAGGCCCACTCGGGTCTTTTGCATAAAAGGGGCGGCGTAGCGCGCCGCTTCACCCTCCCTCCCGGTGGAGCTCGCTCTAATCCCGGGATTGTTGTTTCCCCGCACCCCCCTCCCCTGCCGTGCGACTCCCGATGTTCCCCGACGCCGGGACCGGCCCGGGGGGGCCCGGGGCTGCCGCTGCGAGCCGATCCGGGGGCCGGGGCCGGGGCCCTGTCCGGGGCGCCTGCGAGGTCTCGCCGCGGAGCGCGCCCGCGGATCAATGGTGAGTGCCGAGGCCGCGGCGGCCCGGCGGCCCAGCGCTTTGATGTGCCGGCGGCCCTTTGAAGTTGGCAGGCCGGCTATTTCGGGGCGCTCTCCCGGCTGGCGCGGAGGGGAGCGGCGGGCCCGGCGCCCGGCGCTCCGGGGGGCTTGGCCGGGCCGCCCCGCGCGCCTTGCGCCCGGGGCCCCCTCCCCAGCGGGGTGGCGGGGCCCCCGGCGGAGAGACCTCTGCAAGTGGCGGCTGCGGCGGGGTTGGGGAGGGGGCAGATTCCCCCCTCCCCACGCCCGGGGGTCGCGTCGCTGTCGTTGTTATGGATGTGAGTCGGGGTGTGAGTGTGCGCGGGAGTGCCTTTGGAAGGTGGGATGAAAGGGTGGCGGCGCCCCCCGCTTGCCCTCCCCCCGCCCTCTCCCACTCCCCCCCCCGCCTCTCCCTCCGCCCCCTCCTCGCCTCCCGCCTCTCTGCCCCCCTCCCCTCCTCCCCTCCCGGCCGCTGGTCCGGGCTTAGGGGCCCCGAGCACTGGCCCAGGCTCAGTCTGCGCGCAGGAGCGGCCAGGGCCCGGGACGCCCGCGTCCCCCGCGTCCCTCCTCCCAGCCCGGGCCCCGCGCCCCCGGCCACCCCGGCCCCTTGTGCGGAGAGGCAGAGGCTCCGCGCGTCGCCATTTCTGGACTAGGCTGCTGCTTTCCGTGCCTTTTCGCGAGCGGCGGCGCTGGGGACCGACCCGCGCCCGGGCTCCGGGTGCCGCGAGCGCCTCCCGAGGCTCTGGCCCCGCGCTCGGCGGCCCCCTCGCCGGGGCTCTGGACGCGTTCGGTTGGATTTGGGCCGGGGGGGCGGGCCGGTGGGGCTCGGCGGAGATGAGAGCCCGGCCTTGGGCCGCCTTCTTCTTCCAGGTAACGGGGCCGCCCCACCTTCCCTCCGCCCGGGCAGCGCGGCGCTCCCCGCGGCCCCGCCACTCCGCCCGCCGAGCTGCCCAGCCCGGCCCCCCGCGAGGCCCCTAGTTCGGGGTCGCGCCCCACCCCCCCGGCCCGCCCCTGCCCTCCTTAGTTTGATCCTTCCCGTGCTGGGGAAAGCAGCGTGTTTATTGGTTAGATAAGACTTTTTTCTTTTGGAAAAAAGACAGGATTGAGGTCAGTAGAGTTTGGGATTCTTGGCACAGGCAGTGGTAGAGAGAGACGGTTTCTGATCCGGTTTTGTAGGGTTTGTGGCTCCGGGAGGTGAGCTGGGGGCGGGAGTGGGGGCGAAGGGGGCAGCGGGTCCTGAGGCTTCTCTGCCTCTCTCGCAAAGTTTGAAGATCAAAGTCTTGTCTGAGTGAGTTGATTTCTGGTTTGGGGGAACGGGGAACACAGAGGTGTAGACTGAGCCGGATTCTTGGCGGGAGGCGGGGGCGCCGCGAACATTTACATCTGGGTGGAGGGGGGCGTTTTCCAGCTGGGAGCCCATTCCGCCCCTCGCTGGGCGGGCTTCTTTCTCGGTCGCGGATCTTCTGAATTTTTAAGGAGTGGGAAGGGGGAGCGCCGAGGGAAGGGGTGGGTGGGGGGAATGGGAACCAGATGCCGGGGAAGGGCACGTTTGGAGCTCGAGTTATCTGTGCTGAGAGCCGAGTGGGGAAATTTACCGAAATTGGTTTCACCTGCACACAGCCCGGCGGCTCCGTGTGCGCGTCTTTGGAGTTGATGCTATCGGGGGAGGGGGGCCGGGGGGAGCAGAGGGGAGGGGAAGAAAGCGCAGCGGAGCCGGTGCGGAGCTGAGGCTGCCCTGCGTGCACCCCGGCTCGTGGGCTTTTTGGAAGATTCAGTCTTACACCTTCCAGGCCCCTCCGCCCCCACCTCCCACCCTCTGCGCTCCCAGCTCACCTTCCCCGCCCCCCCCCAATTGTGCAGGGAGCTCAGATTTCGCCTTTGAAAAAGCAGCGTCTGATACTTTAGATGAGCACCTCGCAGATAGCTGGGTTGCTTGATTTGAATTTGAGGAGTTGAAAAGCCTGTTTACTTTCTTGCTTTGATGTTGGGTAGATCTGGTTTTGATTAGATCAATACCCCTTTCTCTCTCCCTACCTCCCCCCTTCCTTTTCTTTCCAGAAAGGAGGCTCAGATGAGCCCCTGCTGACTTGAGAGAGAAAGAGAGACCACGCTGATTGCTGAGAAGAGCTGGGGGAAGAGGACAAACTCCGGAGGGAGAACTCCCTCACCATGAGCAGTGCTGTGCTGGTGACTCGCCTCCCAGACCCCAGCAGCAGCTTCCACGAGGATGCCCCCCGGCCCCCCGTCCCCGGGGAAGAAGGGGAGACCCCGCCGTGCCAGCCCGGGGTAGGAAAGGGCCAGGTCACCAAACCCATGCCTGTCTCCTCCAACGCCAGGCGGAATGAGGATGGGTTGGGGGAGCCCGAGGGACGGGCATCCCCGGATTCCCCTCTGACCAGGTGGACCAAGTCCTTGCACTCCTTGCTGGGCGATCAAGATGGTGCTTATCTCTTCCGCACTTTCCTGGAGAGGGACAAATGCGTGGATACCTTAGACTTCTGGTTTGCCTGCAATGGCTTCAGGCAGATGAACCTGAAGGATACCAAAACTTTACGAGTAGCCAAAGCGATCTACAAGAGGTACATTGAGAACAACAGCATCGTCTCCAAGCAGCTGAAACCGGCCACCAAAACCTACATAAGAGATGGCATCAAGAAGCAACAGATTGATTCCATCATGTTTGACCAGGCGCAGACCGAGATCCAGTCGGTGATGGAGGAAAATGCCTACCAGATGTTTTTGACTTCTGATATATACCTCGAATATGTGAGGAGTGGGGGAGAAAACACGGCTTACATGAGTAACGGGGGACTGGGGAGCCTCAAGGTCGTGTGTGGCTATCTCCCCACCTTGAACGAGGAAGAGGAGTGGGCCTGTGCTGACTTCAAGTGCAAACTGTCACCCACTGTGGTTGGCTTGTCCAGCAAAACCCTGAGGGCCACAGCGAACGTGCGGTCCGCCGAGGTTGTTGAGAATGGATACAGGTAGGACTTTGTCTGTCCGGGGAGGGTGGGTGTCTCTCCAGGGAGGGGGCTGGGGGCTGGCGGCAGGGGGGGAATGGCAGGGGCTGGTGTGGGCTTTGCAGATGTTTTGAGTTAAGTGAGATGGATGGTGGGATGGATAGGCCGCTGAGGCTGAAGAAGGTCTGTTGAGAGCTAGGACCGCTGGCCACAAACCCTTTGATCTTGGCTTGTCGTTGTTAAAAGTGGGGAGAAGTACCGCACACAGCTGAATCGCAGCCTGCAGTCTTCCAGGACTGACTTCAAACAGTGGCAAGCAGTATTCATTAATGCGGGTTACTTATTATCCTGGACCAGTCTTAGAAGGCTGGGGGGGGCGGTGGGGAGAGAGAGAGAGAGAGAGAGAGAGAAGACAACAGCTTTTGATGCCTCTGAGTCACTGAGTACACTAAGCGCCGGTTTTGGAAGGGGTCACTCACCACTCATCAGTAGTGAGAGGAATGGATGTGGCCAGGGAGGCAGCTGGGTTGTGGAGGCCCAGGGAGCAGCGTGCGCACCCACTGGACGTGGGGGTAAGTGGGGTCTTTCGAACTCTCTGTGCAGACGATAGTCAGCAGTTGGCTTCACAACTGAGGCTGTGGTTCTCTGTGTACATTGGGTATCCACCCGGCAAGAAACCCTTCTAACTAGGGAAGGTCCTGTGACTTTCCCGAATAAAGGACCCTTGGCTTTAGAGTCCTCTGGTAGATTAATCTAGATTTTAAATGCTGGCGGCCTGAGGCTCAGACCTCCGTGGACGGTTGTGTTGCTTAGTGCTGGCGGACAAGAGTCTTGGATGGAGAGGACAGGGCCCTGGAGTACTTTGCCTTTTTGAGGCTTCAAAGATCAGCAGTCCTTTACAGAATGGCCAAGTCTTAAGATTCTTGACCTCTGACAGCAAGTTCAGACCTCCTGTTAGAAATGAGTTTTTCCGTGTCTTTCCCTCCCTCCCCCTCCAGATACCCCAAATGAGCCTCTCGCTTCTAGATCCACTGCTTGAGGCATGGCAGCGGAGGAGGTGGTGGGCATTTGATCCCTCTCTGCCTCCGGTATTTCTTCGTGTGTTTGGGATCGGGGATGCAGTCTGGTGGCTGCCTCTGTGGAGACTGCCCTCTTCCTGGCAGGTCCCGCCTCCGGGGTCCCATAGGAACACCAGGGGCAGGGTAGCCCAGTCTGAGCCTAGAAGCAGTGATTTAGGGGTGGCCCAGAGAGCTTTTTTTTTTTTTCCCACCGGGAGTGAAGAGCTCATTCTCCAGCCACCAGAGGGCGCTCCTGCAGCCTTGCGCTCGGGTTCACCCACATTCAGACATCTGGTCTACACCCAGGTGGAACTCCATTGGCTTTTGAAAGGAAGTGGAGGATCACGTGAAAAGGAGTTGTTTCAGCATCTTTAAGCTTCTGGTGTCAGGTGGTTTTGCGGAAGATACTGGGTCTGGCCTCTGTGGCCCGGCAGTCACCAGGCACCTGCAGCTACGCCATTAAGGGAACTTTCTGGTAAATGGGTGCTGGTCTCACTGCTACTCTAGGGACTTTCCAACAGTGGAGCTTCTGTGTCTCCCACTGTCAGGACCCAGAGTGGCCCGTTTGGGAACAGTGGCCCCTTTGTCAGCAGCAAACCTTGCGTGGTTTGCGTGTGGTTTGGGATGTCACCGAAGAGAAAGTGCTCCCAGGCAGGACCGTGCTGCGACCCCTCCCCTTTGTGGGTGGGCAGTAGAGAGCCCGCCTGGGTGGGCCCCTCCCCCTTCCAGAGGCCTCCACTGGGATCAGACCAGGATTAAACTTTCCCGAGATGACTCTGGTGAACTTTTTGAGATTCTGGGGGCAGGCGTCAGAGATCCTTGGTGGTTCCAAGGTGTGGACTGTGGGCCTTGTTGATCCGTAGATGACACCTTCTCACCCACCCCTGTGGTCGTCACATTCTATTTGTGGGCACTTTTGCGCCCTGTTGGATTAAAATAAAGTGTTTTATCTGTACCACACGGAGCCCGCCACGTCTTGACTGGGCATCCTCTCAGAGAACCTAGGACCTATCCGGTTTCACTGGAACGTTCAGGATCTTCAGGTGGACACAGGGTATATTAGGAGGTGTCCCACATTTTTCCAGGGCCTGGCTTCCAGCCCTGTCCACTCATCACGTGTCCTTCTCTGTGATGACTGGGCACCCTCCCTTCTGCTGTGTCAAGCTTGCTCTTAGGATCAAAACACTGGACAAGACAGCCCTGGTTATAAAGGGAAAGGTTCTGAACTCTTGCGAAGTCGTAGAATTCTTTTCATTTAACTGTGATAAGGAGTGGAGTGGGACCGGGAACGGGGTGGCCCGCGCTCCCTGGAAGCCCACCTTCCCAGGCCTCCGCTTCTCTGAGAGCTGAACTTCAGCCTGGGTCTCTTCAGCCAGCTCCTGGGATGCGGGGCTCCCGGCTGACCCTTTCATCTCCGATTGAGGCCGACCCCCCGAGTCCTGCCAAGGGGTCTGCTGTCCGCAGCCGTGGAGGAGCCGGCCCGGTTTCCAGGCCCCGTGTTTACCTTGGGCGCTCGGGGGAGGCCTCCTTTTTAATGACTTGTTTGTGTCTTCCCTGATTTGGTGTCAGGTTGGATATAAATAGTTGGAACCGAAGAGCGAGAATTATCCTCGGAGGGGAGGACTCTGGTTTGGGAGCGCTGGAGTGGGATGCCTGGGCTTTTGACAGGCTCCGTAAATAACTCCGGAGCCGGAGGGACCCGGCGGTAGGAGCACGTGCCAGAGCCCAGCACGCAGACGTGGGGTGTCACGGGGTGTGTGTGGAGGGGCGGTGGCATGAGGAGCTCGGCCTGGCATGTATTTTGGGAAGGAGACCCGTGCTGGGCTCACAGAGTGCTCCCTTGTGTCCTCCCCTGTCTGCCCCAGCCCTGGTGCCCTTCTGTGCCAAGCGGGTCTCCTGTGCCTGCCGTTGGACCTCTCCTCTGGCCTCCCTTCAGATGAGTCGGGCCTAGCCCATGGCCCTCTGCTGGCTCCAAGTGCTTCCTGGTCTCTGAAAGAGCTCCCTCAGGAAGCGGGTTTTTGTGCGAAGCCACTGGAATCAAGCTCGGCCTCAGTTATCAAAGAAGATGATGCCACAGGAAAGATAGGCTGGGAGCAGTGGCCCTCAGTTAGAGGCTGGGCTCTCTGAAGGAGGCAGTTTGCCAAAACCCACTTGTGAGAGCTGGCCTGTTTCTAGTGGCTCAGCCGCCCAAGGCCACCTGAGTGTCAGGCCCCTTACTGAATGCACCCCCCACCCCCGCCGCCATCTTGCCTTAGAAGATGCTTCTTGAAGAGGTGGTTGCCTTTGGGGCAGTGACTTCGGAGTACATTGTCAGAGGGCTTTTGGCAAGCCCTAAACGTGGAAATACTTGTTAAGTTGTACTGTTTGGAGAGAGGAGGCCCCAAACCTCAGGTCTCTGGTGCTCTGTGGGTGGCTTGGCCCTGGCGTGTGGGGGAGGGGGCCGGGGCCACAGCAGGGCATCAAGATAAGAGATCAGAACGAGCTGGGGAAGAAAAAAAGGAAGAGCCAGGAAACAATTTCCCTTCC